>NW_010972764.1:2529383-2529660 GCF_000737465.1 Haliaeetus leucocephalus | reverse complement strand
CTCCTCACGCTGGTCCCCGCTCCGGCATGGCTCCTCTCCGGGGCCGCAGGGCCGTCTCTGCCGGGGAGGGGAGGACCTCCCGCCCTCCTCCCGCCATCCCCTCGGGGCTGGCAGGGCTGTTTCTCACCCCGTTTCCCTCAGCCCTTTTGCCCTTTCTTCCCCAGGCTTTCCCCGAGGCTGAGGGGCTCCGCTGGAGCCGGCTGGAACCGGCCGGAACCGGTTGGGTCTGGCTGTGTCCGGCCCCGGGGCGCCCCCGCCGCTCTCCTCACAGGAGCGG
>NW_010972764.1:2480926-2529373 GCF_000737465.1 Haliaeetus leucocephalus | reverse complement strand
CCCGGTAGCTTGGGAGAGGGTGGTTTTGTTGGGATTTATAGGGTTGGGGTTCTTCTTCGTTGATGCAAAGTAAAGTTTTTAGATGCTCTTAGAAAGATAAGAAAAAAAAAGGTGTGTGTGTGTCAAACTCCAGACAGAATTTTGCCTGTGCTGTGGAGTACGGGAAGCCATGAATTATTTATGTCTGACTTCCCAGTATGTTCCCAGAAGGCTGGTAGTATTTTTCCAGTTCATCTATCTATGATCGTCTAAGATTTTAATTTGATTCTCTCAGGAGCATGTGTATGCTCTGACTTACAGAATCTCATTTGTATTTTTGCGACACTGATAGGAAATACTGTTGCTGTTGTGGAAATTAAATGCAGCCGATTTACTTTTGTGTTGTAGTTAGTCAGCTATGGTGTACTCTGTTAAGCTGCTTAATTTTTATTTTTCTTCTCATACTTGCACTAATTTTCCTTTTGTTTTTAGTGCTAAGCTCCCAGGAGTGTGGGTTAAAAGGCCACTTATCAGCCAGCTTATTTTATGAGGAAAAATGAAAAGAATTGGGGTAGCTTTTCTAGAGAAGAGAAGCTAGAGCAGAAAGAAAGATACTGTGGTCATCGTCATGTGGGATAATGCTTTTTTGAAGAGGACTGATGGAATAATCAGGGGTTTGTGTCCATGCTGGATAGTGCAGGAAACACTAAGCTTAAATGTATTATTTAAACACTAAAGCAATTTTTCTACTGGTGAGGCCAGAGGAGCCCTGAACAAAGGGAGGCGGCCACGGGAAGGTACAGTGAGGGAAGCTGTGAAGGACTGGTTATGTGTATTAAATATCCAGGATGATTTAGGAAAAAAATCTGCCTTGTCTGGAGATTTGGTAGTGGTCTAGGGGCTCGGAGGCCCATTTCAGCCTTATTTTCTGTACTTCTACAGTACTGGCAGTTTTAAGTCCCGTTGAAACCTGGGAATATCCAATTTCTTACACTGACGACTGAGCTAAACTGAAAGTCCATCTCTGAGCAGATGGACTAGTGCAAATGCGGGCCTTTGCTACGTTGGTGTTGGCTGTTGAAACGCTATTGCTGATTCATGTATGATTTTTTTTTTAATATAACTGCCTTCAGTATAGTAGCTTCTCTTGCTTTTGAGAACTCATTCCGTGCTTCCTTTCTATATGGTATTTCTCGTATCAATTTGTGTAATGAAAAAATGTGAAAGTATATAATGTTAACAGCTCAGCTGGATAACATTGTGCTGTGGATTCAATGATACTAGCTTACAAAGTGCAATTGGCTGCAATCTTTCCGCCTTGAACAACTGTAGTAATAAACTGAACTAATGAGATAGATGTTAGAAATTATATTCTCTGTCCAGAAGAAGTACTTTAATAGGCGTACAAAACATTACTTTTAATGCCAGAGACATTTCTTGTGATTTCTCTGTTTCTAGATGAAAAGGACATACAGTGTGCCTTTTTTAAACACACACCTCCTCCCCCCCCCCCCCCCCCTTTTTTTTAAGATCTGTGTTTTAAAAAAAAACCAAAACAAAACAAATCCTGGAAACACGCAGTGGTTGTACAATATTAACTACGGTTCTGTCCAGATTTGAGCCTATTTGAAGCAAGGACAGTTTATTGCAGCAGTTGGTAGTATAATCCCCCCCTCCCATGTAAACCAATACTTGCAAAATTGTAAATTACTGGAGCAGTTTTTGAAGTGGTCTTTGGTGGAAACAGAGTGTTTACAAAAACTTACATCCTAAAAATGAAAATTTACTGGACTTGAATACAGTCCCAAACCAAGTCCAGAATAGGAGCAGGCAGCTGCTGCTTGTATCACACCGCAGTAAACGTTTTGAACACGCAGAAACTGGTGTCGTCTCATCAGTAGCGTCTTTTCAGTCACAAAGCGGCTTTCCTTTTGACTGTATGGCCTTGCTCTACCTCTCAACTGCACTTGAAGTATTTTGGAGTGTTTGTGCCAGGGCAAGCGTTTTGTGTAGCAGATAATTTTTTTCCAGCACCTCGGGCAGGCTCATTCCCCCCCATCTTCCCGAGAACCCAACACGGGCAGAACACCACCACCCCGCAGTGGGCTTCGTTTGGGTTTGCTCTTAGGGAGCGTCACGGCCCAAATCAGTCTTTGAGTGAGGGAATTTCACCTAATTAGATACATTGCCAATTAACGTAAGTTTTAAATTACTGGGGGGAGAAGGTAAGTCATCCCAATTTGGCAGGTGAAGAGGAGAATTTAAACGGACCTCAAATGACAATTACTTGCGGAGCTGGGAGCAGGACCAAGGAGTTTTTGACTCCTCGTCTGGTTTAGTTGTGCTGGGTTTTACCTCCTCGGGCTCGTGTTTATGAAACAGCCGGTTCAGCGGAGTCTCCCTGCCGGGGGTCAGGCAGCCCTGGAGGAGCACGAGGACCAGCTAAACAGAAAAAGGGGCTTTTTCTGGAACCTTCTTCGCAACTGCAGAGAAAGCGATCCCGCAGCAGGGGAGCGACTGTCAGCCAACGTGTCCGAAATTATTTATCCAGCTCCTCGTTCACAGCCCTGGTGTTTCTTCCCGCCCCAGCGTGGTGTTGGGGAGGCAGGTTTTTGCCCCTGGTGCTGTTGTAGTTCCCCGTGTCTCCCCACTGCCCGGGGCGAGCGCCGGCAGGGGCGGTCGGAGCGCTTCACGTGGCCCTACTCGTCTCCCCAAATCCTGGGGTCTCCCGCGGTTCCTGTGCACAATTTTCAGCTGGACTTTACAAGCTATGGAGTTGATAGCAAGGAGTGTTGCGCTCCGGGGTTTTCTGCAAATGCGGCTCTACAAAATGAACTGTTAGGCTACAAAACGAACTGTTAAGCCTTTTGTATTTTCTTTTCCGGTAAATCGCAATACCGAAAAGAAAATTACTTTTCTTTCCGTTATGATAATGCAATTAATAATTTAGTAAAAAAAGAAAATAATTAGATGGTTTGAAAGCAAGGTAATAGAATAAGTGTGTACATGTATGTGTGTACATGTCTTTTCTGTGGTATTTTACAAGAGAATAGCAACTTTAATTGTATGCCACAAACGAGGTAACTCGTTATAATAGAAACCGGTTCCTTTGTTGCACGAAATGAGAAAATATAATTCAGAAGTCCTTTTAGATTAATGTACTGGAATCATATAGAAGTTTTGTACGGTGTACTTGTGATAGGAGGAGACAGGTATATCACCTGAGTTTTTAAAGATTAACTTCAAGTAGTGTATGTATCCGGAGCAAGGACATTAGCAGAGCCAAAGATTCAGTATTTACCACTTTCAGTGATTTGCTTACAAAAAGTGAGCCATAGGAAAATATGTAGCTTCTTTAATTAAAATGATATATAATCTCATTTATCAATACATAAGCTAATCTAGCCTGAGATTTAGGGAGATTTCTCGTATGAGAAATAATTGGCTTTTTTTATGAATAATCTGTATTTTCATGTTTTTGTCTTACGTATGTATGCCAGTGTCCTGACCTTCAGGAAGCTTTTGGAAAAGGCTACCCAGCTGGGCTGAATTAGTGCTCTTGGGCAGCGCTGTGGCTTCAGAGCGAAAGCTTTGTAGAATGTCATCTCCCCTTCTTTTAGAGCCCTAATTTCCATGGCAAACTGGTGCGGGGATGCTTGCTCTGGGTATTGAATTTATATTTGCGTTTACCAACTGCCCTTTCCCACTCTTTTCAGACTTCTTATTTCTTCCAGAAAAAGTTCTATTTTATAAAAACATGGGCTTTGAAAAGCAGACTGGAGCCAAGGCAGGAGGTTTGCCATTGCTGTGAATGGCAGGCGCTGTTCCCATCTGACCCCTCTGATGACATCCCTCTGAATATCCCCACTGGTTTTAGGAGGCCTGTCCAGCTGGCAGCCTGTGGCCCAGTTCTCTTCCACAGAATAATTCTGGCCGGCTCCCACATGAATGTGATTTTCTCCTAACTTGCCTGCGCATAACCGTGCAAGCTGCCTCTCTGCTCCTGTACTTCGGGAATGTGGCACAACTTGCCTGCAGAGATGTGCTGATAGTGACATTTAAGCATAGATGCTACACTGTAGCTTAGCCTTCAGAAAGATAAATCTTTCCACAGTCACCACCACCATTTTGCTCTCTAAAAAAGAATACTAGAAATTCCTTCAAGTGCTAAGAATCTTTTTTTTTTAACAGGTCTCAAAAATGGCTTTCACAACTGGCAGTGTGCTGTTTTTCTCAAAAATAGTCCGATAAAACGTTGTCAAAATCACCTTCTAGACTAGAAGAAAGGCAAAGTTAATTACCTAGGCTCTAAAATATAATATATATTAACTAATCATGCACATTAGAAAGTCAGCACTAGATGTTTTATATTTCTCTCATGTATCATTTGTTGGTTTTCTGTTTGCAAAGTGTTTCATGATTCATTACTTTCATGATATTGTAATTTCATGTTGGATGCTGCCACTGGAATACTATACAAAACTCACAGCTGTAAATGATTTGAATCTTGTCCAAATGTAATGTGGTGAGTATTTTGGAGTAAGACTGGGAGATCATTTAATATTTTGCTTTATAATTAATTTAGAAGTAGTTTTAAATAAGTGATACATTAATTCTAGGTTACAGAACAGAAGCACGTTCTACAGTTTTTTCCTTACATTAGTAGCATTATTCTTATATGCCTGTGATTTCTGATATGTATCAGGTTTCTAATAACAAAGTCTTTTTTTTATTTTTTTCCATAAACTGCAGAAACTATGCCTGTTCCAGACCAGCCCTCGTCTTCTGACAAGACAAGTTCTCTTAGTCCTGTGTTGAACACATCCAATGGCGATGGCTCTGAAACTGAGACAACCTCTGCCATTCTAGCTTCAGTTAAAGAACAGGTATGCAAGTGTTGCATCTGCAGGCTAGAAAACAGTAATATCATTTATTGTTTTTTTAGAAAGGTTTCATAGATGGTATCTGAATAATTTTGTTCACAAATGCATATTGCAAAGAATGTTAAATATTTCTTCATGTCTTAGTATACTTCCATTTGCTGTCTTACAATGAGTTTAATAAATTTTAAAGGATTTGTTCATTTTATTCTCCACTTCCACGCTGTACTGTGAATGGTGGTTTTCAGAGACCTCTCCTTTTCTTGTTGGCAATCTGCATGTGGAGTTACAGCATACGGGCATGGCATATATGAACCATAGAGAAATGAGTAGTTATGGAGAAGATGTGTTATCCTAGACTTTTTAGTTGAAAAGGTTTATAAGAATCCTAGGATTTTAACATTTAACATACATGTGTTTTGTTTTGGGTGGTTTTTTTGTGTCAAACTTGATATGAGATTATTTTAGGGCAACATTGGGTAGGGACAGAGTCTTTCAGCCTTGGGTGATTAAAACCAAAAGTATTAGAAATTTTTGAAGGAAAGGTCTTTAGTGTGATTGTCTGCTTGATTCTACTAAGACAGATTTGGACATTTTAACGTAAATTTTTGTGGGCAGAGTGTCTGAGATTTTGCTTAGTGCCTCTTTGTATATCCGGAGTTGGTTAATATTCCAGTTTATGAAAACACCTGGTCTCTGTTGCTACCTCATTTGGCTCAACAGCAGCAACAGGTATCCCAAAGAGAGACATTAAAAGATAGCTGCTTTTAGTCAGCTTTCTCCTTGCTAAAGGTGTCTAAATTGGTTCTGTGATTATAAAGCAGTGATCTTTCCCTGCCCAAGACATTCACTGCTTCTTTACTAAAATTAATGCATGAATTCAGCTTATGATATCTAACACCATTGGAGTAATAGCTGTTGAATCATTGGGCTTTTATAAAATTGTGACATTGCTCTTCATTTTTTCTCTTTGATATGTACCAGTTCTCTCATTTGGGTGTTAAAGGTTAGTCATATTTTCTGGTTCTGAAAAAAGGAGTGCAAGAAAGAAAGGTTGTAACGTGGAGTTTTGTCTTAAGGTTTATGGCACGTTGTTCTATTGGAATTATCCATGGTTTAGATGTTTGTATGCCTATTCCCTTCCAGGGCAATAGCATTACTTGGGCATGTACCAGTGTTTCAGACTGTGTTGCTGTATTATTTTGAAGAAAAGTACCTGCCTTAGCTTTTGACTCTCTGATGCTGAAAAAAATGTACAGGGAAGTTACACAGGTAGAAGATATGCTGCACGTGCCTGTTAGGGTGTGAAACACAGTATTGAATAGTGAGAAGTCCTTCTCTGTTGTTGGGTTTTGTGTTGAGACTGCTAGTTTATACCTGGTCATGTATTTTGCAACTGAACCTCCCACCCCCATATATCAGTGAATGGAGTACTAGAGGGAATCAGTGCTGAATCCACTAGCTGAAAATGATTTTAAGTGGTAAAATATTAGCAAAGCTATTTCTGATTCCTGTGAACCACAGCAAAAAGGAGCCTGTAATAAAGGAGTTTTGCATTCCCTTATCACCAAGAACAGCCTGGCCAGCTAACCTAAGGTACTGTTGACTAACAAGATAATCTCTTGAATTGAATTACTGTGGTACAGGGTACCAAAATTTCACAGGTATTCTCCTAAGTAAATTCTTTCTTGACAGGTGATGTCTAGTCAGACCTGTCTTGTAGCTGGAAGACTGTACTAAGCTCAAAAATGAGACTGATTCTTTTTTGGATCTGAATGCATTCCTCAGAGTAGATGGTGACTTCAGTAAATGTGGCTTAATGGCACACATTTATGTTCAGCCACACTCACTACTGAGAAAGCCATGTAACTCCAATATTCTTTTTTTTATTTTGTAGTAAAGATTTGAAAGACAAAAACCAAACCAAACCAAAAAAAACAAACCTGCTTTTGGGCTTTTTCTATTCCCCACATTACTGTGTGTTTTGACAGACTTCCATTATTTAGTGTTCTGTTGGAAGAATTCTAGATAAGGCCACCATCCTGTGCTTCAGGCAGGTGCAATGCGTTACGCTGATTCTGCGTTAGGGGGAGTATATGAAGTATGTTTCTAATTGACTGTTCAGATGGGTAGCCCTCTGCTTTTTAGAAGAAGGAATGACTTACTTTACTGCCTGGTATGTGATTTTGCTTTATGTGCCCTTTGACTATACCTGAAAATATACCTAGCGTTTTAGAAATACGGACAATTATTAAAAATTACTGCTAGTAAAGAAAAAAGATGATTGAGTTCATAACTAAGGTATGTTTAAATAAATCAAATATGTTAATGTTTTCTTTATCTGTGGTGATGCTTAACTTTAAAAAGTTTCCATACTTTTTTAATTCTCTTGGAACGCTTGTGGCAACTTCATATGTTACTTCTCATGAAATAACTAGAACAGTGTCTCTAAGTGACTGCAACAGAGTAAACTGCGGGATTTATGGTATTGATGACTGTAATGGGTGTTTGCAATCTTTGAAGAGGGCAGGTTATGGGAAAGAAGGGACAGAGAAGTTGTCATAGATGTTATCTTTATTTGCTCTACTTACATTTCCTATGTGAAATGTAAATGATTTATTCAGAAAATCTGAAGCTTTGCTGTGCTTAGTTTGAAGAACACATACCCCTATTCTGTCCTGTTTTGAGGAACAGATTTATTGGGTCTAAAAAATTGTGCTTGATATGTTAAATGTAAAGTGGCATTCATGCTGGTCATGACTGGATCAGAAGATTTAGCGATGTGCTTTTCACGGTGGGGATTTCTGTCAAAATAGAAAGTAAAGCCTGTATTTTGTTGCTGAGGTGTTAGGTTGATTTTAGGAAATTCAAATCCTGAACTCTTTGCCTTAACGTTTAAGCCATTTTATTTGTGTTTTACCTCTGGACAAGTGTGCTGAATTGCTTTCGGGTTTCAGACTTCTGAGATGCAATTGAGAAGATGTGGTGGATAAGGAATATGAATCCATTTTTTTCCCCTTGCTGCTAACTTTCTTAAGGTCAGCAGGCACTGCTGGAGGGAAGGTCAGGATCATACAGCATATGTCTAAGAAATCGTGAGATGCCAGGCAGTGAGCTTTGGCTTAGGTGTTTTCAAGCTGTCCTCATGAAGAGGAAAGGTTAATAACTTCTGTGAAAGTGAAAGCTGTTGGGTTTTTTTGGTGGGTTTTTTGTTTGTTTGTTTGTTTGTTTTGAGACAGTCAGGATCAAGTTCTTAAAGAGAAATCATCAAGTAGTGTTAACAACTAGACAAAGAGTTTCAGTTTTCCATGCTGTATAAAATGTGGTTAAATATCTGTGTATGAAGAAGGATTTTTTTTCTTTCTTATGATATACTGGCAAACACATTTGGCCCAATGCTTCATTGGTTTTAGAAAACATAAGGCCATTTCTGTTTCTGCTTTGTCACCTGCTTTTGTATCTGTAAATATGGGCAGAATTCTTCAAGAGAGTGAAATATCAGGACTCAATGATTAGTGAGAACATATGTGACATATACAACTATTTCTTCTGCAAAAAGCATGATATGTTTCTGATTGGGAATTTCCACCTGTGCAAGTGACTTCTCAGTGTTAAAAAATTCCTGGGAAGAGAGCTATTGATAATGCTGCTTTGAAGGTAGGAAGAGCTGCTGGAGAACCGTTTGAGTAAATACGTAGTAAAGCTGATGCTTTCCCTGGAAGTCTCCAGATGTTCACAGTACTTTGGTTCTTGGCACGCAGAAACTGCTCCCTTGGAAGCTGAGGAGGAATGTAGTGACAATGACCTAGCAGAAGCTTGTTTTGGCAGATTTTTTAAATAAAAACACTTGGAGAACATGAGATAAAATGAGGTTTTAAAATATTCCAGAGGGATATTCCTCTTCCTTTTTGCCATCTTTTATTTTCATTAATACATTGATTTTTAGATAAGAACTAGACTTGGCTATATGATATGTTTTGAGTAGCACCAGTCTATACAATGGATACCATACTTCTAAGTTGCTGGATGGACCAACATATTATTGAAATAAGAAGCTTTGTGAGTACAGCTAATTCTTCCCAGGTACATCCTCAAGTTGATGGGGAATGCTTTTGAGATGTATGATTCCACTACTGGAAATGGGGAGTTGAGTGGAGAAGTTTTGAAGAGTGTCATCACAGTGGCTGGTAAAGAAGGAAGTAATTTATTGTGCCTACTATACACCCTGCTCTATAGGATTCTCAAGTTCTTGATTTAGTCTGGGACTGCTTTCACATAGCTCTTTGGAGCACCTGTGAGTGTATTCATGTTGTGCTTCTGAGGAAACGGCAGTTTACAAGAATGGAGACCTAGACAAGTAATTCCTATTCAGAACCACTTATCCTGCAAGTCATGCCAAAAAGGCAGTAGCCATAGTAGATGCAGTATGAAGAAACTAAGAATTACTTCACTGATAAAAGGATGTGATGATAATCCAAAATATGTATTTTTGGGATTGTTTGAAATGAGTTGGAGTGGAAAGGCTTCTGTGAAGATTTAGTCTGATAAAAGAGTATTGAGCGAATATATCCTCCCAGCAAAACCATCTTTGAGAAGAGGGAAGAAAATGCCAATTACCAGAATAAAATTAGAGTTAAATATGATGCTATTTTGACTTAAGGTAATGTTGAAAAATTAGTAGTTCAAAGCCAATAATTTCAGAGAAGCTGGGTAGAATGCCACTTAGTGACAGCTCAGTCTAATGCTAATTTAAAGCGCTATTAAAGGTCATCACAAAGAAAGGCAAAATATCCTTTCTTACCATGCAGCTAGTATATGAACACACTTTTGCTGATCCACAGGCACTTCTGCCTTAACTTGTTTTTTTTGCCGTTAGTGGAAGAATTTCAAACTTGGAATAAGATACCCTAAGAAAGTAATAAAATTGATCTCAATTTCAATAGCATTTAAATTTTACTGTATTATATTTCTAACATTTTAACATGTTGCGGCATTTTAACAGCATTGAATTCTTTTTCGCCAGTATCATTCACTGGGGCTTTTTTAATTGTAAGATATTTTCACACCTAAACCCAAGTCTTTTAATCAGCATAGTGGAATAGATTCTCGATCTCACCTTAAAGTCACTTGAGAGGGAGATGTAAATGAACTTAAAATAGAAGTGGCTAGTCAAGTTGTGCTTTTTCCTGTACTGATGCAGCTCCCTCCGTTGTACTGACAAACGTGGACTTACGCAGCCACGTGGGGAATGCTGCGGGGGAGCTGAGCGAGTTGAAAATAACCATCCGAAAAGATAAGGCGGCAGCTTTGTGTTATGGAAGGTTGAGTGTGTTGTTTTCTTTTTTGGCGAAGGGTGGTTGGATCAATTTGCCAACTTGTTTTCAAGGATTGGGCTTTTTAGCACAGCTGCTGTGAAAATATGCTTCAAGCCATGGGTTTTGTCAAGTCTTTTGTAGTATTTGGAATGATTCAGACAGTCCAACATAACATCCCTATTTAAACATACAGGGGAGTGGAGGGTTTGGGTGTGTCTCCCCCAACTTTGCCCCCCTGCCTGGTCTAGAAGGAAGTCACAAGCATGTTTCTGTATACTTTATGTTCCTGAGACTTAGCTATCCTACCTATTTTCCATATTTTTCTCTTTCTGTGCTTGAATTAAGCAATATCTTCCAACAATAATTTTCATTTGCATAGAAAATATATGAAGCTGTGAGGCCCATGGCTTTCAAAACCAGCATACCTCTTCTACAGAGAAAGGAAAGTGCTGTTAAAAGACCAAACTGTGAACACTTCAGTTAGTGATTTTTTTTTTTTTTTTTTCATTTATTTCTTCTCTCTTCTCTTTTCTGGAAACGAAGGAAAACTGCTAAAAGCACTCTCCAGATTCCACAGTGACCCTTCTCCTTTAACTTGCCTTGCCAGTACTTTTCATGCAGCTTGCTCTTACAACTTCAGTTTTGAAAGGGATTTTTGAAGGAGATTTAATTTTTGTCATTGTTTTAGCAATTTTTATTCCTTTCATGTCATTTTGAAAACTTGAATACTCCTATTCTGTTTTCCCATCTGTTTCTGTGTGTTTTCTCACATGATGGCATTTTCTACTCCTGATGCATTTACTGCTAAATGGGACTGTATCTTTCTGTGGGCAATTTAAATCTTTTGTATTTGTAGAAAAAGCTACTGAACGGGTAGCTGAATGCTATGCATGTTACACTTTCATAAAGTATGTTACAATTCTGTTTATCCCCAAACAAGAAAACTAGAACCCAGCAAATGCTGCGCTAAGTTTAACTGAAGTCTACACCTGAGAGTTAAAGTACATTACTACCCACATAAGCTTAACTTTGGCTGTGAGTTATGTAGTTATGATAACACTAAACCAGTTTAGAATCACACAATAAATTGATTTTAGCAATGTACAGAATGTACTTCTCTTTTTTTCCTCCTCTGTGGTGAAAATGAAGTATTTATCTCTGAAATTTTTGGTGACAGAAACCTATAGTTGCCTCTGATGAGAACCTTTCTAGTGTGGAGGGATAAAAGGCTAGCAAAAGACATTGATCTTTAAAAAAGATATGAAGATTTGTAGTAAAGTTCTAGACAAATTAATTGATTAATTCATAATTCTTTCCCTCAAGGCTAACATTGCATTTTTGGTAGAACATCAGTCACTTTGTTTTAGAAGGAGGCTTTACATGTATAACCAGTAACATGTTTAATGGTGGAGCCAGAATTCTTGTATGGGTTCCCTGCTACTCTTT
The DNA here is from genome assembly GCF_000737465.1 of Haliaeetus leucocephalus. NCBI lineage: Eukaryota > Metazoa > Chordata > Aves > Accipitriformes > Accipitridae > Haliaeetus > Haliaeetus leucocephalus. The sequence goes on along the minus strand of NW_010972764.1, from coordinate 2,517,753 downwards.
ATGCATACATTTTCCTTTTCTATGCAAACAGCAAATCCAAGTCCTAAGGCCCAAAGAGTTTTTTCTCATTATTTTTTAAAAGATTTCATTGGAAGTTTTTTTTGTTTGGTTGGTTTTTGTTTGTTGGTTGGGTTTTTGTTTTTTTTTTTTTTTTTTTTTTTTTTTTAATGTTAAGGGGTAGATATGATGAGATGATAGCAGCTTAAATTTTGAAGTATCTTTTCTAGGATGTAATGTTTTTTGTTGTTGAGACCTTGTCATAGTGCAGTACTCTTTGACTATGCTCTTTTAGATATTCCACATGCAGGGGACTTAATGTACAGTACAAAGTTTAATTAATTTGATGGTACTTGCAGTTAGAGAGGATTTTGATTTAGCACAGTGACAAGACAATGCACTCAAATCACAATTTAATTAGAAATTACAGTTGGTGGAGTATAGCAGTTGCACTATACGAGTGACACAATATAAACGTGAATCTCATTATCTAGAATATGTTCACCATCACGACGCTGAGCGTTCCCCAGCGATCAGAAACCAATGTGTTTGTTGAAGTCAGCTGAAGCCCACAGCTCTCTTCAGAGTTCTTCTGTTTGTGTTTTTATATCGGGCTTTACCACATAGACGGTCCCCATGCTGGTCTGGCTGAGTCGTTCGTAGCCTTGGGGTCTCCCGTGCCAAGTCGGTGGCCCGTCTCTCTTCCCTTCGTGCCTGTACTACGCTGCTCTGCCTTCACTTCTGAGGGCCGCTGCGATTATGAGAGGTCTCTATCTCATCACGTTAGTGGCATTAAATACCTCGCTGTACACAGAATGACTGCTTGGTACTTCTATCTGCATAAACTGTGGTCATGACAAATTAGCCGTGGGCACCTGCTTGATTATAAAAATTGCTGTTACAGCTAAACCAAGTAAAATAAAGCTACAGGCAGATGGAGAGGACTTCAGACAGAGAAAGCCTGGCCAGGCTCGGTTCTGAGGTCTTGCAAACTTGGTACAAAGCCGAGCCATTACTTGGTTCATTAAGTGCTCCATATAATTCATGCAAAGCTATCCAGCAAGCTCCACGATGGGGAACGTACTCCTTCCTCCATCGCTCTCCGAGTCCAGCAGAGAGCTGTCCTACGCGCCTGCAGCTCCGGGCCAGCAGCCACTGGGGAGCGAGGCTGCTCTCCCAGGAGGGTTATCCCAGCGCAGCCCACCCGCCTGGGGTCTGCGCTGTCGCCTTGGGAGTCCCTCAGCCAGTAATCCTGGGTGGAATCACAGCAGGCAAAAAGTCGCCTGCTGAGGGAGTGACTGGGCTCTGCAGAAAAGCATAAAATAGTAAGCTAAATACCCGTTACAGTTGTACGAGTAAAAGATACTCTTGATTAGCATTATAGGACCATAATTTATAAGCAGATCCAATACGTATAGAAGTTACGTTATTTTAACCAGAAGCACCCCTAAACCTAGCTTTGTTTTGCTCTGGGTCTGCATTCCTTTCACTCAGGGACAGGCCGTTTGAAATGCTTTGCCGATACAGTCAGTTTGTCTAAAACAAAGGCACCCTTGGGTTGCCTTTGGCATCGAGCTGAGTTCGGCTTCCTTTTCAACGGTTGTGATCAATCATGTCATTATTCTTTGCTGAGCCTTCAGGTCATGTAGCCTCTACTTATCTCTTCAGAGCGTTCCTTCATTGTGGGTGAGTGGGTGTGGGGGGTCTGCGTGGGGTGGGGGTGGCTTTGATCAGTCACAGCCCTTTGTCCCCTTATTTTACACAATGTGGTATGAAATCCTGTTTTCTCATGTGCAGAAATTTACCTTGTTGGGTAATAATAACTTGTGACACCAGCTTTTGTAAGTGAAAAACCGCCACTGATTATCTACTTGGAAGCATACAAAGTAATATTTCTTTTTCTATTAGTATTCCCTCAATTTCTTCTGTCTGGAATGTCATACAGCAAATAGCTTGTTGTAGTCTGTTTACTTAGTTGTTTCAAAATGTGAGCTGTACTTCTCAAATTTCATCTCTGTTTCTTCAGTTGCCACATTTGTTTTTCCTTGAGTCCTCGTAAAACATTATTCTTATATTTTTCAGACAGTCCCATCTCTTAGGCATAACTAGTACCTGTCTGTGTTGAGCTTTCCTTCCTTGGGTATCCAGCACCGTCCAATATAATGATCTGATTAGTCTGGAATGGCATTTTGCTGGTTAGTGTGGTATTCTATCACTCTAACCTGCAATTCATGTTGCAGTGTTATCCCATGGTCACGGTTGTCCATCTACCCCAACAGTAACACAGTGCAATTATGTGCCTGGCTGTGTAATTAAGCTCTAAATCGAGCCTTTGGTATGCCATTACCAGCCTCTTCATCTAGGAGGTCTTTTAGATTATGTTCATATTGCTAAGCATTTTTCAACAAAATTTTTCAGTGAAAAACAAAAAAAAAGACAGAATGGAAAAATTTCCTGACTTTATCTGTTCACTTCTGTATATTTCATAGTCTTCAGAGTCTTGATGTCGATAGGTGTACTTAAGAATTGTACTGTATGCTGCCTTGAAACTGGTAAATGTTTTTTTATCCCCCTGTCTGATTCCAGCATAGCAACACATCTTGGTAAAATTCTGTTTATATTTTTAGTGTATAGCTATTTACTGAAGTACATCTGTGCTTCAGGTGTTACAACTGGTACCCCTGGAAAATATTACTTTCCTTTTTCAAAGTAGTTGAAGATTTTTTCCTTTTTTCCTTTTTCCCTTAATACTATCTTTCCTGTATGTAGTTACACCCGTCTTTGTTCACTTTGTTGTCAATCTAGGTCATTATTGGAACCTTTTGTTGACAGAGCACTTGAGGGTAAGTGCATCTGGTACTATAAATAGGCTTGATTCTTCATAGCAAGTCAGCAGATTCATTTGAAAATTCTCAGTTTTATACTAGGTTTGATGAAATGGAAGATTTACTGCATTCTCCTGCCAACCAGTAGCATAAAAACTTTGACATTCCAGAATTGAATAATCTTGAATTAACACAGGATTACTGATTTTCTTCGGAGGGGATCAATGGACCCTTTAAACTACCTATTTTCTTAAAACAAAACAACACCAAAACAACTTCTATTTTTATTTCACAAAGCAATGCTTGCACATGAAAACCTGTTCCAACACAGTTTATGTTGCTCTGTTTGTTGAGGTCACAGAAGATAGAGGATGCTGTTCCTCTTACTGTATGTTTTCAGTAACCTGTGCTGCGAAAATAGATGATTCTTTGGATTAAGTTTTTGTTTGTTTACCACAAGCTGTGGCAGGGACCAACCAAATGGAATGCGTTCTTGCCACAGTGTAAGGCAGCCTTCTGGTACAGCTCCAGGATGGTGTTCTACCAGTTAAAGCTTTTCAGGCACGGAAAAACCTGTGACAGATTGTGTTGTCTGTACGGCCAGAACCGCAGGAAGGGAGTTAGGTGCAGGTCTGGCTGCCACATGTGCGTGGGCACCTTTCCGAAACCTTTGACCGCTGTGTATGCTGCTGCACCTCTACAATAACCAACATTTTGTTCCTGTTTCACGTTCTCTAGTAGGCTTTAAAGCCTTGTTTGAATAGTGAATAAATTCTTGAGATTAGATTAACAACGTAGTTTCATCCTGTGCCCTTTCTGTGTGCACAACAAATGTATTACAAAACCAGGTATAACACTACGTAAGTGCCTCTGTCTCCGAAAGTAGGACTGTATGTGCCACTGTGGTGCATATTGGGATTGAAAAGCATTGTAAACGGTGTACATAACAGTGACTTCTCCCCACTGCGGTCCGTAAAGATTTGTGAGCACCCCGCAGCTTATGTGCAGCACCAGCATCCCCTTTAGAGGTTTTTCATGCTGAGGCTGGGTGACGGACTGTAGAAAATGGACAGTTGTCCGTAATAAATTTGATAGCCAGTCAAACTGAGGTTTGACGCAGTGCCTGTTTGCTGATATTGAATCAGCATTGCTACTCGTGCTGTACTTTTACGTGCCAGATTCACTGTCAGACACAGAAATATAAATTCACGGATAGCGTATGCCGTAGTGATGCCTACTAAAATGTGGAAGAGCTAAGCGAAGTTAATGACTCCAATAAATACAGTTGTTTCTTTAGTAATAGATGAATATTTAAAGGCTGATGATAAGTCCACTAAGCGCTTTTAATTTAATTTTAGAGAGTGAAATACAGTTTATTCCATGAATGCGTAAAAGCATAAATATAAATGAGAAAGTACTTTCTGCAAGAGTGGTGTGTGGGTGATATGCAGCTGTACGCCCTTATGTGGCCTGACAAATCGTCCAATACTTAGAACCTTGCCAGATTGTTTCAGTGTGTGAGAGAGCGAGCATTGCCACTGTCAGGTAGTTTTAGTACACTTCAGTTTGTGAAGAGCCTACGTAGTTGTGTTTCCTTGTGCATTGGGAATAAAAGGATTGGAAGAAATCTGTCTGGTTGTCACCAGTTTGGTCTGAACAGAAACCAGTGTGTTCCCTCCCCTTTTCATCTGTGATGAGATATGTGTGAAGGTGACTCTTCTCCATGTTCCCCACCACATACAGTTTAGCTTCTGATTTTCTTGTGTTGACAACTGTACCTGCTCCCTCTCAGTTTATCTGTGGTCATGCAAAGAGCTACTTTATGGTTTCTTACTAATGGCATATAGTGTCCCTTGATGATTTTTTTTTGTTGCCTTTGATTTAACAAGGTAGCCTGTTAGTCTGTAGTTATAATGCAAGATTTATAGGCATAGTTAATATCTGTTATGAGGCCAACTGTTAAAGGGAAGAAATATGCAAGCTTTTCTGTGAATCTTACTCACCTGAATCTTTGCCCTTTTAATTTTTTCACCGTTATTGTTCTAATAGCATAAACTCCTTCTCATTACAAGCCTTCCCTGATGTGAAGATGTCATATGATAATAGGTGTTAATGTTTTTCTGGTTCATGTGGTAGAATATTTAAAAAAAAAAAAAAGTACTGTTGTTTCATGAATCTTGTGTTGTTAATATACACGGGCTGTACCTGCGTTGTTTGCATAGTTCATGTCTGTATGAATACAGTCAATGGCTCCTTTTCGTATAGCAGCGCACATGTATGCATACAGAGGTGTAAAGTCTTTCAATAGAAGCATATTAATTTGTATCTCTTCTGTTCAGTATTTTAGATATTTTTGAAGATTTCTATTTAGTCCAACTTAAGTGCAAATGTTTTTGTCAGTTGTCTTTTTTGATCCTTAATACGCATTAAGAATCAGCATTACTTGAAAAGGGAGAAATAGGCATAGGGGTTCTTCCTCTCATCAGTGGTTGTGGTAAGTGAGGGATGAATGGACTGACTTAAGAAAAGTGTGGATCTTCAGGTTAACGTTGAAAAGGATTGTATTAACATTGACAAAGATGCACAAGTTACTTAAAAGAATTCTGATTTTAATTTGAATATTCTTGACATATTCCTTCCTAGTTGAGTGTGTTTATTCTTAGCATTTGTTTTCTCAGTATGTGCTTGAAAGAGTCATCAAATTATGGAGCCAATGTGTCCTTGCAGTTGTGGTCTAATACTGCCTTTTTTCCCTGGAGTTCAAGATTAATTGGTTTAGATAATACAATACTGTGCAAATTTCAAAGTGTTTCTATTCATTACTGAAAAGCATAGTATGAGAAAGCTTACTTCAATTCCCTTCACTTTAATAAGTGAATTAAAAAGATCATCATCAGCTGCATTCTTTTTTTATGGCATATTAGTTATTTTCTAGTAGGGAAAAACTCATCTGGTTTTGTTTCTTTTTCTGCAAAGCTTCCTGAGACTTTTCAGAAATTTGTCATCTGCATTCCCTGCTGGATGAAAGTTTCAACATGCAATGCCTTATGACAGTGAAGAAAAAACCTACACCATTCCTTCAAAGAATATAGAATTTGATTTCTAACCTTATGCATATTCTGATCTAGAAGTTTAATGTAATTCTGCTGTAGTGCTTCATATGGTAACTTTAATTTCTCCTTCATTATTTCTGGAGAAGGCAAACTGAAATCAGGAAAGCTAAAGCCTGTTTGGAGCTGAAATTGGGAGCATGAAATAACAGGAAAGGATTCTGCAAGTATTTCCCTAAGGGAACTTGGGGAAATGCGGGTCCATGGATGAATGCTGGAGAGAATCTAATGGTGGACAACAGAGAAAAGGCAGAAATTTCCCATGTTTTCTTAACTGTCCCCCGACAAGGGACAGTAACATGGAGGAGCCGCAAGTTAAGGACTGTTTAGAGAAAGTGGATGTATTCAGCTTCTTGGGGCTCTATGCCGAGACTGGCAAGAGCTCATTCAGGTGGTAGGATTGCGAGGCAGCTGTCATCCAGGAAAAAACATGGTAATTGAGGAAAGTCCTGAGAACTAGAAGGAGGCTAACCTTATACCAGTCTTTACAGGATGAGGAGAATGGTCCAATCCCTGGACCAGTGGCTGTCCAATGGCTCTATCAGGTCAGTGTCAGTCCCCAGAAAGATCATGGAACACGTTGTCTTGGCACTTGCTTCTAGATATGTGAAGGGCGAGAGGGTAAATTGGAAGAGTCAACACAGATTTCTGAAGTGCAGGTAGTGTTTTGCTAATCTGATTGCCTTCTAGGATTAAATGTCTGACAATGTGAATGAGCGACGCACATGTGATACGGTACAATCATAACTTTATTAGGACTTCTGACACCTTCTCCCACACTGTTGTCAACAGTAGGCTGAGGAAGCATGGGCTGGGTATTGAGTGGGCTGAAAATTGGCGGGACTACTGTACTGAAAGGGTAGTAATCAGTAGCTTGACCAGTTAGCAGACAGTAAGAAGCGGAATACCTCAAGGGTTGATTCTGGTACTCATGCTACTCAATTCTTCAGTGATTTGGAAGACAGAATTGAACAGAATGCACCCTCAGCAAATTTGTGAATGATACTAAATTAAGGTGATGCTTGGAAACCCAAAGTAGAGCTTCAGTCTTAAAGCATCTTGAGACCTTGAACAAACTGAGGACTGAGCCAACAGGAAACTCACATGTGTAAAAAGGAGCGGACTGAAATTCCACATCTGAGGTGGAATAACACCATGCGTCAGTCCAGACCGGGAAGCACCCAGCTGAGTCACAGCCCTGCTGAAAAGGACCTGCGATCATTAAGAACGTCAAGGCGAATATGAGCCAGTGGTGTGGTTTCACTGCAGACAAAACTAACCGTGTACTGGGGTACGTTGGAAGGAAGGAGAGGCGTGAGTAGCAGGCTGAAGGAAGCTGTTACCACCCCGACTTGGAGCTGGTAAAGCTGCTTCTTGGACAACTGTGTGTCATTTTGGTAACCCCCAATACAGAGGGGATGTTGAGAAACTGAAAATACTCCAGTGGGGGGTTACTGAACTGGTCAGAGGCCTAGACCACATGATGTGATGGGAGAGGTTAGGGAGCTCAGATTTTTAGGGAGCTGAGTCTGGTGAAGAGGAGGCTAAGGGGGAGATCTTAGGTTAGCCCACAATAACTTAAAAGGGAGTGACAAAGGTGACGGCACCAAACTTTTCTCAGTAGTGGCATACAGCTTAGCAAGGGGCAATAACCATAAATCACAGCTTGGGGAATTCAGACTGGACACGGGAAAACTTTTTCATGAAGAGGATACTGCAGTAATGGAAGAGGTGACCAGAAAGGCTGTGAGTTTGATCTTTCCCAGTCACCTACACAAATCCTAATCTCGTGTTGGAAATGGTTGTATTTTTAGTGGGAGGTGACACTAGGTGACTTCCAGCCAGAATTTCTATGGTTCTCTAATGATTCTATAGTAATTCAATGATAATGCACAATTTCACTCAAATTATAATTTACACCTTTGTATGTAGACTGTGGAAAATATATTTGGAGGGAGGATAGTGTGGCTTAAAAATTCCCACAATTTGATTACTTAGCTTTTAATGCTTTAAAAAAAATAAGATTAGAAACTGACGATAGCTGATTATTAAAGAATAATCTTATTACTTTTCAATGCTTGTGTTAAGTGGTAAGGACTGAACGGATCAGCCAACAGGATTGGTGGATGAAGGGGAAAACTAGCTAACGCAGAACAGGATTTTGGAAGATTTTGGTAAGATTTAGTATTTCCCCCCTGGAGATAGAGGTTATCTTTATTTTTACATAAAGATTTCTAAGCAGGTTTTAGAGACCAAGCTATTACTTCTGAAACTGTACCAGACCTTAATATTTGCAAGAGAGCAAAATGTGGAAATAAATAAATAAATAAGTAAGTAAATAAATAAATAAATAATGTTTTCTTGATGTTAATAATATAAAGCCTCACATTTAGATTTGATATCCTTTTTGTCAAACTTGATATGACTGATCCATTCTCTTCAGAATCCTTTAGCTTCCTATTTTATTGAATTGGGAATAGTAACATTTACCTAAATTTTGGACAGGTTGCGCGTATATGTACATGAAGAGAGCTAGTATAGGTCCCTTAAGGGAGGTAGGGTGCTTTTTCTCCTGACAGTTGTTTGTATCAGATTGAATAGCTGGAGAAGAGTAAAATAGGTACAAACACTGTTACATGCTTGAATATGGGGAAGATTCCTATCTCATGAGGGCTGAACCTTCCCTTCAGAGGATTCAGAGCTCATCCATAGATGCTCTGCATCTCCCCATGTGACTTGGACCTCAGGTCACAGAAAATAAGGCCAGGCAAGTTAATTAGGCCTTCAGCAGGAAAATTAATCACCTCATAGTCTGTGCATTGCGTATAAGTAAATAGACCAGAAATCAGGGCAAGATACTCCCTATAAAGGAAACCGAGTAACTTCGTGCTGCTGCAATAAGCTGGCTCTGACTGCTTGATCTCAGTGGCACAGAGAACAGTCAACTCTTTTTGAATGCGTGATCAGGTCTGGAGGAGACTTTTCTTTGGGTTAATCCTCAGATTCAGCAAGGTATTTCCTGGTGTTTGTTCAGCTCTCTCTTAGAGCTGAGGGAGAAATACTATGTACTAGTTGCAATAATGGATTTTAGGATATAGTACGTTGATTGTTATCTCGATAATACTGAAGTGGTTGCCATGAAAATAAATGATTGTTCAAGTCAGAGACAGTTCTTGTTCTTTTCAGGGTTATTTAGAGGGAATACCAGTGTCAAATGCCAGATGCGGATTTCGTGCAACACAAGTGGGATTGTGGCCTGTTTCTGTCTACGTTCTCTGACTATTTATACAGTAGCCATTTACCAATACCTGTTCCCTCCCTCCTTCCTTCCAGGTTAAATCCTAAGAAATGCATGGTGCTTTAAAGAAAATCTGTACTTGAACAGCTTTTGGTGGGCATCTTGTAGTTTACTGAGACAACATTGAGCGGCACTGTTTCAGCTTTTGTGCTACTTCTGATGGAGATTTTCTTCCAGTTTTGTGCTGTACCCTATTGACTTCAACGTATTTAAGCAGTTCCCAGAAGGGGGATGTAATAATAATGAAGTTTTCTACAAAACCTGCTGCAGCTTATATTGTCTAATGTACTACGTACCAGCATTTTCTCCAGCAGTCTGTTTACAGTTAAAGTTTACTTTCTCCAGTTCCTTCTGTTGCATCACTATCAGTAAAACTGAAGTATGTTCTGCACTTTCATATGCTTGTAAAGCCGTATTGTCTTCAGTGAGCTTATGTAATTTTGGCTGTTTAAAGCAGTTCTGCAATAGTTTTCTTGGTTACCACACAAATGAATATGCTTTCTGTCCTAGATGCTGCCTAGGTTTGGATTACAGATGTCATCTGATGTTACTTTTTCAGTAGGTTGTGCTATTCTGAACACATTTTAAAATAGTTGAATAAAGACTTGGAGCTTGTTAAAGGAAGGATTTTGTATCAGGGTTAGCTTTTTAAAGCTTGTTACTTAGGATGTATTGGTAACTGCTGCACTTGTTAATTTTAGGCCTAATGAAGCCATAGTTCTGCAGCGCAAGAATTGCCACCCAGTTACCACGCCTGTGTCTTAATTTTGTTTCTTAAATGAGATTTATTTTATTGTAGAAGGAACGTGTATTGGATAAAAACCTCACTTTATTAGCATTTTTTTGCCCAACACAGTAAAATGCTTTCTTACTACTGGGACCTCTGGATGCTGTCATGCAATTTTCGAATTAGAATAACGTAATCTTCAATATCTTTGACACTTTCATAGTAAGTTAATACAAAGTCTAGAAGTAAGCTGTCCTAGACAAGACTTCTTTATCTGCGTACCTGTGTAATGGAACAACACAGATAATACAGGTGTAGCTCTCTCTTGGTGCCTTGGCAGCCAGTCGGTGTCTGGGAAGGCTAATACTGAGCTTGTGCTAATATGCCAGGTGAGACCTGAGCTGGCTTCATGTGATCAGATGAATTCACCATGGTTTTGAGTGCTTGCAGTTTCAAAAGTAAAGAAATGAAAGAAATGAAATTAATTGCTTCTAGAACCCAGCAGGCGTTGAATGGCTCACAGAAGCTTGGTGCGGTACCTGAATGAATAAAATCCAGCCTGTCTGAACTGTCTCTTCTTGACCTCTCATCTTTTCACAGTACCTCAGGTGCAAGACTTTGTCTTGTTATATTTCTGTCTCCTGGGATTCAATTCCCTAAAGCCTACCTTTTCTCCATGCTCCAAAGTTGCTACGGTGCCTTTGTTGGACCCAGCTGTGTTCAGCCTTCTGAGCTGTGCAGGGTACTAAAGGTTTCCAGCTACAGGGATGTTAGAAAATGAAATGGGACAAAAAAGAAGTGCTGTGAAAGGAGGTCATAGTCTGGTTATGGCAACTACGAAATGATCTTACCTTTTGGGCAGGAAAGAGTTATTTGGTTCTTTGTCTGAGCCCCCGTCATACCCTTGCTATACCTGTGTATCTGGGAAGTCCTTTCTCTTGTACTTCCAAATCACAGAGGACGTGGAGAACAGACGCATGTCACTGTTGGATAAACAGTTGTATTCACTTGAACAGCTAAAAATTAAATTTCCAACCTCTTTCTGTGTAAATAAGGTTGTGAAAGGGGTCTAATCCTGCAGATCCTTGACCATGACTAACTATACTCACCTGAGTATCACATTACAACTAATTAAGTTATTCATATGAGTTATGTGCAAGTCAGAGGGCTTACAGATTTGAGTCGAATCCTGATTTTAATTCTGAAGAGTTGGCCTTGAAGACTGAGATTCAAATGATGTTAAAAGTTAATTATAAAAAATGAGTCCTTATATGAAAGTATAAAAACAATTTTAACATACAAATTTCCAAATGTAAATGGTGTAATATCCAAATCCTATGAGTTTTTACACCACCTTTCTTTTTTTAATACTGCTGAACTTACTTTCCCGTATGAAAAGGAAGGAAGCCATTGTATTTACATGATTTGAAATACAGCAAATAACTTGTCTGTAAATAATTTATACTCATAACTCATGTTATATACCTTTAAGTATGTAGTATGTTGTTTGGCTTTCAGAGGGTTTTTGTGTAGTTTTTCACATATTTCATACTTAAGATGAGTTTCATAGTTAAGACACCTGTATCTGATAGGCTTGCAGAGAATTTAGAACTATTCTTTATCTATTTTAAAAGACTAAAAAGCCAGTAGAATGTGAGAAGGCTGATCTGCTGCTGAAAAAAAAAACCCTAAACCAAGAAATTAATTAATGCCTCAGCAGAGTTTTGAGAATGAGAGCACTTGTTATTTCGCTCTTGGTAAAAAGTAGTTTTGTTTTTGTCTTTCGAGGTTTTTGTTTTGTGTTTTTTAAGTGTGTGGTGGTTTTTTTTTTTTCTTTCCTAATGGCTAGAAAGAAATATCTGAAAACTACAGAGAACTGTCTGAAAGCAAATGATTAGTTAAGTATCCAAATTAATAATTTTAAAATGGAAATATGTTATAAATTTATTCTACTTTAGGTGACTATTATTATTAAAACATCTGTGTATCAATAGAAAGTTAGATAGTGTTCAGTTGATGACTTAAGAGAAAGTGGTGTGATGTGTAGGCTCAGCTAATGTTTTGAGAATTTCTTGTCACTGAGTTACAAGGTTAGTTTTCCTGTTTTATGATATAGTAAAATAGAATTAAACTCTGGGTAATGTTGTGCTCTATAATGCAAGGCTTCAAATAGAATTGTGCAAAAACCTGGCGTATTTTTGGGTTTTTTTGTGGTTTTTTTTTTCCAAAACCAAAGTAGTACTTTTATTTTCCAAAGATGCTCAGGATCAAATGTTTTGGTATTATTGAAATACTTCTCCCTTCTTCCCCTTCCCCCCAGCTGTGACCCTTGTCTTTCAAGGTAACATCTTTCTCCTGACTAATCAGCATTTCCCAACAAGAAAGTATTTCAGTGGAATATTTTGAAGTGAGGCTAATGATGAATAGAGCTGAGATTTAAATGTTATCTAATCACTTTGCAAAAGCAATTCTAGACCACTTACACAATCCAATTCCAATATGATAAGCAAGTGTAATATACACAGTGAGGATGATAAATATTACTAACCAACTCATATAAAAAAGCTACGGTTGTTCCATTAACATGAAAATAAAATTGTTTTCAAGGATCTTACTCATTAAATGCATTTCAAAATTTGATGCGTTTAGTGAAAACTGCAAGGTTGTTTTAGCCCTGGTAGCGTAGTAGCGTTGTGGAAGAGTGAGCAAAATCCCTTTTGTTCTCATGAATCTGCTGTCTGACTTTTCTCTGGGTTCTGAATATTTGTGTTCTGTCTTCACTTTCTCCTTTACAAGCTCATTGAATTTTATTAGTTGTCACTGCAAGCCAAACGAAATAAAAGGAGTTGCACAGCTGCAGTGATACTAGGCTGAACTGCATCATCATCCTTACTTGCAGTAATATGCAAACAGAAAAAAATGGGCTTGATTATAGATCTCAGGAGCTTTGCCAGATCTAATGTACAACTGGTTTCCTCAAAACTGAACCGTTTTGCACTAGAAATCTTAAAAGGAAAACCTGAAAAAAAAATAAAGAAAAGATAGTCTCTTTTTTCACAGATGCTGAGCATTCTTTGTCCTCTGAAGTCAATGAGAAGTGTAGGCTCCCACTGTCTTATAAAAATTGGACCAGTATGCAGAAAGCTTTGTTGATATTTAAGTTATCTTACTGTACCAGAAGTGTATCTTAATGCACTCTAGTTGAGCTTGTGTAATTGTGGCAGAAATAGCTGTGGCTGAAAATTGATACCGGCTATCACAATAAAACCATTTAGTTTTGTGTACATAGAAGTATATAATTTAAACGTCCAGAGTGAGCCCTTTTGTACTCTGCAGTTAAGTAATTCCACAGTATTACAGCAGGCGTAAAGAGTGGAGTGAAAAGACATCTCTCCACTGGGGTTGTACCTTGCAATTCATATTTAGTGCAGGCGACTGCTAACTTTTTCTTTTAGAAAAAGAAATCTATCCATCTGAGACTCTTCTGTGTGTTTGTTTAATAAAGAATTTTTCTGGGGTTCCTACTTCACAGGTTCACACACACTCTGCCTGAAGATTTCAAGCTGATTTGCCCTGAGTTTTTAGCAGGGGTGCAGGTTGACTTAAGCAGCACAGGTCAAGGTGGTGTTGTAAACACGTGGCAGTGGTATGTCTTTTGAGAATGGAACGACTCGTAAGAGCTCAAAAGACAATGTATGCTTTCACATGTCCAGCACGTCTGTACTGAGTTGTGTACCAGTCTTGTTACTCCAACGGCATTACAAAATCACAGTGTGGGTTGGCTTTGCAAATAGCTGATAGAGACATGAAACGGCAAGTACATTAAAAGAAGTCCTGGGGCTGGGGATCTGCCATGAAGTACGGTTACCTGCAGCTGATATAGCCAGGAAGGACTGCATAGTCTGTGTTAGGCACAAAAGGGCATCAGGTACTTTTGGTGCCGAGCCATCCTGGGTTGAAGGTAACAAAAGATTGTTTAGCAGTAGAACAGCTGAAGGCATGTGCTGTTCGGAACCATACATCATATTTTGCCTTCATTCCAAAAAGTTTTAAAGTTTTATAAACAGTTTTTTGTCTGTCAGAAAGACATTGTGAAGTCTTTAAAACATAAAATTCATACTTTCAACATTTCCTGGGGTGTTGCGTCTGTAGGGTATTAAACAATATTTAGTCTTAAAAGTATTTAAATTGTATTTGTGAATTTTGAGAATTTTCTTCCTTAGCTATGGGTTTTCTTGTACTATATATATATATATACACACACTATGTATATATTTTTTAATATAACTATTCAAACCACTCTTGTTGAGTGTATGTGACAGTATATGACAGCATAACACACCTTTAAGGACAGTAAAATAGTACATTAATAATGCACTGGTGGTACTTCTACCTAATAGGCCTCTCTTCCAGTCGTACACTCATTAAAACTAATGTACTTGTTTTAATCTGATAAAACTAAAAATCAGGAAAGCAATTTTTATGGGCGTACACATGAAGTTATGTGACCCATGGTAACAGCACCAGGAACAGGCATTAGCAAGCAAAAGAATTGAGTTCAGTCCCTGTGGCTTCCTTCTGTCAACAGCATTTCTATAGATTTTGGACAAAGCAGAAATATAATACAGTTTTTGAACATGTATTTTGCATTTTTGTTTTAGACTCCCCAGAATGCTACTAAGGATCAAATCAATTTGTAAAGAAAAGAATCTGTAACAATTTATTAGTTACTTTTTGGCCTTTAATTCCCAAGGTAATGCAATTAATGTTTTGTTACTTTAGTACTTTAAAAAACCCAAAACAACAATTTGAGCGGCTCTTTATTCTATCCCTTTCTAGCTTCTGTTAATGGCGGTTTTTGAAACTAAAGAGGAGGATTGAAGGAACAATGTCTCCCATCCAGATCTTTCCAGTAGTTTGTTATGGATTATTTTGGTTTCGTATGTATTTGTATTTCATCTGCCTTGTATCAATTTCAGTGAAACAATCAAATATAGTGATAAACAAACATGAGGCATTTTGAAATAACATCTAAATATTTTAACTTTGCTCTTAGTAAAGCATGAGAATTCAAATTATATTTTCCTGATTTGATTGTCATTTTTTTATGTTCTTGCCTGACGTGCCTGTGTACCCTCCAAGTAAACCTGTCAACAGTTTTTAAAAATGCTTTCCTCCCACCTTTAGTAGGGTGAAAGCTTTCAGTTGCTGAAATCAATCCTTGTTTGTTTGCTTTGTTAGAATAAGAAATTATTCCACTGTAGGAAAAAGGTGGTTGTATTCACTTGCTTGGAGAGTAGGGTAAGTTTATTCCTACATGGATATATAAATAAAAATGGAAGTTTACACAGATGATGTGCTTTTGTCTCAAGAGGGGAGAAAATAATACTGTGTCCTTTTTTCTTTTTAATTTGGAATTTTACTCTCTGTTTCAAGTCTTTGAGTAAGATAAGGTTGATGCTTCGATTCCTGTGTGAATACCTGGTACAGTCCTCAGTTCTGCTAGCTAAACCCATTACCTCTGGCTGTTGCTGATACACTGTATGACAGTAAATGGTTTAACACTGAGAGCAGCACATACTTGGCTGCCTCTTACAAGCTACCTGGGAAGAGGAAGCACGACAGCGCACACGTGCTGCTGACGTGGTGTTACACTAAGCATTGCGTTTTCTCTTTTTGCAATATAATGTATAGCACCGTCTCTTCTTTGGCTAACCTGTAAGGAGCAACCATAATATGTCTGGGGAGATCAATATCCAGCTGGCTTTCTGGAGGATAAGGAGCACTGGAATGTTTTGACTTGAACTTCTTGGTATTAGTAAGAGTTAAAATACGCTTTTGGATCCCTAAAGGGTCTGCGTGGCTTGTTTCAAAGTTCACCCATGCTAGTTTTGTGCATACACTGAAGCTAGTGTATTTTCTGTCGTGATTCACGTGTGGAAACAACTAATTTAATAAGTTGTTGCAAGAAACACTTTTATATCACTATTATATTACATACAGCAAAATGTGATATAAAGAATGTGAAAATTGGAACTCTATAGTATTTCTTTACACTTAATTGGAAAAATGACAGTGTTTTCAATGGCATTGATAGGTTATATAGTAGCTCATAAGGAGAGAAACTTCTGCTTCTGCCTCCTACAAGCTGTTCAGTGTAGGGAAGGGAAGCAAGACAGCCTCTTGCCTTGTGTCACCATAGCGGTACCTACAGAAACAAGACCGTAAGGATTTCTTTTTTTGTATCATGTGGGAGACAGTCAGCTTCCCCCAGACAGGATTTTCAGTACCAAACACGTGACTATTCCTAGACAGGCCAACAAAAATCCTTGGTATTTTATTTTGGATGGATTTTATTTAATCTTTTGGATTTTAAATTTAGGAATTTGCATTTTCATGCTTCCACATAAACATAGGCATGTCTTTTTTGATGAATAATGGGATTTTCGTGTAACTACCAGAGGGCAAAGAAGGTAGAGCTTTCAGGAAATGTGACACAAAATGACTGAAGGCTTCCATTTTTACCTACCTTTTGTAGTAGATAGGGACAAAGTATGTGGAAAAGTTTGCTGCCTCCCTTTAGGAACAATAACAGTAGGATTTCTTAATATTCTTGAGAATTCTTCAAAAAGAATTCTGATTTACAGGGGAAGTAACTCTTTGGGGTTCATTACAGATTCTTAAACTAAGAAATAGCCTGTAATGTCTGAGCTTAGCTAATTTTTCTCAAATATTAGAATTCATAGAATAACCATCTGTATTTATGATGATTTGTATACCAAATAAGCAGGTACTATATATTTAATTTATTTTATGTGTGTGTTTAACTTTATTAAAATTATTTCTTTGAAATAGAGGTTGAGTATGGTTGAAGTATAAGTAAACCACTTTTGGGTTCATTTAAGAGCCACAATACAGATAGATTGTACAAATGTAAATACAGTAAAAAGTTTGATTTCTCTAGATTAAACACAAAGGATAAAACTAGCATTTATTTCAGTTAACAGTATGAGTAGTAAATGACAAAACATTATTAAATCTTTGTCAGAAATAACACTTACTTTCCCCTGTTTGTGAAGTGCTTTCACAATGAAATAATTAGGTTCAGAATGAGAAACAATTCCTAGTTTAGTTTCAAATATGTCTAACCAAACCCTTATCTCAGTTAAAGAATTAGGCATTTCTATGGATACTACATATTTTTTGAATTCCACTTATTTTGATGGAAAAATAAAATAAGGCAAAATTACTGTGGTTGCTTGTGGAAGTTTTCTTGGAATGTTCAGGGAAAGAAAGGTAAAACAGCCACTGGAACCTCTGGTTTTTTTTTAAGTTGTTTTCAAGTCTACTCTGTTACTTTCTAGTGCTTTTAATAAATATGATCTTCAGTGTAGTGGGTGAAAGAATATTTCCCCCCTGCCCCCTTTTATCATTGACCTAAATCTTTGTATCATCAGAAGAGTGGCAGTGGCACCACTGCTTAAAAAAGGCAGTAAATAACACTCCATATGCCAGGTAGTCAAATTGATATCCCCATCTTGTAAATTCTTGGAGTGCAGAATCTGTGCTGAACAGTGTTGCACCCAGAAGCAGTGAGCCACGGTGTGTATGTGAAAGTTGGACTTGGCTTTCGGGAAGCAGAAGAATGAGGCATTGTTGCTTCCAACTCCCTTTATTGTAGAGTCCATTAATTTTAGTAGTACTCCTTTGGGGGCGGGGGGCAAGTTGTGTGTGTGTGTGTTGGTTTGTTTTTTTTTTTAAACTTAATATTGGCCTACTAAATTCATGTTTGAGTGTGTAAATAAATGATCTAATATCCAAGAGTGGTGGGACATCTTGAAACTAGCCATATTAAGCATCTAGTAATCACTAAAAGTCAATTCATATTTGAATGTTTTGGGGAATCTAGTCTTTTTTAATAGTTGTAGTAACAGCATGTGGCAGCAGAGAGGATTGGCCTCAACCTCTTAAGTGACTCACAGAAATTTTTTACAATATTCAGGGAGTTATTTAAAACAAAATATAAAGGCAATCTCTCGAATGTTGTTTCTGCTCAATCACTTTGTTTTCTTTCCTTTAGTGGTTTAGAAAGTTCAAAAGGTACTTCTGGTCTTTGCATTTCACAACCTATTGAGTCTCTATAAGATTTTAAGTTGGCATTTTTATAATGCCCAAAATACCCTTTAAACTTATATCTTCAAAGGATTTCTTTTTTCGTTCAGTCTGTTCCACTTTGTTTCCAGTTACAATTGCAAGAGAAGTCTTTTAAGCCCCTGTTAGAAATAAATTAAACCATCACTCAATAGCAAACATTCATTGCCCCTACTAGAAAATTTGATTTAGAGTGTAATTTGCAATTAAACTAATATTTAACTTGCTGTCAAAGCTAAATTTAAATAACAGTCTTATTAGAAATGCTGACAGGCCAGCCCAGGTACAGTTTTTAATCTACTTTTCTGGATGCTGCTGTGCTTGTGCAGAAATCTCAAAACCTGAATCCAGTGGCACAAATGGCAGAATTTTACCTGGCAGAAAATAAAAATAAAAATAGCATGACACCTATTCAGGCTAGGCTAGAAAATAATTAAGCAAGCTGAAAATGGGTACCAATAGTTTCTGCCAATACCATTTTGCTAATGTTTTATGGGGAAATGATAGACCTCAACCTGTCCAACTTCAAGAAGCAGAATAAAGAGTGGGAGGCTTTTTGAGTGTCACTGAAATGAAAGTATTTGAATTCTTGTAAAAATCAAATTCCGCTTGATTCAGCTTAAAAGCAATTTGTGTTGCCTTAGATGGTGTTCTACCCCAGTGATCCAAGCACCTGGAAAAGTGGTGCTTGGTCGTAGTAGCAGGTAGTATGAGCTTCTTGCTGAGGTAGGGGGTGTCCAAGTGGTACGGACTATTCCAGTTGTTTTTAAACATATTCCAGCTTTGTGCTAGTAAATGAATAAAAGAGCTGTCAGCAGAAATACACCCTGTGGTGCAGTACTCCTTAACTACTAAAATAGTCCTCTAAAGGGGCGTATACAAATAACTTTGAGAGACCCTAGTGCAGCATTAAGTTACTTTGAAAACTGAGTGGCTACCCATTGTGATCTGAACTGATACCTATTAAATGTGTGAAAACATCAAGGAGCCTTGATGATGTGGTAAAGTTGTTCAGGATTTGATCCATCATGTCATCACAGTCAGTAAGAGTAAAATTTACATTGAGGCATAAAGACTTCCTTTGCCTAAAGAAGTCATTACAAAAATAACTGAATACAAAATTTCTGAGAGAGAAAGGAGAAATGAATTTGTGAAAATGGGGATGGAAAATGTAGTCTTTCTTATTGTAAAAAATGTCATAAGTATTTGTGGTGTGGGTGGGGTTTTTTTGTTTGGTTTTTTTTTTTTTCTTTCCCATCCAAAATTCTGAAATTCTAGGGCTTACTGTTAGCTCCTTCTGAGAGTTAGGAAAATGCATCAAGTTATATAGGACTCTGTCTTAAGTTCCTTTAAGCACCAAAACCATGTCTGGTAGAGACACTGTGTGTGTAAGAATGAACAGTTTAATACCATGGTTTTGCCACATGCCATTTCTGATGGTGTGATAGGGAGTAAGGTGAAAACTACTTCCAGCTGAAGTCTATAGTCATGTCATAGTTAGAACTGGTTATAGAGAGTTGTTTTCCTGTAATACAACTCACATCATACAAGCAAGTTGATATTTTGATTTGATGGATGATTCAATTTGCAATTTTGGTTTCCTCAGCCGCAGCCATCTCTGCAGGTAACTGAGGCTCAGAAGACGTGAAATACTCACTATCACCTCATTCTTAATTAATGCATTGATCCTGTGTGTACTAACCCCTGTAGAGGAAACACTGAAAGTTCATGACAGATGTTTAATGCAGTTTTCCACTTAATTTGTTCCTGTCTGAAAATCCCTGTCATATTATATTTCAGATAAAATGTACTTTATATAAGCTGGATCTTCATTGTGTAGCCTACTTATTGTATGGGTAGGCTTCACGTTTTTCAGATGCTCTTATTCACGAGAAAGTTTTTCAAATGACCGTATTAACTCAAGGAAATAGCCACTTGCAAATGCAAAAGCCAAATCAGTGTCTTCCAACACTTGTAGTTGTTCTCGGTTGCTGTTAACTCATGAAAAAAAAGTAGTTCTTTCCTCTGGCAGTAAAGACCAATGTATTTTAACCTAGGTGCATTCTCTGCTTTTTCTGCTTTTATACCCCCTCTTTAGTAAACATATTTTGGAGCACGCAGTTTTCTGTAACACAGTCAGCTTCGTGTTACCTGAGACGCGATGGGACTATCCTGTGTCAGGGTACCCTTGGAAATGCAGCTGTCCCCGGAACACCTGTAGAAACAGACACCAGGAATTTAAGCATCCACACACATCCTGGTGACTGCACAGGAGTAGAATAGCCCGTGTATAGCAGGGTCTGTGTCGAATAAGACAGCGTAAGCAGCTAATTCTGAGGTGACTCCTACATAACTTCTGTGTGTTAAGCTCTGCCGTGCCCTGGGAACCAGAAAAGTTTATTCGCTTGCACGTGGCTTTTCAACTTAACTGGTCACCTGTACATGCAACAAGACTGTTCTGATAAATCTCCATGGACACGAACTTTGGGTTCGTGGTTCAAATACCTACCTTGTTAATTAAGGCTGAGGTTGGCTGTGAGCCAGCTCGTCGGCTCCGTTTCAGCGTGGACCATACTGGAGCGGCGGTGGCCTTTGTGGAGGGGCCCGCAAGAAAGTTGACGCCTTGTTCCCGGTTCTCGGCCGTCTCTGTTATGAGCTGTTTATCTCGGTGCTGTGTCTGATGGACACAGTTAAACCTGCCTAGAAAAACAGATTAGTCGGCACGATGCTTACTCTCTTCGCAGTTTTCACAACTAAGCATGTTCGTATCTGAAAAAAGAATACAGCTGCAAATCTCACCTGTGTGTCTAGTTGTTCACGATGTATCGCTGGGAAGCAGAGGAAGATTTGCATGTCTGTAGCTTATAGATACAAACCTCAGACGGTGCTTAAACAGTTTTTGAAAGGCTGTAGAAGACAGTGCTAATAAGGAAATGTCATGTTGAAATGCAGTTTTCATTACATAGCTCATAGATTTTTAAATGCTTGTAACTTCCTCAAGTGCTTTTCAGGGGGCTGAAATTATTCCAGGCTCTGTTTCAACTTGAGGTCATTAATTTTTAAGCTTTTTTTAAAAGGAAAAAACAAAAAACAAAAGACCACCAAACCTCTTCATTTCAAATTACAGAAGAGATGCTTTTTTTTTTTTTTAATTACAGCACTAAAAAGATAAAGCTTTTGTTTTGTCCTTCCTTATTTCATAAACTGTTTAGACCTTTGAATAGTAATCATCACGTAAAGAAAACTGGTGCAATAACTCTGGGCTTTTCCTTGTTAAACACTGTATTTTATGAGATATTAACTCTATAACTATTACATTGATTTGTATGTAAAGGAAAGATTACTGAAATAGTTTTTGTGAAAAGCAGGTGAACCTAAAATACCAGTACAAAATTGAACTATGAGTTGCGGTTCCATAAAGTTTGACCTGTTTCATTCACAAGTACTTTGTTGTAAAAGAAGTTATGCTCAACTAGTTAGACTTGTAATGGATACAAATTCAATTTACTCATTGATACTCTGTTTTCTAGAAACGCATGGTAGAAAGGCAAAAATTACGATTATTAGTAAAATTATATTCACTGAATATTTACAAAGTTGTCTCTTCTAGACTGTTGAAAGATTGCCATATAAAATTGTCCCATCATAATTATATAGTATCCTATGTATGAGAAGGTTTTCTGAATGGAATAAAGTAATCTCAGCACTTACCTCTTTCAAGGATTTAAACCACAACCCATAGACTCTCACATTTTGGGTTAAATCTAGAAGAGTTAGACTCTTTCCCTTACTCAAGTTCACTTCATTTTAAACAACATTTCATTACTTTTTTTTTTTTCCTAGGTGAATGCTATATGGATAGTACCTTTATTTTTTCTGAAGTCAGAATAAAGCAAAAAACACAACAAAGAAAT
Source organism: Haliaeetus leucocephalus (assembly GCF_000737465.1). NCBI lineage: Eukaryota > Metazoa > Chordata > Aves > Accipitriformes > Accipitridae > Haliaeetus > Haliaeetus leucocephalus. Next base: position 2,495,731 of record NW_010972764.1, on the reverse strand, counting down.
GTACCCAGAATTTTTTTCTCAAATTCTTTTTTTTACAATTCAGACATAGGTGGCCTTTTCCTTAGAGATCATTAGCAGTAAAGTGAAAGTTAAATGCGGTCCTTAAGTGTCATGCTGGATAAGTACAAATACTGTGGTGGATGGCATCATGTATATGATGGGAGGGAATGTGTGGGCTGAAAACAGTGTAAGCATAAGCAGATTATTTTCTTTATATATAGTAAGCTGTGTGTTTCATTCATTAATTCAGTGCAGCTTTCTAGTAAAAAAGTGTAGGTTTGGAAGCAGTCTTGGAGAAGGGGAATAGTGCTGGCTATCAGACGGGTAACTTGAATGCCAGATTTCTGAGTATGTAAGTAATTGAATATGGTTTGCAAAGACAATAGATAGCATTGACCAAATTTAAGTATGCTTTAACCATGTATCTTGTCATTAATATAAGAGGTAATGCAAGTATTTCTTTCAGGAGGCCATAAGCACATAGGGCAGAGATGAGGATTGCAGCCAGGGGTTGTGGCAGTGCTCTCACCATGGTTTAATCAAGCATAATATGCAATTACAAAGGGCTCTTCACTTCTCTGCACTGCTGTGGGAGTGGCTGAAGCTGGAACTTTTCAGCCTAACTACTTAATGAGACTCGTGAATGAAATCACAGTTTTGGTTTCAGCCTTAACAGCTTAGGCATCTGTGGGGAAAAGTAATTTTAAGCAAATAACTCTAAAGTTTAAGCTGATTAACTACCCTGCTCTACTCCCTAATCTCTCATTCCTTTCAACATATAGGCCATCACTTTTAAATTCTCCCTCACCCACAACATTTTTAAGTCATTTTAGAAGCTGATAATGCTTGAAACATTGTCCTTTTTCTCTTTCTCTTTTTTGCTGTGTGTGTATATATCACAACAGTGTGTTATGCGGACAGGAAAAACTAATTCGTCATTTAGCTCAGTTTATAGGTTAAATTATGCTCTCCCATTTACCATGTCGTCAGCTGTTCACTCACAGCCTAAATTTAGGATTTATTCATCTCTCTGACCATTTCTTCCACTTTAGTAAGTCCACAGAGGATTATGATTGTCATATGGCAACGAAGTGAAAAAAGGGAAAGGAAGACATTGAAGTCTTAGTCACATAGGAAATCAGGGAGTAGAGCAAATCCGAGTACAGTTACATCCCACTGATTTGTAGGCCATATTTCTTTGTTGAATGCTCAATCCTTATAGTGCCTGAATCATGTTAGTGTCCATAATATGTATGTAGTAATTAGAACATGGTGGGAGCCTTTGCTTAAGCCTTCAAGCAAAACAAAAACCACAACCCTCCAAACCCAATAAACAAATGAATAAACAAGTAAAAAAACCCCAAACAATAGAAAATCGATCATTTCTTAGCAGTCTTTCTTCCTCCCTTCCTCCTCCCCCCCGCTTTCCCTCCCTTCACCACCCACCTCCCAAACTTGGATCACTGACACACCCTTCTGAATATTAGCAAGCATGCAAATTTCAGAAGACTTATAAATTCTTCTTAGTTTTAATCTTGGTTCTACTAAAGACAGAGGCACAAAGGGTTCTTAGGTGGATGAGAATGCTTTGCCTAGAGATCTGGAAGGTGCAAAGGCTTATTCAGCTCCGTGACTGCGCATCTCCTTTCCCAGTGCTGGGGACACCTCTCTCAGGTACCGGCCATGCCTGTTTTCCACGCTTCATCCCAGTCGTCATTCAGATCCAAGTCCCCTGAAGCAGAAATGGGAAGGGCTCAGACACGCTGCTGGGGCTGAGACCCCCCCACCCTCTGAGGAGCACAAACCCAAGAATTGTACCTGCACTTTATGTTTCCCGTTAACTTGGGATCCACTACCCAGCTATCCTTCTGGATCTGGACGTCAGACGGCTCTCAGCGTGCTTGGGTGAAGCCCATCATGTCCCACACGTGGGTGGAGATCTCTCTCTGATGCAGTCACTGGTCCTCCTTCGCTGCTCGTATTTCTTCTCCTTTCCAAACCCGGCTGAGGCACAGAGCCCTGGGACACCTTGTGGGTTCGCCTTCAGGCTGAGGCAGAGAAGGCATCAGGGACCTCAATGTGTATCTTATCTGCTGGCCTTAGACCACCCACCCTATTCCACTATGGTCCCACGTTTTCCTTGTTCCACTTCTTGCTAGTAATGTAGTGGTCTTTTTGTTGTATTCAATTTCTGCTGGAAATCTTGTCTCTAGTTCAGCTGTGGCCTTTCCTATGCCGTCCCTGCATGCCCAGCAGTGTTTTCAAACTCCTCCTTTGTAGCTTGTCTCTGCTTCCATCTCCTGACAGAGGAGGGAGTTTTATTCCACAAATATTTAGCTTTAGTTATGTGAATGCTCGCTGCATGTGTGTGAAAACTGCAGAACTGCATATAAACTAGAAGCAGCTCCAGCTTGTGCTTTCACATGTGCAAAGGAGACTTTTAGATGGACTTTCCACATCAGTTTCTACGTAACAGTTACTGTGTGAAAAACCAGTATTAAATGCTTCTATACGAAGGATGAGATATGTGCAATGTGAAATGTTTGCTTTCTGTTATCATTTGCCCTCAGCATCACTGGAGTGACTAATTCAGGCCAGTTTATTTATAGACGGGGTACAACAAAGCTGCATTTGACTAGTGCTTTTAGCATTCCAGTCAGTAATAAAATTATTCAGAATCAGTTCCATTCTTTCTGCAACTTACTACTGATAATTATCTTGGAGAAAAATATGGCTTTCTTTGGATTCTGTTTTCAAAAGTCCTATATATGTGTTTTGTGTTGATGGAGAGCGAAGTTGAGTTCTTGAGGGCGAATGAATTTTTAAAATATAATTTCTTCAGTTAAAAATCTCATGGACTAAAATGTTTTAGGTATTGACATAGATTTGGAAATGTTACATAAAATAAACATATTTCAGAAAGAGAGCTACATTAGCAAACTGGAAAACCTATGTAGAAAATGTTGAAAGACATTTTTTTTTAACATTTGCAACGACCTCACAAGTCTTTTATATATTGTATGATCACTGAACCTTAAATATAGACTATACTGAAAAGGAAAAGCATTGAACAATATCAGTTATGTTCATTTGTAGTTGTTTTCTATAGTAACTTCTCCTATCTACTGTGTCTCTACCTACCGTTGCAGTAACACATTTGTCTTAAAGAATCGCCAGTTATTCTATTCCAAATATTTATTCTAATAATCTAAGTGATGTTCAATTACTATCTTGTGGTATTCAGTATGATCACAATTATAATCCACACGATCAAATGTTTTCTTTTAATAGTGTCTTGTTACTACCCACTCACAACAGAGCCAGTATGTTGTTTATTTCTTGTGAAATACAGATGACAATAAGTGATACTGAATATTCCAGAATTCATAGTTGTAGGGGAGTTATGTAGTAATGTAGTAATTTAGAAGAGCTATTCAGTGAATCAAATCAAGCCTATTACATATGGCAAGATATGTGCCTTATTTAGATACATGAAGTTTCAGCTATTCCTGTCTTTTCTAAAATTAGGTCAGCCATATTGTGATGAAAATGTACACTTAGGGCACCCATGTAACCTTAACAGCCCTATCACCAGCACCCACACAACCCTAACTGCTTTATCACAGCTGCTCTCTGAATGCATGCTTCCATTTCACTGAAATCTTCAAGGCAGAATATATTTGAACGTAGGAATAATTCTATTTTTGTATAGCAAAGCTTATGTCAGACTTACAAGTTGGTTGTTATATAACTGAAAACATTTTGGTAAGTCACCATCATCCACAGATCTTAAAAGGTATTCTGCTTTGGGCTTTTAAAGACAGATTTTGAAACCTGACTGCAGTTTTTAATCTGCAGATAGCAGGGGTAGGTAGTTGAGACTACAGTTACTGGTAATTGGATATCGAAGCACCAACTCAGTGTGCTAAATCAAGCTTAGCTCACAGAAAGTTAGTTAAGAACTTAGCTTAAAACATTACAGGCCCATTTATGCCGAAATCATCCTATACGTTGACTGGAAGCTCTGGTGCTGCGTCCTGCCTGGACAGCAGCGGGATGGGGTGACGCTTCCAGCACCGCTTGGGACGCAGGACCAGAGCACTGCAGCCGTAGAACAGACCTTGTCAAACAAAGGGCCAAGAGCTTGTCCGGGGGTGCCTCTCCATGTCACACAGGTGTTAATTCAAGTAACAGGAGTACCTGGAGAGCAGCAGCATGGTACCGAATGGTTCCAAAATCCTGCGTGTCACTGCTGATACCCCTGAGCGGCTACACTGCTGAGCAGCCAAGTGGATGTCACAGTCTGTTTTTATAAATAAAACCTGGTAACCTCCTCCATAGACCAGTATAGGTGAGCAGGTATAAACACACACAGTAAGTGTTTTGTACAGAGATGTCTTGGGGGAGTGGGCTTAAAAGCAAGGCAGTGTGTAGATGGATCCTTGGTATCGATATTCCCTTAGGATTTACTCGTATTAATATTAGAACTGCAGTGCATATGCCAATATTCTTGAAGTGCAGGTATCAGCTATATGTCAGCCATAGAATGCCTTCAATTCAGTTGATAATTGATTCATCTGAACTCTGTCATATTGTGGAGAAACGAGACCACTTCAGTTCTCTGCTGTCAAGCTCTATGCCATTAAAAAGGCTGAGGAAACTACTGCTATTTTGGAAGTCAAAAAAGACGCCAGATTTCTTTTCCTGATAGATTTTAAAGTTTATTCATGGCTGTTGGTAATCATTACATTGTGAGAATGCAGAGTGCAGGTCTGGCCTCACGACATTTCTTTTTAAATTTCCAATACATGGTGTATAATGTTGGCTTGTAAATTTGGCATTTCTCTCTTAACACACCCACATTCATATTTAGATTCGGTTTTACATATTTCTGCTAAAACTTGTTGTTTAGTCTACATACAGGCGAGGCTTGGATGAGGGGTTATTTGCTTTTATTTTGCAAGTTTTCTTCATATGCTTCGTTAATGAGGAAACACAACTGTTATCCATAAGAGTCAGAAATAGCTTGGATATACAGAATAATGTAACTACGTGAATAAAAGCGAAATGAAATATTCATGTAGCTGAGAACATACTGTTTTGCAAAAACTGAAGGAAAACATGGAATTTTCAAACTTGATTTCTTAAGTCCTGAGCCTCTGTGTAGGTACTGAAATATTTGCATCCAGAAAAAGGTATTGGTTTTGGTTAGTGAACCCTCTGATCATATTGATGTCGGTGGATGCTTTGAGTGCTCCGTATTTTAAAATCAACCTATATACTTGGGGAATGAGTAAGGATCTATAAGCCTAAATTGAGGTATCAAGCTCTGAAAATCCTGGGTGAAGATAATATAGATTCTTTTCATTTGTTGTGCTTGTTGTGTAGCTACAGGCATGTTCTGATAAAACATATTCTCCAAATCCCACACTGACGTCTGCTCCTTTTGGATTCGCCAGTAAAATGAGCATCTCTTGCAGGATATTTCCTACCTCCTCTTCTGGTTTGTGATACCCTGTCCTGTTGTTGAGTCTTCTGATAAAGGAAGTCAGCTGTTACTGAAAGGGGCTACAACTATACTTTATATATCGATTTTCTAGTTTACATACTGAAGGGTGGTAAAAACTAACAAAAATGTGATTGATTTACAATAAAAACACCCATGCAATTTGTTATTTTGACAGTAATTATGTACAAATTCCAGTTATCAAAGTATTTGTCGTGGTTCAATCCCAGCCAGCAACAGTACCTCCATAGCAATACGTTGCAAATTAGAGCAGGATTAAACTACTTAAAACCAGGAGGTATTTTTGAAAGTATTGATAGAGGAGTTAATTTGTTGTTAAAAAGACGTAACATAAAATTTTGTGTAGAAGGTGTTAAATTTCATGTCTTGATCCAGTCATTTAAATCTGGCAAAGAACACTATCTTTACCCTTCTGTAAAAGATGTAATATAGTTGTTCATGGAATATACTAAGTAAATGCTCCTGCTGCCTTACTGTGGATGATAGCTAGATCTTGGATGTTAGCAACTATGTTTCGACAGTCTGTGGGAAGAAGGGATATAAAATATGTGTCACAGAGTGGCATTGAGTCATTGTTGGGAATAAAATGGGATTAGAGAGTAAATCCTACCTCTACAGCACTGACTGACAGGCATCATAGTGTGGGGAAACAAGATAAGGGGTAATGAAGTGAAAGAGTTATTCTCCTATATTGTGTTTTTCCTCAATGGTCAAGATTTTTTTTTTTTTATTTGAATATGGATTAATTTAACTTGCTAGTTAACTCCTTCCACCAAAGAGAACTTTTGTGGCCAAAAAGGGAGACCCGTATTCTCAGCTGGAAAGTTTAAATGACCCTTGCATCTGTGTTATTCCTAAAACATACTGTCTTTAACGGCTGAGACATCATACCTAAGGATGCTGAGAGGTAGAATGGTCATTCTCTTCCTTTGTTTGCATGTGATAAATTTCCTTCATATAAAAAGGTTCAAAATGGAGGTTATGTGAGGTAAACGGTACATACAATACGTGGGTAGATATAATAGTATGTCCAGTGGTGGTGATAATGCTAGATATTTTTGTAGGGGATATTTTTAAGAGAGTTGTCTTATCTGTCTTTATGTTAAAGATTTAAAATAGTTTCATGTTACCTGGTTTCTGGAAGTTTTTATGTGCATCTTGGCTGTAATGAAAACACCAGGGTTATTTAGGGTTTTTTATTTATAAAGGATGTGTGTTTGACTGACACCAGAACTGCAATCATGTATCTGTATTGTCTTCTTTTTATTTTTATTTTGGTTAGTCTTGTAATCTTGTTGCTTTGTTAATGAATTTGTTTAGAAGCTACACTGAATACCCACTCAATATTTAGATTTCATTTTATCAGCTACTGTTAGTAATGCTGTACTTAAGACCACTCTCCAGTTGATATTATATCATGTTCTGGTCTCAAAGTATCTAGCTGTATAAGGTTTATTGTAGCTGAACATTTCTGTTTATTTTGCTGCCTAGGAACGATTTTTAAATTATTTGTACATCTCAAATTGATCAGAAATTTTTTTATCAGTTCTCCTTAGTAAAGTCATATCCTTACTCTTTTTCTAAAGATTCAGAATTTCTGCCAGTAAGCTGTAGTACGAATAGTTTTGAAGCTTGATGGAAAAAATAATTTCCATTGCTTTGTTCGCTTACATTAGAAATGGTTTCTCAATGCCCTAGGTTTGAAAAGACACAACTTTTCTAACTTTGAGAATTTGCATAGGAGTGTCTTTCTTAATTCTTCTGGTTTTATCTATTGAGGGGTTTTGTTGTTGTTGTTATTTGCCTCTAATGGTGTAATCATGGTGAATTCTGTTTTCCTGAGAGGCTTTTTAATTTAAGGAAGCATGCCAGAGACTTCAGCTTTTGGCTTCTTGAGCAGATTCAGAAAATATCTCTGTGATTTCAGAAAATTGTTGCCTCTTCCTTTATTTTTATAACTTTTGATGATTTAAGATTATGATAGATTCATATTTCATGATAAGCTAACATAATGTGCTGAACTTAAATTGCGGTATCAGCCCAAGAAAAAAAAATAGTAAGCCTTTTCTAAGTAAGGACTGGGGGTCTCAGGTTGCATGGCATGGCAGGTGTGAGGCAGATACAGGTTTACCACATGGAATAAGGTGATTTTGCCTTTTGTTAGCACTGGCTGGTACAGCAGATGCTCTTGCATCATGTGGCAGAGTCACACGTGTGCGCAACCATCCCCTCATATAAACTGAAGCTGCATCCTTCCATGTGGGATGGATGCAGAAAACAGGTATGGGTTTCTGTTCCTTTAATCTATCAGTTTCAATCCCATGCAACTGAGTTCAGTAGCTGTCAGTGGCTTATCTCTCCTCTCCTTCTGCCCAGCATTTACAGAGTACAGTTACACATCTGAGGTAGGAAGAGGCCAATCTTAACTGTGTAAGCTGTGTGTATTGCCAAATATTTCAACAAATAATCTGGGTAAGTTTTTCTTTCTGCTTTTGGACTATGTGGGTATCCTAAGAGTTTGCGTGTAACCTGAATCTTCTCTTAAAAAGATCATACTAAAAGGCAATGGAAAGAAAAAATGGTTTTGTCCCAAAAGCTTCCTGAATGCTCTTCAATACAGGTCCCCTTTCCTGTGTACCAGCAAAAGGTGTACACGCTAAAAACAACTGTTTCAGCATATGTGTTAGACTGACTAAATTGTTATACTAATTTACGTGCCAGAATACGAGTCCCATTTACTTGTGCTGCTACACAATTCAAATATGTGTCCAGAGTAGTTAATCATGGAAGGGCTCAAAGTTAGGGCAGAATGTAACAAGATTAGGTTGCTTACTTGCCAGCCAAAAATCAATAAAAGAGAATCTAATTATCACTTGAACTCTGTCCTTGTCAAATCAGTTGTGAATTAAAAAGGCTAATATCCTAAGGCACAGCATAATAAATAAAATAAATTTTGAAACCTGTTTCAGGAAGGAAATACAATTTTCTCTCTACTTGAATAACTAAGACATGCGATGTACATCCCCATACTTTGTGTACCTTGTAAACTAATGAACTAAAGTAATCTACATGTTAATTCTCAGTGTCAAAATTATGCTTAATAAACCCACACTTTTATTCTCACTCAATGATACTAAATTAATGAAGGAAGATGGATCCAGGAAAAAAACCCAACAACCCAACACCCACAACCTGTAGGACTCGTGTCTGGTTTTGATTGACTTTCAGGGATTCATTATGTGTAGTATAGTCTTCAGGAAAGTCTACTCATTTCCAGGATTGTATGGGAGAATGTGCATTTATTCTAAAAGAAATCCCCCCTTGTTTAGTTACAGCGTTTCAAGTTGTATGACAAGAACAAGTCAAGGTCATTGGAATAGGTGATCCTTTTCAAGTTAAAAATATTATCAATTTCTTGAACCCATACTTTAGTTCCTTAAATTTTCTCGCTTCCTCACGTAATTGAAGCTACTCATGCATTTTTTTGAGGTCTAGCTAGCCCTTGTTGTAGATTTTTTTTGTCTGTATGCAAGAACACTATCTATGAAGGAAATCCAACTGCTCAGCATTTCTTAGGGGATGGGAAACAGCCTTCTAAAGTTGCATGTCCAAGATCACACAACAGACAAGAAGGAATAGAAATTGAAATTTTTTTGCTTGTCTATGCAAACGCTGACTAAGATTTCTTAGCTAGAATTAAAATGGTGTTCTGTTTTAGAGGGAAAACAAATTAAGTAGTTAAAGAAGAACAAGAGAGTAAACTGAGATTTTTCTCTGTTATTTTTATGCTTGGTGATGTTTCCCATGTTGCCAGCTCTCTGCATCTTGCTTAGGACTGATTTCAACTAGATTTCCTCACGATTTCTCTCTTTGTCATGACTTCTATAGTAACAATCCAAATAGCTTTAGATTTTTAATGGTACTATTTTTGGTTCCAGAACTAGTTAAAAGAGAACATCCCATTCTCCCTGCATAGCTGCTTCCCACAGGTAAACTTCCCTTTTATCTGACCGTGCTGGAAGGCAGCTGACAAGCTTCAAACAGAAGTTCGGAGGAAGCTTCTGGAGAGTGGGACACTTGGTTGAGTTACAGGTGCCCATGTTCAGCGTAACCACAGTGCATTTCTCCTGTTAGAAGAAGGGATTGCTTTTGACCATTCTGCGTCTTAAAAAAGACCAGCCAGCAAATGAACAAAAGAAGTTGCGGTAGCTACCCAGCATGTGGATAGAACTGTTGATTGTGTAGGGCTCTATATATTTATCAATTACTGCCCGGTAGTTGTCTAGTGAAACACTTTGTGAAAGTCAAAGTTACGTTTAACCCCTATAATAAAGAAGAGAGGTCTGTTGGACGTACCTGAAGTCTTCCCATTAGAGTCGATTGCTGCAGTCCTCCTATTTTGTAACCCATATAAACGGCGTTGTACTGAGGTATTATGGAACATAGATTGATTCTGTTCGTAACATGGAGCTAAAGGAGAATGGAAACCTAAGTGGCAACACTCATCCATAGACTTTGGAGTTAATAACTTAGCAAATAATTATAAAGAAAAATACAACATTTGTATCTCCCTTAAGCTTATTTTATACTATAATGGGTACAGATTTTACATAACTGTAGGACTGGAGCCTGAAAAGTGTGGAAAAAACAACAACCTTGAGAAGTCTGCTTCATCTGTTCCGTTTAAAATAAAACATTTAGTGTGAAGAAACAGTGAGTGAGTTTTTTAGGGACCATTGTTTTTTGCCTCTTTTCTTTTGAAAGATGTGTTGTAATTCTGACACTCAAATGATCTGATGTTATCCTTCCAACATTTTCTTCTTAGAGAGATTATAGTATTCTGTTCTCAAAAATGCAATGTACTATGTTTTTACATGGTGTAACATTTATTCCCTGCCCCCCGCCCCCAAGCCTCATGTAGGTAGAATTTGCTGAGATTTGTTAAAAATAAAAAAATCTTTTATTTTGTCAGAAGTGTTTCTTATCTCGCTCTTCTTTAGGTAGCTTGCTATAGCACTCTTGTTTTTTCGTTCTGTTTTTCATAGCGTTTGGTTCTCTTCTGGTCTTTTATAAGCATCAACCAGTTTAGGTCTTGGAGATGTTTGATAGAATGTATTGTCAAATCCAGGGCTGCTGGTCATTGTTTTCCTCCGTCTTTCAACACTATTACTTCTGATCAGGTGCGTTAGTACTCTTTGAACTTGGCACAGGTCCCTCGTATTTTACACATTTTTCTTACACATTTTGCATGCCTCAACCTCAGCATGTCTTCCCGAGTCTCACTCGATCAAACTTCATAGTTAAATGTTACCCTTAACTTTTCTGAGTACGAGTTGACACAGTTGTTCAAGGTGTTGCGATTCCTGTTCCTGTGTTAGGCTCACATAATTTGCCTGAAGTAATTGCCTTAGGTACTAATTATCTTCCTAAACACTTAGATAATATTTAATATGTAGTTGCTCCTTGCAAGTAAAAGTGCTGCAAATCAAATGCAGATTATATACATTGAAGTCAACCTGTTCACATTTGGCCTATAAACTACAATGGAAATCATAAATAGGGACACTGTGCGAAGTTACCAAAGCCTTTTATGTGCAAAGATATTGCAAAAACTGACACAGAAGCAAGGTGAGAAAAGGGGTGTGTTAATTTTAATAAAGATACAAGGAACATGTGTCATCTAAGAGTGTTAACACATTCAGGAGAGACCTAAATACAATGGCAAATGATAAAGTAGACTGATGGAACAAGTTAATAAGAATGCTTCAGAATAGAGAAAATCATACCTTTTCAGATCAGCTCTAAGCAAGATGTCAAATCAAAGTAGGAGGCAAAATATCTCAGGATCACAGATTTATTAAAATCTACTTATATTACGTAATTTAGAAAATTTTAATTCTCTAAATATGCAAATACAAAGATTTGGTGGGTGACTTTACAGGTGGCCTAAATTTCAGCTTCAGAAGAGAAGGGCTTGATAAAATGACTTAAAAAAAACCCCAACAAAGCCTGATTTCAGGCCCCATGTGTGTAATCATGAAGAGGCTTAGATGTGGTAAAATTTATTAAAGCTTTCAGAAATTCTACATTAAAATACCTGTCAATTTTTGGTGTCATCTTCGCTGGGCTTCTAGAAACTGCTACCAATCGAGTCTTATAGTTAAGAAAAGAGCTGGTGTAAGCCGTGAGTAGCTAGTCTGTATATTCACTATGCCAAATTAAAAACAAAACATGTCTGGTTGTGTCCTACACACTGTTGAGTGGTATCTCCTGCTGAAGGGTCTTTTTATGTTAAAAGATCTTTGCAAAATTGATGGGAAGCTTCTTTCCCTTTCATGACTCAATGCAATAATAAGTCAATAGGGATAAGGATGGTGGGGTTTTTTCCCAATTTCATACTGAGAATAAGCAGTAAATTCAAGACCCTATATTTTAATTCTGTGGCCAAATCACAAAAGAAAATTGCTTTACTTTTGTTATGATGCAAATTTCTTTTAATCTGTTGAAGTACAAACTTTGATTTTTCAGTCTCAAAGACTGTGGTTCAGTACCAATTTTAAAAATGGAAATTGATTTATATAATAAAAAAAAATAAAAAATCAGTACTGTTGGGTAAGCTAACTCAAGGATGTCCACAGCTGCCCTTGCTTCCCGGTTTGCTGTTTTGTGACTTCAAATGGCTGATGTGAACTCCTCCTAAGTATCATTTCAGGGAAAGACTGTGCTGCAAAAGCTTGTAACGCAAAAGGTGTTAGTTTTTCATCTAATTTTGCAGCAGTTTCTGAGAGAGGCAGGGAGGCTCAGTCCTGGTACCAAGTGTGACACCGAGCTGCATCGCCCAAGCACGAAATCTGGCCGTGGCGGTATACGAGGTGACCACTACTTCAGGGTGAATCTTTTTTTTTTCCTTTCTGCTGGGCCTGAGCCCTGTCTCTGGGCGTTAGCGTCACCCGCGTTCTTCGGCCGAGCTGCTCTGCAGAAGCGTACAGCACACGCAGCTTGGGTGGGAAGGTTGCTTGAGCTGAAGGCGGTTGTGGGAACTTCTGTGGTCCCTTGGCTTCTGCCAGCTGAGGGCTGTTTGAAACTGGCAGCTGGTGACGGGACTTTCCGCTCTTGGAAGCTTCAGTGTCCCCGTGAGTGTTTACTACGGCCTCTACAAGAAGATTTGAAGCCACTTTATTTCCTGATATCACATGGACTTCTCCAGAGCCTGGTGTCCTTTCGTTTACTACTTGTTTCAGGAGTTGCTCTGCAGCGTCGTTACCGTGACTTACCATTACCGTCATTACCTCATCCCAAGCAAGTATGCAGCCTTCCTCGTCCCCTTCGCCCTTCTGTTACCGCCTGTGTGGATTACAAAAATCTGGTGTTCATTGCCAGATGCGTGAGGAGGCAGCGGCACTAGCCTCTACTGCCTTCTCCACATGTGTTCCCTGGGGATTTGCACTTGGATCTGTTCCCTGGCTAGCGGCTTCTGGAAGCGGTTAGGTGACGTGTTTGAGGTCACCAGCGAATGGCCAGAGGGTTTCTGTTCTGGGGGAGAGAAGAAGAGCAACTGAGGCAGGCAGACGTGCATTCCCGTGCTGACAGCTATAGTACGTGGGACAGGAGAGGGAGCGCAAATGATACATGGAATACAAGGCTGAGTGTTCAGAGTAATTAACAGCATCTGGACACTTTTTTGGATTTGCTGAATCACATAGGACCCTTCTGAATCCAGGAAGGGCCAGATTGATAAAGCAGAAGTTAAGGAAAGAAGAGGCTGGTGCCCTGTATGAATATAAAGCTGTTCTCCGAGTTTGGCAAGGTAGAGTTGAGACACATTGAATGTTTTGAGCCTCTAGCAAAATAATCCTTTCTCTTACTCTCTTCCCAGGTTATATTCCACAGATGTTGTTTCTCCAAAGTACTGCAGGTGCACTGGACTTCTGTGTTTCCTTGGTATAACAATATATATTATCATTAGGGGAAGAGGATCCAGTGCTCTTTCTGCTTATATTGTTCTGCAGCTTTCAACCTATTTATGTGGACTGTTGAAAAAAAGAACAAACAAACAAACCCCCCAAATAACCTAAAGCCCGACAACAAAACAGGGTAAAGAAGTGCGTGTGCCAGAAATCTGTCTTGATAGATTTAAAATAGGGAGGAAATTAAATCCTCCAACCCTAGCCTTATTAGCCTCTTGTTGCTGGCCACTTCTGAGGTTAAGGTTTATTTTCACTCGGCATTTTCTGAAGAATATTTTTTTTTTTTTTTTTTTTTATTGGAGGGGTTCTGATTTATTGTTTTTTCATGGTTGCTCTTTATCGTATGAACAACAGCTGTTGGCTGTTCCCCTCAATTTCTTAAACAGTTCTCTGAAGGAAAGAAATGCCTGAAAGAAGAGACCAGAGGGCAAGATTACCATTTTACACTAATGCGTATCGGGGTGGGGAGGGTAGCTGAGGTGAGTGGAAAATATGGATATAAAACTAGGGTGAACTAAAAGTCCAGATCAAAATCACAAGCAGCTATGGAAAGCAAGCTGCAGGCCCAGACAAATTCAGCTTTCTGTAGTGCATTTCCATTTTCTTGAGAATGTTACCAAGATTTGGAAATGGCTGTTATAAATTGTGTTTCTAATAGCTTAGGTCTCTCTGTCCTGGTTTCATCTGGGATGTAGTTAGCTGTCTTCCTAGTAGCTGGTACAGTGCTGTGTTTTGAGTTCAGTGTGTGAAGAATGTTGATAACACTGATGTTTTCAGTTGTTGCTCAGTAGTGTTTAGACTACAGTCAAGGATTTTTCAGCTTCTCATGCCCAGCCAGGGCACCTGACCCATACTGGCCAACAGTGTATTCCATACCATGGGACGTCCCATCTAGTTTAGATACTGGGAAGGGGCGGGGGGCAGGGATTCGCCACTTGGGGACTGGCTGGGTGTCGGTCGGCGGGTGGTGAGCAATTGCCCTGCGCATCATTTGTACATTTCAATCCTTTTATTACTACTGTTGTCATTTTATTAGTGTTATCATTATCATTATTAGTCTCTTCTTTTCTGTTCTATTAAATCGTTCTTATCTCAACCCAGGAGTTTTACTTCTTTTCCTGATTTTCTCCCCCATCCCACTGGATGGGGGGGGAGTGAGTGAGCGGGTGCGTGGAGCATAGTTGCTGGCTGGGGTTAAACCACGACAGTGTGAAAGGAAATTTTGGATTCTGTACTTTATTTGTTGCTGTGCTTTTTATGTGGGGCTTTTTTTTGGGGGGGGTGGGGGGGGGGGGGGGGGGGGGGTTCCTC
>NW_010972764.1:2480699-2480916 GCF_000737465.1 Haliaeetus leucocephalus | reverse complement strand
ATCATCTCATTGCCATCAGTTTGTTAATAGCAAATAGTATGTATGGCTATGTAGAAGCATTCTGTGGTAAGCTGTACTTCTGCTAAATAGGATTGGTTTAGATTATTTTATAAACCTTCCTTTAGTAGTGTAAGGAGCAGCTAGTTTAGATTATTTTATAAACCTTCCTTTAGTAGTGTAAGGAGCAGCTACTCGGATAACCAGCTAGCTTGCTGAA
>NW_010972764.1:2420371-2480689 GCF_000737465.1 Haliaeetus leucocephalus | reverse complement strand
TGTTTCCTCCCCGCTTCTTCCCCCAGAGATGGTATCTAGAGAAATAGTACACTGTTCTGGTACTTTTAACTGGGTGGTTTAAGTTTGGCATCTGATAGAGGTATCAGGGCAACGGGCTGCTTTGAGAACTTAGGTAGTCGTCTGTTTGCTGGTTTGTATTTCCCTTGCAAGGACATCTCTGAAATTCTTGGTGATATAGGGGAAGTGCAATATCATCTCATTGCCATCAGTTTGTTAATAGCAAATAGTATGTATGGCTATGTAGAAGCATTCTGTGGTAAGCTGTACTTCTGCTAAATAGGATTGGTTTAGATTATTTTATAAACCTTCCTTTAGTAGTGTAAGGAGCAGCTACTCGGATACCCAGCTAGCTTGCTGAAATATTTTGCTTATAGTGTTTACGTCAGTCTACTACATAGTTTGAAGATAATTCAAACGATGCATTAAGATGCAAGATGATTCACCAGCAGTGAGCTACAGATGGTCTATTATTGAATTACAAAGTATCAGTGGGAAGGCAGGGACAATAATTATGGTATTTACCTGCACAGAGGCCAGCAAGCTGTTCAGAGCTAGTTCCGTGTGAGGCAGCCTTACTGTTTTGCACACTAAACATCTTTTTTTTTGTTCATTTACTGTTAGTCAGGAGGCAACTGTGAAAAAGAAGCCCCTTTCAGGATGGGTTAGCATAGACTGAGAGCCCATTAAGGGCATGCTCCAAATTTCTACTTATATACCAAGGATTCCAGACAGTATGTAAATAGTTACAGTCAAAGCTAACATGCACAAAAGATCATAACCATGTACGTAGCATCTCAGCATACGATGTGAGCAGTTTCATGCGGAAAAAAAAGTGAAACACATGCTTTGCTACCTCAGTATCTAACAGGCCAAATACATTTTTGTCCTTTTTATAATTTTTTGATACATTCTCACATAGTATGCTTTTGTATTTCTAATCTAACTGCAGTAGAGATAAGCACTTCACAAAACAATCATCATAAGAAGGATGAAACAAGTATGTAGCAATGATAGGTATTACAACAGAAAGTATAATTATTTGTACCCAATTTACAATTGAGTAGGAACTATTTTTGATAAAAGGTAACATCTAAGCAATTAGCTAGGAAGATGGTCTGTCACATCATTTTAAATGTATTTTGATGACTGTGTCTTATAGTTTTAATCCTTTTTATCTCAAAATTTAAGTAGAAATGAATTACACAAACTCGTTTTCCTTTTGGCAGTCTGACTACCTGTTTGAAAAATGTTTGTGTGAGAACAAACTCCCCAAGGCGCTTTTCAGGATGTCTTCTGTGTTAGACAACAGCAGAAAGCCTGATCACTCAGTAGTTTTTATTGACTGACTGCTTGTGCGGTTCTGTCTCTCTTGGTGGAGGAATTTGGTCTCAGATTCCCTCGAGTTTGCTCAGGGGGCAGAATTATGCAGTCCTGTGCAATGTTAACAGGTGCACCCAAATTTTCTCTCTTTAAATAATTCATTGTGTTTTGAAACTCTTTTTGTAAACAACATCTGACAGTACAATACTGCTCATGTTCTTTCTATTCTTTGCTTAGAAATGTCATTCAATCACATGTTTGATTTCAGAGTTTAAGTATGAATTTAATATTAAGCACATGCCCCGAATTCCACTTTGTGCATAGTATGTTGAGCCAAACAGATGCATATAGTATGTACTTATGTATTTTATTTCATTGGAACCACAGTAACTAATATTTTACTGTAGATTAAAGCCTTTTGTTTTACTTTATTGTCTGAAAAATCACAGTTTAAGGCATGAAGACTTGGAGAGGGTGATCAATTGGATGGCATGTTAGCTGTGGCTAATGACTTTAAATGGAAGCTTTTTAAAATGGTGGAAAATGACTGATGTAAAATTTAGCATATTCTTCTCACTTTTTTTCTCATAGTCAAAATGCTCCCCCCAAGCTGCTGCAGATGGTTACAGTCTTTTTTTCAGACTTTTTTTGTCTTGCATTTCCACAGCATTAGGCTTGATTATTTCTGTTGAATTGCTTTAGGGAACCCAACATCAACACTCATTTGCAATATCCAAGTAAGATGATGAGGTATGATAGCTTGCTCTCAAAAGAAGGTCATTATTTTTTCTTTAACCCTTCATGTAGGAATTCTAGAGCCAGACCTATTATCAATAATGCCAGTAGCTCCTTTCAGTAAGAGGGAGGCTGCTCTTGGCAAAGATTTAATATTATAAGCTTTCACGGTGTATTTAGTTTGTATGTCTTTTTCTGTATTAACATAATTCCATACAGTATTGGATACTGTTTCTATTGTTCATTTAAAGATTAATATAATCTGTCATTTCACATTGTTTCATTTGGTTTGTTTCATAGAATCATTAAAAAATTGAGCTAGAGGAGACCTATGAGGTCATCTCATTCATCCCTAGAGTCCAAAGGCAGAAGTAACTCCACAACTAAATTATTATTGCCATTAAGTAAAATGTCACTTTTCAATTCAAACTTCCCCTGCCACAAATGTTTAATTAGCTCGATCGTAACCAATTTGCATGTTCTTTCTCATATGTAACAGTATCAGCAGTACTGCAGTTTTAAGTTATTCTGCCTCAGCTGTGTTTCCAACTAGTACAGTGAGCGATAGAGATGTATTCATCCTGTCTCTTTCTATCTTCCAGTAAATTATTAGGGGGACACAGAATTCATATGAGCATTATATTTTTAATACTTAGCTAAGCCTAAGCCTTTTAGCTCTGCTATAATAATAATAAGAACAAGAACAATAATAATAGCAATAATAATATAATTATGTAGTCATAATTGCTTATAATAACCATTGTTTCACTGGCACTCTGTTCCCAGCACTTCATAAAATCCTAAAAAACCCCCATACCTTGGTGGCCCCCCAGATTTTGCAGACTTAGTCAAGGCAAACAAAACAATTCTGAATTTAGCAACTGAAGGAAGGAAAAAAAGGAGGGGTTGTTGCCAGGGAGAAAAAGGCAGTATTTTTAAGATAATTGATTTTTTAAAAAACAGTGCTCTGAGAAAGAGAGAATGGGAGGCATGATAATAGGTACCATTAAACTACCTCCCCCCCAAACCCCAACCCCCCCCAAAAAAACCAAATAGCCCAATGAAAAAAAAAAACAAGAGGGAAAATAGGAAGTTTGTTATACATGGAAAAATATATGACCAGGAGAATGTCAGATCAAATGAGAGAAGAAATGTAGAAGGAAGCTTGTTTTGGCATCTTGAAGTGTTCATATTTTCAAAAAGGTTGTTATTGGTAACAGTATAAGGAGCTCATGAGTGGGGCTGCTGAACATAGTGTATGCACTTAGGCAGTGAGTTTGTGAGTCAATTCAAGAAGGAATCTCCCTGAAAAGTAGAACAGTTTTTGTCTCGTCTTAGGTCGTAGTATCAGGGAGAACCCAAAAAGATGAAGGAAGATTTAGTAGCACTGTTGGTGAAAGGACAATAAAGAGCTGCTCAGTCTTGTTTTCAGTTGTGTCTTTCTGTAATCACACTTCAAATGTCATGTGAAAGTGTTAGTGGGAAGCCTACTAACACGTAGGATGTTATTCTCTTGGATATCATAAAAAGGGGTTTAGCGTTTCCTGGATTTCTGTGCCCCCACGTTTTGCCTGTCTTCATTAATCACATTTGGTTTCAGACATCCAGTGTCAGTGGTGCAAAATCTAATCCTAGAGACTGCTGTTACTGTACTTCAGCTGTCTGTACACACATTAGTAGCGGCATACTCTCATATCACTGTCTCCACAAGTCTAAGGCTTCTTTATATCAGCTTTATGCAAGTGCTCAGTGTTTCTATATTACTGTCGTCTGTTCTCATCTATGTGGAATTTTCAGTGCTTATCATTTCTAATAATGAAAATCTCAACTTGAAAAGGCTCCTTTATGTTTATGAGGAACAATATTCAGTGTTGGTAATTTTTATAAGAATAAAAAAGCCCTATAAGTTTTGGTGTGGTTTTTTTTTAATCTTAAGCTTTACATTACTTCACCATATGTACATACTACCTGCCAAGATTATACATGTAGATGTGCAGTGCCCCTCCTCATACAATGCTCTTTCTAGTTGTGATTTAGTTTGTGCAGATTGCTAATAAGATTTCAGAAAATGAAGTTACACTTGGCATTTCTTATAAAAATTGTAGTCCTTGGTGCGCTCTGTATGTCTTCTGTACTTAGATTTTTCTGTAATACTAGTTTATTCTTTGTCATGCTTCTATTATCTGCACACTTGTTTCAATGCCTTTTTTTCTTTCCTATATAGAAAACACTGTTGGTGGCATAAGTCTGTAAGTTTTCCAGATGATGCTCAGATTAGGGGGCACCTCAGGAGGACTTTACTCAGACCTCCTACTCAAACAGGCATCCCAGAAACTTGATCGAAGAGGACTTGCTCCATGATTTTCCCTTGGGCTGAAGTGAGGCTGACTAGCTTTGCCGTGACATTGGCTAGCTCCTTCAGCAGCCTTGGACAGTGTGCAACAGGTCCTACAGACTTGATAAGTAGAGTTCTCACAAGTAATCCCTTACCTGAGCATCATTCCCTGCTGGTAATTCCTGTCCTCCGTGAACCCTGCCTCTCAGCACAGAGGCGCAGGAGCCTCAGCGGTGTGCACTGGCACTTAATTACCCACCTCGTTAATGGCAGTCCCACATTTTCTTCGTTTAGACTTTTAATGTAGCAGTAGAAGGTCTAGCTAACTGGGAGCTCCGCCAGTCGCTATCGTGGGAGAGGAGAAGGGAGTGGAAAGGGACCTCAGGAACGGTGAGAGCAGTAGTCACTGTTCAGGAGCAAGGGGAGAGGCTTTGCTGGCTAGCACATCTGCAAGTAGGTGCTGTGAGAGAGAATGGAAAGTAGGAGACTTGAAAAAGGACGTGAAAGTAGCGGCCACGGCGTGGGAGAGAGCGCGCAACTTCTTAGTAAGGGTTAAAACCAAGGGCAGAACCAGCTAATCGGGCCTATGGAAAAGAGCCCTCTCCACAAGGAAGTCTTTTCTGCCCTTCTTCTCGGTGGGAGAAGAGCTTCCATCCTACTTTCCACACTGTGTCCAACTCTCAGGATACACCTGTCTCTCCTAGGAGTGGCTCTGCTTCTCCCACCTTGGGATGGATCATCAGCATACAGCAGGTCATAGTTGTGGTCTGAAGAGTCCTCACAGAAGAACAACTTCTGTTCTAGAAAGTATTTCTGCACACAAAGCAGTTAGTGGCCAAGTGCCCTGGTGCACCCAGCACTGTGCAGAGACGCAGAGACTAAAGGGAGTTACTGAGCGACCATCCCCTTCCCCATTCACCATGATCCATTGACGTATTTTGGTCTGTGCTTTCTGTGTCAGCCACTTGCCCCACATTGTCCCCACGCCCGCAGGGATAAACATGTAAGGAAGGCGTGTAGGAGCAGTGCTTCGGTGATGGATGGTGTGGCCTTTTCACGTTCTCCCACATGGCAAGCCTGGCAGATGGAGTTCGAACAACCTGCAGAGCTCAGGGCTGTGCTCCAAATAAGCTGGAGGCTGCAGTGATGTGCTCCTTTCTGAAGCCCTTTTGATATAGATTAAACCCTGCCTCGGCAACCTCGAAGTATGATTATTGTTCCTGGTTTTCAAGAAACCTGGCATCATCCGTTTTGGTTCAATGAAGCATTCCTCTCGTACTAGACTGCCGTCATAAGTTAGAAGCTTGCTGGTGCTGTCACCAAGCTGAGCTACTGCCCAAGACACTTGCAGCCCTCTCAGAGAGGTTAAGATTCATAAATAGTGTCATATTGTTGGGGCACCAAGTCACACCTCTGCTTTTCCAAGAGTGGGAAGAGGTAGCCATTGACTGATAGGACGGAAGAGAGTTGAAAGTAAAAAGGGATAATAAGTTTTAGTAGCAAAAATGAAGTTTAGCAAGGGGTGATTGCAGTAGAAGAAAGGGCAGGTAAAGAAAAGAAAGGATTTCAGACCAGAAATGTGTGTGACTGAAGAAGAAATGGTGGGGTTGAAGAACTAGTTGAGGACTTTCAGTCACTGGCGGTCAGTGTGTGGTGGAGGAGCCTCCTCATGGTTGCTGTGGTTTAAGAACTTTTAGTGGTGCTGAAGTCGCACATGGTGGTGTCAGTTCTGTTTGAGTCTGGACCTAATGATCCCTGTCGGAGTCGTAGAGCACTTCGGTGCAGTACTTCCAGTTTAGTTTTCTAAAACCTAAACTGTTCACAAAACTGCTCTGAGAACTGAGCAAGCACATAGGAAATGCAGTGAAGTGAATCAGAGAATTTGGTTTGAGACTGCACTGTTTGCCCAAATGGGATTGCTAATGTATTCACAGCCTTTTAAAAAAAAAAAACACAAACCAAACCCAAAACACAAAGGAGCAAAAAAGCATATTTTGCTTGTCTGCTTTTATTCTACCAACAGAATGGACAAGTTACCATTTGGTGTAAATAATAAAAAAAACCCCAACAAACATACGTGAAACATCTCTGTTTAATTAAGTTTTCCAGATATTATTTTTCTTAAATACATGTTCAAGTGTTTGACTTCCAACACCCTTGCTTTGCTTTTATTTCCTTTACTCTTGCATTCGCCGAATTGTTTCTGGCAATCTAAGCTGTTTAATGGGTTTACACAGCTTTAAATTGCATTTGAATCACAGGCTCAGATCATAATATGCATGACTAAAAATCTACATTTACATAAATTTGTCTTTTTTTTCTTTACAGTTTACTGTACAAACATGAAATACTTCTTTGCAAGCTTAAAAGGTTACTTCATTTATATCTGACATCTTTGTTCTGACATTTGAATTTCTCCATTTGTTTAAGAAAACAGTGTCAGCTGTGTATATGCTAGTCATCAAGAGACAAAAAGCGTGCTTTAAAATGAGGCAGTAGTTCAAAATTGTTGAGCCATGGCCAATTCTCACTCCTTGTCTTCTTGACTTCCTATTCTGAGGTAACTCGTTTTGTATAACAATAGAACAAATGCTGCTCTAAAATAAAGACTGAAGAAAAAATGGAATTAAATCAACTTTCTGGCCTTCATAACTTTGCTCTCCCCCAGTCAATGTAATTCGCTTGATACTTTTTCTTTGTACAGACTAATTAATTGTTTGCAAAGCACTTTTCAGATAAGTGTTAAATAAGTGCTTAATATTATTACAAGTATATTTATTTGCAATTCACACGTTTAATTGACCTCTATTTTACTGCAGCTCATAATGACAATCAATTAAATCCTTTTTCAGCCTTCATTGATCTTCTTTCATCCCACTCTGTGTTTTCTAACTGGTTTTCATCTCAAGTGCCTTCAGAGGACAGGAATAAACCTAAAATCACTCAAAGATATTTTAGCTTCCCCCCTCCTTTTCTCAAGCTAGGCACAGAATTGGAAGATTTTTACCGTGTTTTGGCTATAGAAATTCAGAATAAGCACACTTATTCCAGGGCTGTACAGCTTACAGAACGAAGACCCTAATCAATTGAAGTGTAATACACCAGAATTGCGATATTTTATCAGTATGTTTGAGAAGAGCGCAAAAACCACCTCAGGTGTTTTCTTCAGTGGTAAAAGTGAAGTGAAATAGTCTTAATAATTTTTATTTGTTACGTCAGGAATAACTAGTCAGTTCTATATTTTGGCTGTAACACCCTACAGCAGAAATAAATTTCTAAGGAATATTTTCATCTCTTCTGTCATAATTTACTTATTTTTCTTATTGGAGTACTCCTTAAAATGTCACCTTCATAATATGCATCATGGTGTCCTCAGCAAGACTAAGCTTGTTTAATGCTTATTTTCTTTTTTAAAAATATTTTAACTCAGTTTCATGGGGTTGTTTTTCATAGAGTTGTGCAGGTGATTTGCCATTGACTGCAAAACTTCTAAAATCTCTTCTCTGCGATACGTATACCATATTGATGTTTTAGACAACTCATTTTCCAAGATCTGTTCTACATTTGTTATTTGTGACCCCGCATATTACTTGTCAAAGTAATTAACTTGAAGCTGGATTAATTTTACTTTTAATGGCAGATTCCCGTTGGAATAGGGATGCGTGTTGTATCAACTATGTTTATTAAAATGGAAATTCTCACTTATGCCATTCTTTTTCTGATACTTATTCTTGTGAATAATTTGGAATAGTAAAAACCTGCTTACCTGCATGATGGGATACATGAGATTTCCATGGCACAAAAAAGAACAGCATCTTGTGAAGCTGGCTAAGAGCAAAAATAAAAAAGGCCTATCAAGATGAGTGAGAAACAAAAAGGAAATGCAAAGACTTGAAATATCAGTATTTAAACAAGAAAAGGAAATAATAATTGGGAAGCAATTTTCAGGATAGCTAGGAAATAATGCTGGTTAGAAATGAAATGGGATAGAAAAGAACAGCAAGAAAAATGCAATCTGAAGTCAGTTCAAAAATATGTAAATATTTGTGTGTCTATGTATACACATCCAAATAGATAAAAAGTTCAAGCTATTGGATGTAAGTACAATCAGAAGGAATCTGAGAAATTTAGGAAACTTAATAGGTGGTAAGAACTATAAACAGAAGTGTAGCTAAGTTAAGCCAACAAAAAAGTGGTTTTTGAAGGATAATAGGAGTTGGTATTACACAGCATGTTCACAGTCAAAAAGTGACTTCGATTACCAGGGGTTTTTTATTGTTGTTATTACTACTACTACACCACAGTTCAAAGGGGAAATAGAATCACTGCTATGTAATCCAGAATTTGAGAAGCAAGATGACTGTACTTTTTGGTTAGTTTTTTTTTTGTGTGTGTGTGAAATTCAAATTGCATCGATAAAGATAACAGCAATGGTAGAACAGGCTTTCCTGATACACTTAATTTGTTATTACCTCTGTACAGAGAAATCAAAATGGCATGCCTTAAATAAATTAAAACCCAGATACCTGATGAATTTCAAAATGATGAGGGAAAAGCTATCATGCATTAATGTCTAGTGGATACCAAAAAACTTTGGCTCTTCTTTTTGTAAGGTTTTTTCGGTAGTGTCCCAGGTGACAAAATAAACTTCTTGCTTTAGATATTTGCAGGTACCTTAAGGATGAATACTACAATTGAAGAGGACTTATTGTTGGTAAAGGAGCAGTCTTGACTAGTAAATTTACAGACAGGTTAATCAGTATTATCTCAGAAGGGACAAAGAACAAGCCATACGTCATATATATATATATATATATGTTGATATATAGATACATCTTTGTATATTGTGTATGCGAAGATTTCAGACCATACTTAAAAATAGTCAGCTTTGTTGTGGAAATGATTGGAAGTCATGATGGGACAGTTCCTAGTGTGACTCTGAAGCCAAGAGAGATTATTTAGATGGAGTGGAGTGGTTATTTTAACAGGGTCTTTGTTTTTAATTCAACTCCTATAAGAGTATGCTAACTAGTTCTTATGTGTCAATAGTTCAAGAAAGACGCTGATAAACTTAAGAGTATTTAGAGAATGAGAATGACCAAAGGTCTAGAAAACCTTCTGTGTGGTGAAAGATTCAAGAAACCTGATCTGATGAGCTTATCAAGGGGGTTATTAAAGGTACCTGCCTAAGGGAAAAGATATCTGGTAACAGGGTTAATCTGCAGTCCACCAGAAGTAAATTGCCCAAACTCTGGAAATTGAAGCTACGAAAGTTCAGACTCGGGTAACAAATTGTTAATGGTAAAGGTAAATAAGGTTTAGTAAACTGTTGTAAAAATTATCACATATTTATCACATATATATAGATTATTCTACTATGTGTACTGTATTTAAAAATGAAAGTGCTTAAGTTCAGAGAACATTGTTATGTTCTTTTATTTTGGAAGCCAAAGTGGATATAGTTACTTGTTACAATATATTTTCTTCAGTCCAACAAACTTGAGAAGTAATATTAATAAAATCTCAAATGTCACTGTTCAAAGTAATTTTTATTACACAGTAATCCTTCATAATACAGAGGGATTAGGTTCACTGATTTACAGCAGTGCAGTTTGTACTTAATATAAGCAGTGTTACACCAAGCTAGCACAAAGATCCACCTACCTCAGTATCTCGTCTTCAAAAACAGTTATAAACATGCATCTAGAAAAAGGAATACAAGAGAGTAAATATGTACTGATACTTCCCCAGGATGGTTTTTACTTCCTTGACCAAAAGTGGTGCATATCGAACGTTTCTCCCCTTAAACTCATGTACATTTTTATCAGCTACCTTATCCTAAAGTCTTCCACAGCTTCACTATGTCTTGTCAGAAGAACCACCACCTTATTTTGAATCAGCCACAACTCTTCATTTGATGATCTCTTGGTCCTGTACTGGTAGAGAAAATCCTTATTTACTACTCTTCTGCAGTCATATTTCCTTTTTAGACATTGTGTTTTTCTATCTTGCTTACTTGCTCTTCAAATAGTAGTTCTACATTTTTCAGTTTCCTATTACTTATCTGATGTTATGGTCTCTCATCTTTTGGAAGAAGAGGGGACCAGGTCTGAATAGTAATCAAGATGACCAGTTGAGTTTCCTGACTGCTTGCCAGTGAGAAAAAACTTGAGCATCCTCTTTGAAATATTTTCTGAAAAGTTGTAATGACCTCAGGCTTGTATCACAGCTGAAGAAATACTCCTAGGGAGCCAGATCTTCCTCTTACAGAGAAAATAGACTTTTGCAGCCACACTAATTTCTCAAAACAGCTGAAGGCCCAGGATCTCTATGATGACAACAGACAATTATGATAAGGAAGATTTCATAGAATTTTATTTTCATTGCATATTTCAATAATCTAAGCTAAAGTCTTACCCAATGCAATGATGTTGCTGAAATCACTGATGATGGATGACCAAAGGAATGTTAATAAAAGCAAATATCAGTGAAAGACTTTTGATTTGGATGTTAGGAGGAAAAAAGTTGCATGTTGAAAGCATGGATACTGTTTTCCGTCATTTGTCATCTTTGCCAGTGTACGTGGTTGTATGAGAGAAGCACTCCGTTACTAATTTTTTCCTAACTAGGACAACTCATAAGGTTTCTCACATTCAGATTAGAAAGGAAATGAGCACTTACCATCTACCACAATGGTTTTGTAATGGTTCAAACTGGGCTTCTAAATTGTCTTGTGAATTTTAGGTATAAAAAATAAGGGAATATGTGTTGAAATTACAGTATAAGTACAAAATACACTGAATGCACCAAAGAGTGTATTGAAAGTCTCATATCTGTATTTTAGCAAAATCATGTTTGGGTCTACTTGGCTTTTGGTTCAAACACTTTTCTTGACAAAATTATTTCTGTGGGTGGTTAAGAAAATGAGAAGTGAAGTACACTAGCAAAGAAGGGTTTTGGTCACCTTGAAACTTTATTAGCAGGGACACGAGAGCGGCAGAGTCTCTCAGAGTTCGAAGCACCAGTCTTCTGCTGGGGCAGATAACCAGGCTGTTACACAAAAAATGTTGAGATAAGTGCACATGTGTGAAGATTTACTAGCAGGGATCTGTGACTGGTGGCACATATTGACTCTAACGGTGAAGGTTACTTTTGGGGAAAAATGGAAAGAAGAGGAGAGGAGAGAGAACAAGAGAGAGAGGGCAAACTCCCCCAGTGGGTAACTGGGAGGAGAAGCGCCCGCGGACCCCAGGCGAGCATCCTTCCCTGCGTGTCCTCTAGTGCAGAAGGTGTTTTCCCCCACAGTATTTTTCCGACAGTAACTATGTCGTTTTCTACAGGACCCACTCAGACTCCCAGCTGATTATTCCTGCATGTGATGCTGTTAAGCTGTTTGGCTGTTGAGCTCTCTGCGTGCATATATTGCT
This sequence comes from Haliaeetus leucocephalus, assembly GCF_000737465.1. NCBI lineage: Eukaryota > Metazoa > Chordata > Aves > Accipitriformes > Accipitridae > Haliaeetus > Haliaeetus leucocephalus. The sequence continues at coordinate 2,468,851 of NW_010972764.1, read as the reverse complement.
TGCCCAAACGTAAACCCAAGAGCTACAGTGAAGGGCCAGGAGAAGAGGGGAAGGAGGGAGCAACCAGGGGCAGTCGCTTCCCTCGAGAACCACCGTAACAACACCCTTGGGGTTTGCAGGTGCAAGGCCACGGGAATAACAGCACGAGAGCAATTGCACGAGTACAGCAGGGAAATTGCTGCCACAGAGGCTCTAGAAAACACTCCCCCGGCAGCTTGGATAAAGGGTACAGAGCCACAGCTAAAGGGCTCTTAGCCGTACGAAAGGAGAGGCACCAAAAGCGCTGTGTGAAAATACCTCTTGGTCTTTGTCATAAACAGAGGTATTTAATGTATCTCTAGTTGTCTGTAAGATGTTTTTCCTCTTCCGAAGCCTCGTTATGACGTTTTACAGTCATTTGCTGCTACGTGTCGTTGAGTAACATTATATTAGCTGTATTGGTATTCAATCATGAGATTATACCATCTCTAGGTTTGAGCCTGGTAAGCTCTATGATGTTTTCTTTAATGTATTTTTTTTCCAATTTGGACATCACTATTTGTTTCCGTATCCTTGTTCCACTTGACATCCTCCTTTCATTCCTTCCTAAACAGTTGTCCTTACTAAAAATGGAGTGAATTACTCATTTAGTTTTTAAGCCATATATTGATTGCCTTGAATTTTGTCCCCAACCTCACTATGTAAAACCTTCCTTTTTCATTTTTGTATTTAGTAGTTGTATCCATACTTAGCTATTTTAAAGTGAAAATGAAATATGTCTTAATGGTTACTGACCAAAGGAAGTGAACGCTTTTGAAGGATATAAAAAAACCATAGAAAAAGAGTTTTAAAACTTAGTGACTTAATTTCGATTTAAGTCAAAGAACCATGAACAAGAAGAACAAGAGTCCTTTGTATACCACAATCGATATTTATGCATAAAGGTGTTTGAAAGATGTAGAATGCCTAAGAGGGAACATAAAAAAGGGCAATTTAAATAATTTTTTAGAACTTCAAATAGACACGAGTTTGTTTTTAGATTTTACAAGCTGAATTGCCAATCTTGGCTGAGACAGAAGTGAAAATTTTATCTATTTATTCCACAGCAAATGGTAGAGAAGTGATAAGCCTGATGTGTAGGATTTTTTGGTTAGGTTTTTTTTTTTGGTGTGTGTGTGTGTATGTGTCGATACTTGGTGCAGGGATTTTTTTGCTTTTTACATGCATATTTCACAAACTGCTATGGGCATTCAACCAGATCCAAACATGCCTGTACAAGGCAAATAAATAAATAAACACTGTTTATTTTTGACCCAGTGAGTACATTAGGAAGTTTACATTTTGAATGTGATAAATTACAAGAGGAACAATAAATCTGATTAAGAATGACATTTTAACTCTGATTTTTACACAAAATTTGTCTGATTGCCAGGGTGTTTCTGTCCATACAAAAAGATTGCGAAGCTTTAAAAAGAAAGCAAATCAAGGATGTATTTTTCCCCTTTTTAAAAAGATTTGCTATCTTTTTGTAATCTTACCCCTCATATGATTACCAAAAAAATAAAATTTAATAGATTCTGGACAAGATTTTTTCATCTTTATTAACATATTTAATTGTGGATTTCGGGTTTTTTTGTTTCTTTGGGAATTCAGGTGTTGAAAATTACTGAGTAAAAGATAAAATAAAACAAGGAATGGAATGTAATCTACACTTCAGATAGGGAGGTTGGGTTTTAACACTTCTGACACTTCTCCTGAAGTGGGTACTGATGTTTGCCATTGAAATCAGAGTGCAAGATTGTTCCTTTAATCAGGCCGTCCCCGGTGGAGATCTGATCTGGGGTTTTGCCGTAGATCATAAATTTGGTGAGCTCAGCTGTTTCTTTGCAACATACCAACCCAGAAAGAACGGTAAGAGAACTGTTTGAAGAAAACCCTGTGCTGATGATATTAAGCCTGTGCCATCGTATAAAATTGGTAAAGAGGGTATATCGTGTGTGTGTGTGTGGAAGGTGACGCTAGATCTACATATATATGAGTTTGTCCCTGAAAAAGCACAAGCAATGGAGAGAATGCATTGCTGTTATAGTTGCTTTCCAAACAGCGGGATAAAGAGTAATACCAAAAGGCCTATTCTTCCTGCAGGTGTCACACTTCATTATATTCAGGCTAGTTGCCCAGGATAGATTCATTTGATTTAGGTCTTTAAAGTTGATTGGAAAATAATATAATACTTACACGCTTAAGGATCAGGTACTGTGATGAGGTTCTTGTAGTTCTTTATTCGTATTATAAAATATGTGTATAATCATCAACAAATGTAGCTATAGGTATTATAAAATCAACCTTTACCCTGTTCGATGTTTGGATTGTGTGATGACTTAGTAATTTAAATTGGTCCATTATACCTTGGTAGTAAAAAATTCATTCACATAGCTAATTATAAAAGTAATAGGAAAATCTGGCAGGAAGCAAAATTAGAAAAAAGAACAGTGGCTCCCAACACTGAACAGTTGGCACAAAAAACCTGTTTGTGAGAGCTAAACACAGAAAAAGGACAAAGACAAGCAACTCTTGTTCACCGTGTTCCCACAAATGGTCTCGCAAGCACAACAGCTTAGCAGGAGCTTCTGGGCACGCGCAGCGGGGTCTGGCTGGTGCCGAGAACGTGCCGCTCGGGGGCCGTGCGAGGGCACGGCCAGCATCTTCGGCTTCCCTGCGAGGTGTCCCCAGTGAAGCCCAGGATGGGACTCTGCTGGGTAGCACCCTCTTGAGCAGAGTGACAGCTGGAAGGAGTGTTTGCTTGGTTTTAAATAGAGAAGAAGGAAGGAGAAAGTTAACAGGAGCGTGCGAAGGGAACGGTGGGATGAAGAGCAAGTGAGAGTAATGAGAGAGGCGAGTAATGTGTGAGGGGAGGACGAGCAAGCTTTGCCATTTGGTCTGGGACTCGCCTCCAGTGATGCCAGTGGCTGTCCTGTCCTGACTGGGTACTAATCAACGCTGGCAGAATTCTCTGGCAGAGGCAGATACAGGGGAGCAAAAAAGGATGGAAGGGGCTTCCTCTTATGCAGGGAAATTCCCTCTCAGAAATGGGAGCCGGACCTCACGACAGTATAACCTCAGCTACAAATGCAATTTCAGTCTCAGACGCAGAACGCTGAACGATCAATAAAGTCAAAAGCTACACTGGACTTAAAAAATTACTGGCTGGGAGTCAAGTATGATAAATACAGTTCATCTGTGAGAGCACCTAGAATTTAATAAACCGAAAATGGGTTCTGTAAGCAGTAGTAGGAAAATACTTGACTTCGGAAAAACAGACTCTGAAAGAATAGGGAATGAGGTGAGGAAAACTCAGTAACATCTGAAAGATCTGTATTGGAGGGTGAAGAAATATTTGAAAGCGTTAAGTAATCCATACTTGGAAGTCATATTGAAAACCTAAAATATTTGAGAAAGGAACAGAAATAATTGTGGCTTAGTAGGATTAAGAACACACTGAGGACATTAAAATGCAAAGAAATAAGGAAAGTGGCTGAACACTATTATTTAGTATTAATGTTGTAGAATGTGCATAAAGAATGAAACAGAACCAGTAAACTGATCACAGCAACCATGAGAGGTACATTTTCTAATTGGAAGGAGAGGCCAAGAAAAAAAGCTAGTCACTACCTAAAGAGGCCTAAATGTGTATTATTAAGGCTGAAGATGTGGTGTGAGGTGGTTTCTTATTTCTAGAGGATAAATACAGATTTCTTGCAAGTTAAACATTGGTTTTGAGAGGCGAGGGGCTAAAGTCACATAAACAATCACACAACTTATGAACTACTGTTCTCATTCTTCTCTTAATAGTGACCAAATCTGTTGCTGTGGTTTGACTTTCCGTACGAGCTCTCTCTTCTCTGTGAGATCAGTAGTCTTGGTCCTGTCAGCTGTCCATGCTCCTACTAACCCTGCCTTCTGCTTCTGTGTGTTTTAATGCTAGCGTGCTCCTCCGTCTGGTGGAATGTATGTCAAGGTAGGTTTCTTGCCCTGAAATTATTGCTAGAAAGAGCTCAAAATTGCTGGCAGTCCTGTATAATTGTAGTGAGACGCAACTCAGGAGAAGAGTTGCAAAAATCTCAGGCACTGAGAGGTGATCTGAGTGTGGGTCCCTCTCATTTTCTTTTCCATTCCAACACTAACTCAAATACCCTCGGCTGCTTAAAAATTGCATGTGGAGAAAATGTGCGAGAGGGCTCGGGTATCTGTTGAGAATGTGGGCCAACTTACTACCTGAAACTATATGGTGCTAGCAAAAGATGCAAGAAATAAGTACAGAAATTCTGTGCAGAAACCTGAGATGCAGTACAGTGAGAATAGATATAGCCTTAATTAAATATACATGTAATCTGCAAAGTATCTAGTGTTGAAAAAAAACCCTGCTCAACTCTCACTTGATGTTTTGAAGATTAATTAAGTATTTGATACAATGCTTGAGGTTTCTTAGATGGCACAATAGTTATCTGAAGGGAGAGAAGAAGGAAGAAACAATATCCCAAAGCCCGTATTTTGGGGAAAATTTTTGGAAATCTATTTTAAAGATGTGGCAGAATAACACCTAGTAAAACAGTTTGATAAAGGATATCCAGCGTGAATTCAGGCAGAAGAGGTCATGCTGAACTAATCTGTTTGAGTTCTTTGAAGATATTAGTGGTAAGATAGATAAGGAGAATTTAGAGGATGTAGCATCCTTACATTTCAAAAAGAATTTGACAGGCTTTCACATCAGAGATAAATGCCTGTGGAAGGAACTCTGGAGTAGGAGGTAAATGAAGATGCTGGTAGAAAATTATCTGAAAGCAAGGAAATTGGAACTTTGTGAATTTTAGAGAAATTGAATGGCATTCCCCTGGTCATTCTGTTTCATGAAACTTGGACAGTAGGACCAAATATGATATTATTAATTTTTAAAATGGTTGAAGAAAGAGAGCGGAAGTAACTCAGGGTTATTAAATCAGTTGCTCAAAACTTGAGTCATTGGGATTAAGATTTGTCAGGAACCTATTTATATTCACACTCAGATAATCTCCTGTTATGTGATCACACCACAGTTTTCCACAGCATTTGCCCTCTTTAATGTATGAAGTGTTTAGTATTCACTTGGCTATTCAGTAATTTGCTTTACCTTCATTCAGCCTCAGGTCCTATTAATTATTATCACTTGACTTGTGGTTTGAGATAGATTTTTTAATTTCCTCATCGGCTTTTCCATGACGGTTTCCAATAGCACACACTGTACTACAATGGAGGAATATAAGTTCCGTCTTTCGGTGGTGGGGAACAGAGACACTGAGCAATTACAGTCAAAGGTGTCTACTTATTTTGTATTATCAGTCTGAGGTTCCTAGAACATGACCTTTTATTGTACTTAATTTATACACCATTTTATATATTCAAAGCACAACTTCTGTTTACTTAGGATGAAGCAGTGAGGAACACAAAACTTGTGGTGACTCCCTCTGAAAAGCTTTAAATTTAATTTGGTCTAGTACAGCATTTGACTGCCTGAACTATCTAGCTGTCCCGTCTATTCATGCGTTAAAACTAAAGGAAAGGACTGCAAATTATAATTTCCTCAACAAATAAGGAAGAAAATAGCCTCACTGACTGCAGAACTGGTATATCCCCAGGATATGCCCAACCCATGCTGTGAAATAGGCAGATTTCCCTTGTTAAAAAAAAGAACTATTATAACTCATTGAGCATTTTTTGGTGATAATCCCTAATTTTGAACGAGTTGCTTTGCAGTCTTGATAATAGCATTTTGATGTATCTTTCCTCTATTTATAGACGGGAAACTTTTCCAAAGGTAAATGAGAAAGTACCTTTCAGTATGGGACAACCTGCTGACACCTATAGAGCTGGAACCGTCCCGTCCCCTGCACAGGCTGCTCTTACCGAAGCTCAGGAGGCAACGGGCGGCAGCTGCAGTTCGACGCATAGATTAACGCTGAGGACATAGGTATTTCTTGGGTATTTCCTGGCAGATGGATGAAATACTGATGATGTTCAGGAGTGTATAGGGTCTTCCAAGACCTACATGGGATTATGTGATTAGTGTGCGCAGGCACAAACCACATAAACATGATGTTTTGCTGTGCCAGAGAACTGTTATCTTCTGGGATTGGGCAGGGCCAGTTCATGAGCTGGACAAGATGCCTCTTTCTGATGCTGAATGAGATGCAGCACATCTTTTCTCTTTGCACAGCCTTATGGCTTGCCATCAGTAGTTTATACAGGACAGAATACAAGATGATGTATTAGGTCTTTGCCGATGTCTCTTGCAGATGTATTTCTCCTTCCTACTATCAGTCACCATCTTTGTTCATTACAAATTCCCAATAATAGAGCTTATTTGGGTTACCAGTTGAAGTGTTGGGAATAAAGCTTCTATTACGGCAGTTCTGACTAATGTCACTTATGTAGTAGCCTTCCCTTTAAAACAATTTTCAAGCTTCCTGGTTTTCCTAAACTGCAGTTTGAAGAAAAAAAATCTGTACAGATTGTTTAGAGGGATTCTCATACTTAGATCTGACAAACATAAAAGGAACCATTTTGTTTCTTTCAGAAAGGTTTTTTGTGGTGTGTGATGTCTTTCCCTTATAGGACTTAACTGAAGTTGAGCTTTCCATGAAGCTACCTACTTGTTCGGCATGGGGAACTGGGCTTTGGTTTCCTTCTCCTTCACTTTCCTAGACACATGTATCTTATATATGAGGGAGTATGAGAGGTTTTCTTCATCAGAATGGCCCAAGGGAAGCTTAAACAAGACAGGAAGGTAGAATTAGGAAAGGCAGCAAGTAGTCTTCTCTTTTCCCTGCCAGAAGGGGAATAACTAGCGTGGAAGAATCATGCAAATTGCCCTTGGTGTCAGTGTGGTCCACTTGAGTAGGAAAGGCTTTCAAGTGAGGAGGATGGAAGAACACTACTCTGCTTCAGAGTTTTCTGTGATAATTTTGGTTCATTCTCAAACGTAGCTGATGAAGAGATATGTAAAAATTTTCTCAAAAAACTTGATTTATTCATACAGGTATCTTGTGGAGACATAAAAATTTAGGTGAAAAGCACAGGATTTCTTTCTTTCTTTCTGGAAAATTCCCCTTTAAAGTAGCATTGTTAACTGTAACAGTAGTAGATGCTGAAACTGATAAGGAGGGGTATTTCCAGACCTTTTCTCTCATCAGACTTTTTTGAAAATGTTCCTTCAGTCTGATACCTATCATGCTTAATTTGTATCTAACACTATTATTTTGTAGGGGGAAAACACTTTTGTGTTGTGAGGGTGACCGAGCACTGGCTCAGAGAGGTTGTGGAGTCTCCCACCCTGGAGATATTAAAAAGTTGTGGTCCTGGGCAACTGGTTCCAGGTGGCCCAGCTTGATCAGGGGGCTGGACCAGATGACCTCCAGAGGTCCCTGCCAACCTCAACCTTTCTGTGATTCTGTAGAAAGGTAGGAAAATCAGTTCAGCTACTGCTGGTTTCTGAAATGTAACACTTCTTCTGTTCCAGAAGATAATATGGAACATTTTTAAAAGTGCATGGTATTAAAGTCTCGGAAGTTAGAGCGAGCCATACAGTCGCTGCTGAGAACTTGCTTTTTTGCATGTTGAGGAGAGAGGAAATGGTAGCTTTCGTTTCCACAAAGAGAGTGACACAGTTTCTGATTACTATTTCTCCTGTTATTCCTGCATACTTTGCATAAGTGGCCCCGTGGTAATGTGATGTAACTGCTTGCAGTTTCTACAGCAAGAAAATGCTACTGTTTCTTATTTACGAAGAAAAACTGTCGGATATTGCATCATCATCTTCTTCCACTCTGAATTCCAGGTCTGGCTGGAAGAAAGTATTTTTAGCATTATCCTGGTTAATAACCATTCTGCTTAACTCTGTTGAAATGTTGTCATTGTCCCGCCCAGTAAGTCTGTAGACTTTGTCTCCTTGGAGTGCAGCATCTGAAAGAAAAAGACTTTCTTTCATATCTTTAAATTGAAGCTGGCAAACTCGAACTCTGATTTTAATTAAAGCCCCTTGGAACTTATATAATAAAAATGGTGTTGTTATGTCAGCACAGGATAAGCAGGAGATACAAACATGTAAACCAAAGGGAGGTTTTTTTGTTTTTTAGAGCCTTGATTTCATCAAATTGTCAGTTGTGGTTAACATTGGGTTTAGCAGTATAAAGAGATCACTTCTTCAAGCTTAAGATACTAGCTCATGGATACCCATTCCTTGACTATCATCTAATTCGTATCTTTTGTTGTAAAATCTTTATCTGTCCAACTTAAATTGTGTTTCTGTCTTTGAATGAGTTCTGTCATGAGAGAGATTATTACCTGAAAAATATTATTTTACTGCAATATGTAACAGGCTAAACAGGGCATGATTTTTTACACTTCTGTGGCATATATGTCTCCTGGTTTATTTAATGCAGGAACTGAATTAATAAATAAACAAATGAATCAAAAGCCATAAAACATTATTTTCTGGAAAAAAAAAAGATTGTGTATTAAACAAACAGCTACTCAGAAATATGTTAGTATTATGACTGTTTATGTACTGTGTTCCCTTGCTTCGAGGCATATTTGCTATGGAATTTTCCCTGGGGCAACTCAGGTGTAACATTCTTTAAATTACAAATTGGCAACAGAATGCATAAACAGAGAGACAATGTGCATTTCTACAATAGACATGAATCAAAGGTGTCAATTGTAGGTGTTTGAAAAAAAGAAAAACAGATGTGGGGTCATGTTGTGAGGAAGCATTAGCAACTTGAAAGCCTTGAAGATGCTGTAGTTATGGCATCCACAAAATCTGTTGTGTTTACTTTATATTCATCTAAGAAGCTTAAAGTGACAGTCCTTGGAAGTTGAGTCATTAAGAGATCATCCTGAGGGCTTGGACACGTTGACCATTTGTACGTTTTTTTAATGTTGAGTTCTGTGCTATCACATCAATAATGTTAGTATTTATCTTAAGTTATAGTGATGAATATACGAATGAAAATTGTCAGTCACATCACCATTTTGATGAGTTGGGCTTGACTGAAGCTTTTTTCCAATCAAAAGATAGTGCTGTTAAATACGTATTTGTGTTGTAATCATCCAGCTTGAGTCATTGCAAGTCTATTTTAAGAATTAGCTGTGTAACAAGTTTTAGAGTACGGGTTTGGGGATTTGGCTTGGCTTGCTGGTTTTGGTTTTCACAAAATGGACAAGGCAGGGAAAGGGAAAGAAGGGAAGCACAGAGGGAGAGAGCAAAAGAAATGAAATTAAAAGAAAGAGGTAGGAAGGGAGAGAGGGAAGGAGGGAAGAAATGGAACAATCAGAAGCCTTGGGCCAGCCACTGGTCTTCAGTTACAATTTTGGAGCGCTCTCATTCAGATGGTATTTATTTTAGTCTTTCAAAACACTGTTTTCAGATCTTAAAAAACTGATTTTGCCTTTTTACTGCAAAAGATGTATATAAAATACAATCATCCCCTTCCTTTGTCATTTTTTATCAGTAAAAACAGAAAGATATCTTTGCAGATTTCAGACTGCACCTCTGTGTGAAATGAATGTCACATCCTATATTCATTCTGGTTTGTACTTCACAATTTATTCAGGTTGTTAAAGTTCTGGAATTCATTGCTAGTCCTCTGGTTCTTCATATTATCACAGGACAAAAGGAATGACCTCTGTGGGTGATTTCCTTTTATTGTTGTTTTCTACATGGGTTGATGATGGCAGCCCATGGGGCTGAGACACTAAAGCTTAAACAGTAAAGCTCTCTTCAAGGATGAAGCAGTAAAAAGTGAGGGGATTTTTTCTTTCTTTATAAATAAGGAAAATGGTTAGACTTGATGAGTTTTAGCAATGAAATTGGTGAGCTGGAAAACTTCAGTCAGGTGAGAGGGCCGCCTTCTCCAGTCAATTTTTGGAGGCTGCTTGATGGAATATGTCTGTTTAAATAAAAACTGAGAGTGTAGAGGGAAGATTTTATTGAGTATGTCATCTTTGCATTATAAAAGAAACTCTTCTTGAAGTTTAGAAGACAATTTGCCTCTAGGGAGCCTTTGGAAAATGAGAGGATTTTTTATTTTTTAATAGAGAAGGTCTTTAGCAATATTAGAAAGGGAGCTGACTTTTTCAGCAGTCCCAATTTTGATTTTAGAAAATTATTAGCTCAATAACTGCCTGAGGCAGGAAACCAAATTATTTTGCTGTATTCCAGAAAAGTGCAATTACAATATTTAGTTCCAAATATGTTTGTTAGGAAAGAGTTTGATTGAATTTTATTACTTTCCCTGCAAAAGGAGAACCAAAACTGAGGTTGGCATGAACAGGTACAACTGATACTGACCCCATGCTTAAAAAACCTGAAGAAATAAAAAGGGCGATGATGAGACAATACTCAGTTGCCTTCAGTGTCATTTCATGATAGACACAGAAATGGGAAAGACTGACCAAATCTAAAAGTCAATTAAAAGAAAAACGGAACAATGGACAAAAGTATAATATTCTCTTTTGTCCCATTAATAGAAAGTAAAACATTTCAAGGCCAAAATGACTATACTTCCTCACCCGATGAACTGGCTGTCAAAACCTTCATTTGTGTGGGACCCACAGTTCTATACCTTGGAGACAGAATTGGAATCATAGAGTCATAGACTGGTTTGGGTTGGAAGGGACCCTTAAAGATCATCTAGTCCAACCCCCCGGCTGTGAGCAGAGACGTCTTTCACTAGATCAGGTTGCTCAAAGTCCTGTCCGGCCCGACCTTGGACGATTCCAGGGACGGGGCATCCACAGCTTCTCTGGGCAACCTGTGCCAGTATTTCACCACACTCATAGTAAAAAAAATTCCTCCTTATATCTAATCTAAATCTACCCTCGTTCAATTTAAAACCTTTGCGCCTTGTCCTGTCAGTACAGGCCTCAGTAAAAAGTTTCTCTCTGTCTTTCTTATAAGCCTCTTTTATGTATTGAAGTGGAAGCGGACCTCGGGGCTGAGTAGGAGGCAGTAGGGTGACTATGGCTCGAGAGAGCGGAACCGTCCTGGACATGAGTGGTTGTTAAAGTTAGTGGACACTGACGCACAATTCAAGAAGTCATTCAGAAGTAAGAAGCAAAACCAGTATTACAAGCTTGCATGACCCTGGCAGTCAACTGAATAAAAGTTTAAGTGTGAATGAAGATAAGCCCCTGAATTGTGTGTATTTCACGTTTTTGTATTATTGCTTCAACTGAACTAAAGACTCCGGCTTGTAATCGCACACCAGTGCCCTAGCAGAGGCCCCGGACGGCTTCCCCTACAGACAAGCCATGTTTAGTTCCATGTCATTGTCACCCATCGCTATTTGAGCAATGAAGAGAAGTACGTTGAAAAAAATTATATCCATGTAACCTTCTTTTCAAAACTTTCACTTTTTATTGGAAATGTGTTATGCAAGAACACTGCCAACATTTAAATAAGGAAAGTTTTCTCTTTACTCCAACCTGTGTAGACATTTAAATAACTAAGTTTTATTTACATGGGAAAACTTTGTCAGCTGTAAGATACTGCGATGACTGGAATCAGTGATTTTTTTTCAGTAGTCAGGAAGAAATAGTTTGTTGCAGTAATTTTCCATGCGTAGGGTTGTTCTTGCGACCAAGGCCGGTATTCCAAAAGTTTGTCAAAATTTACCTAACTGCTTGCCTTGTCATAGGGCTTGTGTGATGGGCATCAGTTTAATATGTTTTATTTTAAGAATGGTGATATATTTTTATCAGGTTTTTCAAGTGTATGGAGTTTATTGGCAAAAAGTGAGAAATGTACCAGCAAGCCAGGGAACTTGAGAGTTTCCCTGCTGAGCTTAATATAAGAGCAGTTCTCACTCCACAGGGGCACTTCATTTTCTGCTAGCTAATGTCCACATGGTAGGCTTTTTTTCATTTAGTAAAGAGGATATTTTTAAAATCTGCTCCAGAGCCCATTAACAATTGCAGGAAAGGTTTTGAGCTCATACTAGAAGTAAAACATTTACTTAAGTGCTTTCTTGAATCTGAGCCTTACATGCTGACCCTGGAAATACGGATACTAATTTTACACCTGCAGGAGCTAGTGTTGCAGGTGGAGGTTGCAATAATATCTAAAAATAAGTTAATGTTATTATAAATAAGCCACATCTGTTACAGGAATAAGGTGCAAAGACAGGGCTGCTTTGGACCATCCACTGCAATACTGGGTAATCTCACGTGAAAAGTCACTGCGAGGGTCTTAAAATTTAGGAGTCTTGGACTGTAATGTAACATTTCTATGACACTTCTCAGATTATGAACAGCCTGACTACTTTTGTAATGCATCAGTTACCTGTCATTCACAAAGAATTTTCGTGGTCAGTAAGAATTTACTTAAAATATTATGTAATAGTATTTCTTTTCCTGGGGAATTTATTTAATTGGAGTATCTTGTAAACCTGGAATAGGGAATTTCTTCCTTAAATGCCTTTTTAATCACCTTCAGTGTTACATAGTAGCAATCTTAAGTTTCATACTGTTAGCTGTCCTCAAACCATAGACTTGGCTGGTTCTTACTTGAAATAGTATTCCCTCATGGTTATATTTTAATTTTTTTAAATAAAAAAAAATAATCATATAATTCCTATTTTTCTTTCTCTTTTTACCTAAAAAGGTTTCAGTGTGGTGTGGGAGGACTGTTTCCTTCCTGGTAAGAGAAAGCTGCAAGATGTAAAGTCCCTTCACATCTTCATGTAAGAAATCTTTCACAGATCTCTTTCAGTTAGAATTACCTCAGCTGTTACTTGTAATTATAAAATATATATTTTTCAAACACAAATCTAGTGATTTTTCTCTTACACAGGATCTTGTAAATTGCAGGAGCATGGCTGTAATTAACTTGGAGGGGGATAAAATTAGTTAATAGTATTTTCAATATCACTTTTTCTAATTTGAATTTAAAAACCAATTATATCATAAAAGGTATTTCAGAAGCCTGTGGAAATACTGCCATGTGTGTTGATTTGCTAGTACATAGGATCCAGTTTTAAAGCGATGAAGTTAAAGATGTCACGCTGGGAATGTCTTCCAGTCTGTTGTGAAGCCGTTTCTCATCTCCTGACAGGGCACTCTGTCCTCTGGAATCCCTTTGGGTTCCCAGTAATGGCAACAGAGGATGTTCTTGGGCTGTTAATCATTGAGACGCCCATTCAGAATACAATTAGAAGCACTTTAACATACCCTTAAATCCCAATAAAGCCAATTGAAACTAACTGTGTTTAAATGCTTTGCTGCAAGGAAGACTAAAGGCAGAGAACCGGGCTGTCAAGTTTCTCTGAACAAAGCATTGCAAAAGCAACTTGAATTCTTCCCTTCTCTTCAGTTCCACCGCGAGGTCCCGCAATACCAACCCGAGTTCAAAAGTGACCAGCATATATTTCCCTTTATTTCCCTGTTACTGTAGAACATGGAGGCTGGTTTCCTGGCTAGCAGCTTGTGGGTTTGTTCTAATAAATATATACCGCACTTCTTGGCATCTTCTAGCAAGGAAAACTGATTAACTGATCGCTTTTCTGGTGCAAGAAATGGTCAAAGTATTGCTGGTCCAAGCAAGGTTTTCCCTTCAGTGATAACACATCCGCACAGTCCGTCGACTTTCTGGATTTTTGTGGGGCAGGGCAGATGCAGGAGCTAATAAGTAAACCGACCATAGCTAGGGGGAATAAAATCTGCGTAGGGGGGTCTTGTTTCAGGTTTTTAGAAATTGCAGTGCTTCAGCTGTGGCAACTGACACGGTGAATTCATTTTTGTACATGTGTAAACATGTACTATTGCCTTTTTTCTTTCTTTGGTGGAAAGAGTGAAATAATACACAAGCTAATATATAAACTGGGAAGGCAATACACCAGGCTAGGATTCAGCATTTCCTGAGTTATTTAGGTCTTGTTACCTAACAAGAAAATGGCAAAATTAATCTTTCTCACCTAATATGTGGTGAAGTATTTCCATGATTTAAGAGTTTCAATATCCCAAACTGCAACCTCACACTGAATTATAAGCCTTTTAAACAGGATCCCTTGTATATGATTGATTGTACATCAGAAGTAGTGAATATCAACCGTCTTTTCTGAAGGAGAATGAAGTAGAAGACATTTGAGTGAAAAATATTTTGCCAGTGCTGAACTTGAACTAAGGTTCCAACTTTTCCCTCTCAGCTTTGAAGATAATGCTAAAAGAGCAGTAATTATTTGCAATTATGCTTTTTTTCTTTTTTTTTTTTTTTTTTTGGTCCCCTTGGTTGCAGTCTCTATCTTGGCCTCCCGTCAGAAGCCATCAGTCTGGTAGCAGCTCACTTCGGTAAGCGTAGGGATGCCATCTCCTCAGGGGCTGATATGATTTCCCACAGCAGCAGGGGTTAATTTGAGGTAATGTATTTGATGCAATTTAAGACCATCTGATCTGGTTGAAATATGGCACAAATAAAACTTCTTTGCTTTCTGATCACTTGCAAGTTGAGTGTCCTTGCAGTTCTCTACCTGAGTGCTTCAAATGTAATGAATGAATATTAATGAAAACTTCTAATGAATTTAGATCATGGAATGTGTTTGATCATTAGATTATATCTTTGAAAAACTTTAGTTAGAACAATGAGAAAGAATTCTGTGCTGAAACTTGATCCCAGATTTATGCGTATTGTGTTCATTTCTTATTATGTGAGGAGGTCATTAGGTTTCACAGAACATGTATTCTGCAGTAGAACTGTGTTTTTGTAAAGGATTTACTGAGAAGTGTCAACAGAGTTCCTTTCCGCTTAAATTAAAATTAGTTTTATTGCAATTGTTAACATTCAGTTGCAATTGCTTTTTAAAGAAAAAAATAACTGTGATGAATTTATAACCATATTAAAAAGGTGGTTGATAATTTATGTGGTAAATGAGATCTGGCTCCTCACAAAAGGAAATGAAAATGCTGACTTTGTGCCAATTCCTACCATCTTATTCACAGTGTCTTATACTTTATTCCACATTAAAGCTCTAGCAGAAAGACTTGGACTACTTGCCTAGAAAAGCAATTACCTTTATAAATGAAGATGACAGTGTGTTCTTAAATAAACATGAATAATCCTTCCAGTAGTTCAGAAAGCTGAACGTACAGGTGTCATCTTATCCTGGCATAAGTTTGTTAAAAAGAAAACCCTTTTCATTCACCATTTCAAAGGGCTGGATTAAGCTACAGTTATTTTCATATTTCTTGCTCTTTATTCCTGGATTTAATTCATAGGTAAGTAATAGGTATTACAACAATTTAGGATGAAGTTTCTAATTTTTGCATGAACGGATCAGTAAAATAGTCTTTTCAAATAAGATAAGCCTTTGCAATTACTGTTGCAATTAAAGTTTCATGAAATCAGCAGGACTTTTTTGGATACTTTTCAGTGCAGACATTTTGTTCCAACCAAAAATAATATCCATATTTGAAACAGGGAAAGAAACTAGGTAAATCCACAATAGGTTACATGCTAGGTGAAGTGGTGCTTTATGTGTATCCCATTTCTGGTTTGACAAAATCTGTCAGACTTTCATATCCTATTAATCAAGATATTTTCATTGTCTTTCATTGATTCATCTCTTGATTTAACTTTTAATGAAGGTCTTCCTATTATGGAGAGGAGGATCCAAAGCAAAGCACTTATTTTTCCAACTGTATGGTAGTTTTTTATTTCTGGTTTTCTCTTAAAAGAAAGAAAAATATTAAATGGTAAGGTTTAACCCCTCATATTTTTGTAGGTCTGCACTGTGACAAAGAATAAATAAGCCGAATTTCCCAGCGTTTCACAAACTACTGTATCTCTCCTCCATATTATAATATATTGTCTTTAGATAACAGGATTGTCTTGCCAGAATTCAGTTGGCCAAATTCATACCAGAACAATTTCTAAAAAGAAAAATAAATAATAATAAAAAATTATTAAATGATTGTTAACTGAATCTGTGGCTGACTCATACAGCTCCCAAGGTTCTGCAAAAGGATGTCATGAAAACAAGAAAGCAACGTCTAAGGTACAGCTTGCAATATAAAAAATCCAGTCATAATTACTGCATAGGTACAGATGTCCTGCCATGGTTGGGAAACATCGTTCCCCAATCTCACAGAAACCATGTAGGGGAAAGAGTTTTGCCAACTCCCTTAAGACTTTAACCTGTTTCCCTTTAATCTTAAGATCTGCTGGGCACAAATCTGAAATTTACTGCTAGGCATTGACTGCGCTTTGGCTATACCGTCTGCACTGAGCACCTCGGCAAAATTGGCCATGCCCAGAAGACGACAGCATCCCAAACTAGCGGGCAACCGGCCGCAGCCCCTTGGGTTGATACTGCGTGGATTATAAACAGTCAGTCGGTTGTCACCAGCCTGGCCTGGAGTGAGCTCAGGGGAACAGTCCCTGTCACACAAGCAAGGCCAGGATGGGTGAGCTTACTGCCATGAGGGGTAACAACTTTATGGAGTCCTGAATACCTAAATTTTAAAAGAACCTAAAACCTTCTCTGTGGAAGTCTCCCTTCATTTTCCTTATGAATTCATGTCCTAACTTCCTCGGCAGATTTCAAATTTGTAGGTAACCTGACACCCAATGTTTAAACACAGGAAAAATATGCATATGTATATGTGAAATTTTCAGTAATATCCGTTTCTTCTGTGTGAGACTTGAAAAGGTCTTCTTCCTAGGTACTGGAGCTGTATGCTTCCTATCCCAACCTCCCTTGTCACCTGGATCCCATTTAGGAGCCCCTTCTCTCCCCTCCTGTTCTGTCTTTGAATGTGCTGCCCTACACTCCTGTCTGCAAGGACTTTGGGTGAGCATCAGTAAATAAAGAATCAAAACAATGGAGACATCACAGCCAAATTTAGTTTTGAGTAGAAAATCTCCTGCCTCCTGGGTCAGTAGGTCAAGCTTACTTGTTTTCCGTCGTATCTTAATCCAGCTGTATGTCCAAAAGAATTTAAAATATCCTCGTGGTCCCCAAACATGAACTGGCCGGCTTGGGTAGCTTGACGAGTTACACAGATGAGTAGATACAGAAGGCAGTGACGCAGTTACAAAGACCCATATTGGTCTCTGTCAGCGCTGTACTGTCACATACTGCTCTTTCGTCTTTTCTTTTACTGTTTTTGTACTAACTGAAAGGGAAAATGCATCCATTTATTCCCAACATCAGCTGTTACTTTTTTTTTTTTTTTAAGCCATTGTATTTCACCAGAAAGTCCCTGAAGGGACAATTCTCACCACAGTTCTTTGCCTGGGGTGGGCTTCAATGCATTTGCCACAGAGACCTCCAAAAGCTGTAGCCTATTTTGGATCACAAGACTGGCCCAGACCTGAAACTTTCTCTCAGATAGCACCAAGGCCGGAATGGCAGTTCCTTACTTGCCCTAAGGCTGTCTGTTACCCTGGGCTGTGGTTGGCAAGGCAAGGTGACTGCAACACTGCAGGAGCAGTGCCCTCACCCAGCATGGGACCCTGCGGATGCTGGAGCCCAGCAAGCAGAGTGGTGACAGCAACAGGTCTTACTGGTAGTTCAGGCAGGAGCCCGGGACAGAGGGTGTGGGTGAAGACCCCAGGTGAGGCTGCTCAGGGCCATTAACCCCTATTAGTGCCCTCAGGGCACTGACATCTGGAAGCCAATGAGCTTTTTTAAGGCAACTCACTATCCTTTGCTATTGCTTCCCTTACTCATCTTTGAGTTCAGAGTTGGCAGTAATGTCTGCTAGAAGCAGGAGAAAAAAATACTTTAAAAGCAATTAACGCTTCAGCTCAGAAGAGGGAGATAGAGTGCCTTAAGCAAAGAACTTCTTGCCTGGGTTAGAGGGGACTAAATTCAGCTGTTCTTAAAAGAGCATAAACCAGGATTGTTTTCGAAAGAGCGTATGTTGGGTAGTTTGTGTAACGTCACCAGTCAGCCAAGCTGGGCTTGACACCCCCTGAAATGGGTCTCATAAACTGAATATCACTGTGTTTTTACTGTGCCAGGGACTTACGGAGAACGTATTGACCTGAAGCATCTTCCTTTGTACCACTATCAAGGCTAGCGAAGCTGATTGTATCTAGCAACCAAACCAGACTCTGAATTCCATCCCCAGCAGTAAGTAACTGATTTTGGCCCCCTGAGCAACTACGCTGCAGGGTGTGGGTGCAGCCCCCCAAAACCCCAGATTGGGTGTCTGGGATCTGTCACTGTTGGCCAACCTTTGTGCTGTCTGGTATGATAGAGCATGTTCTTTGTGACCCTTGTCTTGAGAGTCATCTGCCAAGCCCTAGGTGGCCTCTATGTGCTGGAGCCTCCCTGCAGCAGCTGCAGTCTCCATCCGAGCATCTGTTGTTGACTCCACCGAGCGGGGATGTTGACAGAGCTGCCGCTGAAGAGCTGCCCGTGCAGATATGTGCCTTGTAGTCCTATGCCTCTGGCCAGGAAAAACCCCAACCCAGTGCCCGCCCCATTATCCGCACTTAGCTCTGGATTCTGCAAGTCCCATAGGCAGTTTTCCTAGGCGGTCCACTAGGCTTCTCCTCAGAAAATATTCCCCGTCAGAGGTTGTAATCAGCAGCTGAAACCTTGTCCCTGTTGAGAACTTGGCTCAACAGCCAAGGTGCTGTGGGAGCAGTCTTTCCCTTTCTGCCAGCCGTTCTCCTCAAATTAAAACCACTAATCAGACTGATGTTTTTCCTGCCTTTGACTGATCCTGTATTGCACAAGATTTAAAGTCTTGTTTTGGCTAAACAGGCCAAAAGCAGACTCCACAGGAGCCGGAGCTGAATTCTCCATCATCGCTCCCACCCTGTAATCCAGTAAATATGATTTTGGCATTAGCAGTAAAGGCCAGAGGCTTGGTGCTGACCTGGCAGCACCGGGGTCTCAGGACATGTCTGGCCCAGCCTTGGCAGGAGCTGGTTTTGGCCGCGGAAGCGATCGCCTGGTGGCCATGTGTCTGTGCCCTCCCTGCGCTGGCTTTTCTCCGGGAACGCCCGGGGCAGGGGGCTGGCATCCCTACCTAGTCCCTGCTGGAAAAAACCCAGCCCCTCCGGGATAACGGGGCTGGGGAGGGCAGCGTGCGGCTCCCAGGCTTTGCCTGGGAAGCAGGGAGAAGGAGGCAGGCTGTGATAGGAAAACTTATGAAAATAGCCCAGAGGGGACCCCAAGACTGAGGAAGAGGAGACCCCGCTGTGAACGTTGTACTGCTCTCAGCAAGTACCTCGGGATGCCCGTAACTTGTGTGTCTCTCCCCCCATTCTTGAAGACGACGACCAAAACTGTCAATCTTAGGATGCAGAGGAACATCGAAAGGGTGAGCACAGCCCCAGAGAAAAGCGGTAGGTTTTCGTTAGACTGTTATAATATTAAAAGGACTGATAACATTTTGAGTGTAACTCCCCACTGTTGCATGTCCAGCTCCAGCAGCTCCGGCCGTAGCTGGTGGCATCCAGCTGAGATAGAGGAGGGCTGGCACTGGAGCACATTCCTAATGCAACCTGGTTTTGTCTGCCAGAACGCCTCTCAGCTGGAGAGGGATGAACTTTCAGGCTGGTCCGTACCCCCCAGTCCTCCCAGTTGTAGCGAATCAAATACTGCAGCCTAGCTTTCAGATGTGGTATTTTTGTTTCGGCGCTTTGGGTTCCCCTTTTTTGGATACGTTGAGAGATTCAAAACTCTCTGCAATATGCTGAGTGGCAGCATCCAAGCTGTATTTGGATGGTAACAAAAAATTCCACTACAGATTTTAGACAATATGGCAATTTGTTGTTTTGTAACAAAATAGATTTTAAATATACCACGAAATTGATCCAAATTTTCTAGTTTTTCTCATAGATAGCAAATGTGATCTGCCATGTATCTCTCCTAGCTTTAGCTTACACAACAGGCCCAAATTTTTACTGTTTAAAGTTTGCCTGAGCATTTATTTAGAAGAACATTCGAGTTGTTTTAAATTGATGGAACTAGTTATTGAAGTAATTTCTCTCACAGCTATCATGATACTATCATGATACTATCATGACTAGAACTCTTCCTCCCCTTCCTTCCTTTTATCTCTACTTCTTTTGTTGTCTTGAGGGTAAATTGCAGTGGCGAGTAGCTGCAGCTTCTCTAAATTAAAGCAGTTCCAGCGGGAATGCGATCTGTATGCCAGTGTTCTGTAGTAGTTTGTTTTCTTTTCTCGAGATACGATTTCAGGTGACCTGTATCATAGGTTGGTTAGGGTGACATGATATGTCATCTATTCAGGAGGAAACTGTGCTTCATTAAGTTAGCATCTTTGTTGATTATGAACTCCATTGACTATTTTAGTAATTATTTCCCAAGAGCTACTTCACCGATGCTTGGAATTTTTCCTGAATTAATCTGCTGAAAAAAGCTGTTCTAATTGCTTTAACATTTCAACAGTCTATGCAATGGATCCACTTTAAAAGTTCATTCAAATTTATAATTATTACCACTTCAACCGATATTCTCTATTTTGTGCATTTACAGTGAGGAAATGCCATAGGTACTGATAATAGTGTTAACCCTTACAGCATGTTTGAACTGTAAGCAGCTATAGAGATGAAAAATTATTTGTTAGAACTTTTTAACCTAGAGTCATCTACTTGGATGCAAAATTTTTCCTTGAATTAAAATGTACCTGATAAATAGGACATGCTTTTTATGCATGACAAAAATAATTCACAATATTTTTGTAGCTAATTTTCTTTTAAGTAACTCATTTCCTGTACATTTAACTGCCTTCATTGTCAAAAATTTCCTTGACTTCAGTGGATTTTACTCCTTTCTGAGGTAGGATCAAAACTCCTGTAAGAGTAGTCTCTGCTACTTCTTTCTTCCTCCAATTCCCATGTAAGCTGGTGAGGGCTCCACTTTGGCGGAAGAGTCAGATGGAAGAAAAGTCAGTCCTAGCATTTAGTAATTTTTGTTTGTTCGTTTGATTGCTTGTTTTTAGCAGCCAGATTAGTCACTATAGATACTGACTGGAATTTGTTGTTAAGTTGACCTTCTCTCTGCAATCGTGCAGGACTCCTGTCTAGAAATCAGTCTTACAGTCTAGCTTTATAACCAGATTTTATTTATCATGCAGTATGCCACTGTTGTGAAGTAAGATACGCATTGACCTTTTTAGTGATGTAAATAGGGAATTTGTTGTACGTAAGACCCTCCCAAGACAAAGGTAGGTTTATTGTGTGCTACAATAACAACTATTTCAGCCAAGGGATAATCAATAAGAAGAGAAATGTAAACCTTAATCTTGCCGACATAACCACATAATACAGGGATATCATAATCAGCAGTGGTACTGAACATAATGTTTTCTGTAATATTAGATAATTTATTTCAATGTGAAATAGATTTGTTCTGTTAATAATTATAAAAAACTTCCTTATTCTCTCATCTTCTGTCCCCGTAACACTGAATGCCTGAAATTCTGTCTACTAAAAGACAAGCAAATAAACAATTGGTCCTTACCAGAAGAAAGATAAGAGAAATTACATTACCCTTCCATCCTTCCATTTCCTAGCAACAGTGTCTTCAAGTTATATTTTGCCCATCCAAAAGAAAGGAAGCTAAGCTTCACTCTTGTCCTAGCCTAATTCTGTTTCATTTGTTTGTTTAATTGATTTGTTGACAATTTCAGCAGATGCCATTATGTGACTGTGTCCTGATGAGTCTTAAGTCTTGCAAAACATTTGGAGTGAGATTTATGAGAGTCAAAAATAATCATGCTGTTTTAAGTATACTGGATAATATATTATTCTGTAATTTTTACTTTAACAGTGAAATACCAGAAGTTTTCACAGGATTTTCAACTCTATCTTTACAGTACAACATAAATTTAGGCTTTGTTTCTCACTAAATTTTTGATGTGTATAGTGTTGATCGTTACTGTGAACGTTTTACAGATCAAAACTTGGATCATCTCCAACACTTTGTAATATGTTGAATTCCTCAGGATAAAGGTCTGTTGTGTTAAGCTAATTTAGTGTGAGAAAAAAAAAATAAATTGTACTATTTTCCCCCCAAAGAAGTGGAAGGAAGCTGAATAACAGTATCTTTGTAAGAAATCTTTGTAGAAATAGAATAAGATATAAGAGTGAGAGAAAAAGTAAGATCGAAGAAGTCTAAAAGGCAAGCTGGCGTGCTGTACACCATTCTTTTGAAAGGGTCTTGGCTGGAGTAGGGAGCAGCTGCACTTACAGGCGTTTCATCTTGTGCAAATTTGGTGGGTGGGCAGGCATGATTTATAAGGAGAATGTCTGTAATGTGAATGTGTCAGGCTTGACATGCTGAGAAGAGTGAGGAGGGAGACCCTGCAGAGCAGAAGTACTTTGGTCTAAAAGGTACTTCAAAAGTTTTTGGGTTGGATTATACTTAACACTGGCTTTCGCGCTCTTTCACCATTGTGAGGACAAAATATTTCACATATAAGATCCCAGACAGTTGTCATCTAAATATTTTCAAAAAGTTGCATTCATGGATAGTGTACTTTGCACTTTTGGTACAGTCAAATCTTCAAAATGGTGCCTCATGGGCACAGCTGCTGGATTTATTACTCAACACTTGAAGGACTTAGCTTTGTATTCTTGCTTTCAAAGTCAAAATCAAACTGTTGTTAAATTATATAGTGAATTATTGCTTAACAGTCACAAATATAAAGGGAGAAACTAATTTAAAAAAAAAAGTGAAAACCTGCTATGGGTGAGGCATCTTAAGCTTCAAGAAAAAATGTTGCTGCTTGATATATATGCATGCGGCAACCTCTCTTCATGCTGCATTCACTCTAAATGTATATACATTAAACCTCTACTTTTGTGTACTGATACTGGCTGGAGTATTGCATGACACAGGATGAAACGCATAGTATGTCTTTGCTAGACTTAAATGTCTTCGTAATGCTTTCTACACTCACAAATTAACTCATATTTCACTTGACTGAAAATACTGGAAAATACCTTCTACAGACAGTTATGCAGTTTTGGGGAAACAAGTTGTTAAGAAAAAATTAAGCCATTGAAATATCTCAATATAGATAAGCCTCAACAAGTGCTTTCTGCAGTTTAGCTTGTCTGATGAGAGCTTTTCACATATTTTTCTGAATATCCATCATCATTACAGGCTGGACAGAATTTTGCTGTGGTGTATCACTGTTATTTCTCAAACGCACTGGTATGATGCCAAATAAAGGACCTGGGGGTCCTGGTGGACACCAAGTTGACCAGGAGCCAGCAATGTGCCCTTTTGGCAAAAAAAGCAAACGGTAGACTGGGCTGCATCAGGCAAAGTGTTGCCAGCAGGTCGAGCGAGGCGATCATTCCCCTCTGCTTAGCACTGGTGAGGCCACATCTGGTTGTGCCGTCTCCATCCTTGGAGAAATCCAGAAGCTGCCTGGACATGGTTCTCAGCAGCCGGTCTAGGTGACCCAGCTTGAGCAGGAGGTTGGACCAGATGATCCCCAGAGTTGGTCCTTGCCCACCTCAACCCTTCTGCGATCCTGTGAAGACGCCTGCGGGGCATGGTTGGGGCCTGCGTCTGCTGTGTCCAGGCATCTTAGCTTCTTGCACTGGGCTAAATATTTCCTCCTTTTTTACGATGAGCACAATTTGGGCAGCTGACATTCTAGGCACACGAGCAAAATCATAAAGCATCCTGTGAACTAACAAACAGTTATGATCTGTCACGAATTCCCAACAAGAAGAAAAAGGCTGACTGATGAAAGTATTTGAAGCCAGCCCTTTCCCTGGCCCACCGGTTCTGGAAGTGTCCTGTCGCTGGACGTGGAGAGTAATTTTCTTGTTACAAAGGGAATTACTACGCGACCTCAGAAGGTGTTCTGCCAGATAGCATGCTGTCTCAAGATAGCTATTTTAGTCACTTGACAGAGTGCTGTAATCAAAAGATTATGCAGTAACAGCAAGACTGTTGATGCATGTGCACTGCCACCACTTACTTTATGCTCTTGATAAACCGTTGAGCAGGACAGCCTGCCAGGGCAGCGTGCACAGGGCAGCAGGACGCCCAGACCTAGCGATGGGGATCGAGGACAGAACTTCTGAGCTTTCATGCCTGCTGTTACACGCTTCTTTTTGCAGGTGTGGCTGTTGCTTCTCTTCTCCCGGTTGTAAAATGGAGTATTTTCTTCCCACCGTGTTGTAAGGATTAATTACTTGACATTTAGAAAGAGTTTCAGAGAGGAGAGTTAATAGGACAGTGTAAAATCTAAGACATGAGAGAGCACAATCTATTTGGTTTTTATCTGAGCAATCTCACTGACGTCAGAGAGCCAAATTCCTTTTCTAATCTAGGAAGTGAAATACTGGGAGGTGAAAAACCTCTACAGCTTGCATTTGAAAATTTGATTTAAAATCTATCTGACCATGATTTCTGAACTGTGGCATGATGAATTAAATCAAAGTAAGGCAGCTGAATATGTGACTTGATTTTCTGTTCTGAGTACTCAGCAGCTCTCGCTAAAGTCAAGAGGAAATGTGCAAAGTTTTTTAGTTTGTTTTTTTTTTTTTTGTTTTAAATGAGGTCACTTAAGCAGCTGCTTCAAGTATGGATTTGAGAAGCTAACTTTGGTTATCTTGGCTTTGTAGAATATTAAAAAATTTAAGAAGGGCTTTCATTATATAGGGAAGTCATAATGTGCCTTCTCTGAAGACTTCATCCATAAATAAACTCTTGTAAGCAGGACTTAATATCAAATGAATAGAGTCTGCAGCTACAGCAAAGTGTTTGAAAGGCAAAGAGTGGCACCAATAGGCATAATTCAAAGATCATTGAAATCAGTGGAAGAAAAAAGTATATCTTTTTATTAAGTTCTGTATTTTAGCTAGAGCTTTACAAGTGCATATATGCATTGATTAATTTTAAAATTAAATAACAACGTTAAAGTACTTTTTAATCATTACAATGTGCTTCTGAAAAGTCAGGTTTATAAATAAAGTATTGATGAAAAGAGGACTTCATTAGAACGATTAAATAGCTTTCGTATGTAGGGCTTGACTGTGGTATCTATGCAAGGCTTGTGCAGATAACAAGAGTCCCAGGGGTGGACTCTAATGCCGCAGGAGACTTCTTCTCTTCGAAGTCCATCAGCAGAAACCCCGTGGATGCAGAAGCTGTCTGTTCGATGCCCGGGTCTCCTGTGACTACAGAAGCGATGCACACTGGGGTGCGTGTCCTGTTGGGATCGCACAGAAAATTCAGCCTTGTGTGCCACTGTCGCAGCCCGTGTGGGGGAAGAGGGGAGAGGAGAAGCCTGCCTTCCTGACTGCCGGGCCCCCCCATTAACCTCCAGATTGTTTCGTTGCAGCTGTGCCGAAATGTATTCCATACACCAGCTGTCAGCCTAATGTAACTTGAAATGGGCTGCTGTAATAAACCATTATCAAAGCACTTGAGGAGAATGTGAGCCTTGACCTTATCTAGATAATTATCTAATAGAGTGCACAGAGTGATCCCTTTAATTGGTGTTGTCATCCTTTGCAGCCATGCTAGAATGTGCTGGCTTGGGCAGTTACCCATTCCTAGGGTGTCCTCGTACTTTTAATATCAACATCTCCGTTAGAGTTCTGTAGCTTTTGCTATAGGTGAGACTCACGCAGGGTTGATAAATGAATTTCATTGGGAGCATTTTAAAAATTCTGTTATTTTCATTGTTTGCTAAATCGACTCCAGTCAGTTCTTGCCTATTGCTCATCTGTTAGACTGCGTTACGTAGGAAATCCCTGAACGATATAACAAGCTTAGGTGATGGTCAGCAGATTGTCAAAATGCAGGTCCGCTTGGTCAAGTCTTTCACCCCATCATAACCCACTGTCGTCATGTGGGCCAAGAGGCTCAGCTATTCAAGGACACAAATTTACACACTTTGCTTACCACACAAAAGCCAATCTTTTTTGCAAAGGATGGGTTGGTAGGGTTCAGCAGTACATCTATGACAATTTGTTTCCTCTGTTTCTGTGAATGGAGGCAAAGAAAAGGACTCAAACAATCTCTCATTGAGTAATTTTATTTAAGAGCTTTGAACAACTTTGGTTTTTGATGTGCAAAGAAGGCATTTTCTGAGGACCTATATGTGCAGATGGGGAGGGTAGTTTTTAAGTCATTCTTTACTTCTGTTGTGTCTCTCGGCTGCTTTCCATTGCAAGTTCATCTAGTGGGGGAGACAGTGGCACGCCTTCTCAAGTAGCAAAATACATTATCAATTCCCATTACAGGAACTCACATTTTCTGGACCATGAAAAAATTCTGCCAGTGTTAATGTGCTAGTCATG
This sequence comes from Haliaeetus leucocephalus, assembly GCF_000737465.1. Taxonomy (NCBI): domain Eukaryota; kingdom Metazoa; phylum Chordata; class Aves; order Accipitriformes; family Accipitridae; genus Haliaeetus; species Haliaeetus leucocephalus. The sequence goes on along the minus strand of NW_010972764.1, from coordinate 2,442,528 downwards.
TCAATATACTTAATTGTAAATGAGGTAGAATGTAACTGAAACCTAATCACAAATGCGGTTTATCATCTCTGAAAGTAGTATCTCATAATCGGTATTGCTGTCATGTTTCTGGTCCATACTGGATTCTGAAAGGTCAGATTCTGGAAAGCAAAATTCATGGCTTTAGTATAAGCTGTTTTCTAAAAATACATTGGACATTTTTTTAATGAATAACTATGATACTGAAATAATACTATTTCATTTTTTTACCTTACCAAGAAACCCTGCTCTAGCTTGTAGTCTTGGACTTCAGGCCTTCTATGTCTCTCAAAATCAGGTGCCCAGAAGAAAGTGGATCAATGTTCTCATTAAAGATTTTATGATTTTTTTTATGCTTTAAGCAATTTTTTCTTAATATATTATGAAAATACTCCATTCATTCCTTTATGCTGCCAAATTTATGTCAACTTAAGTTAGTTTTAGGTGGTTACTATATTTTCCTAATGAATAATTTAATCCACTGTATTAATACATTGAAATATTTGCAGTTTTTCACTTGCACCCAATGAGAGAGAGATTTCAGATGTGAATAGCAACTCATATTTCAGACTCTGAGAAGAATGGAAACTGAACGCACTGCAGATTTTTAAAAACGTTTGTTGATAACAAAGGCCTTTGATTTTTTTTTTGCATGCGTATAAGTGAAAATACAATGCAAAGTTTGTCATTATTTCAACAAATTAAAGGTCTAAAATATAGCAAACAAACCCATTATGCCAATGCTGTAAAAATAACTGTATTAGCGAGTAGTGATGTAGGTCAGTTCAGCTGCTCTCCATATTCATTGTGACAGTTACTGAAATGGCTGGAGGCGTGGAGTGGTTACTGATACACTGTACTGTATTTAGAGTTTTAGATGCTATGGCATCAAAAGCAAGACCAATGGGAGCACTTAAAAGGATATTGGTGATACAGAGGTTGAATTTCATCCTGGGAGAAGAGGTGATGATTCTCATGGATGTTGGTGCTGAGACACAATTGACAAGGCAGTAGGTACTGGATGCTTATGTGATTTTTTTTTTTTTTTTTTTTTTTTTTGGTGTGTTATTGCTGTTAGGACAATTTCTCTGTTCCCCAGTTCCCCACACTTCCCTACTTAATGGGGTATGTCAGGAGAAATACATAAAAAGTTGCTAGATACTCACATATTACTGTAACAGAGATCATTTAACCCCACATAAATCATAATCCAAAACTTCCTCGTTACATTGATTAGGCAGTCAAGGATGAACACTGTCATGCTAGGTACTGGGCAGAGAGAAAGCAGGAAAGAGTTCCCGTCCTTTCCTGAGCAGTTTACTGGCCCCACAGTTAAAGCATATGTAGCATGAGGGGGTGCACCAAACAAGAGTAATAGAAGAAAAATGGTGGAATTTCCATAATCCTATTGTATTTGACTGGGGAAGTAGTTCAATGGAGACAAACGCTGAGAGGGAGAGGGATGGTGGTAGAAGGGAAAAACAGAGGGTGATAGAAGTGTAGGGTACAGTGAAGGAAGAGGGAGTCAGGGCAGGTCTGGTCTGGGTACTCCACTTACCATTTGGCTTGGGTTTTTGTGCAGTTTTCACTGGGGAAAATGAGGGGAGGGAGTTACAAGAACTCTAGTGATTGTTACCGGACTATATTTTTATCTAATGGAAAATAATCATTTTTTAACACAGCACTTACACAGGAATAAATTCATTTGAAAAATGGTGTCTTTTTTTTTTTTAGCACAGGCCACAATTTCAGGAGTATTAAATAATATATGCCATTACCAGCAGAATTGGGATATTCTCAGAACTACTTGTGTGGAAATAAATATTGTAGCTTAGAAACAGATACACAGACCCCTGAAATCAGTGCAAATCTTCTCACTTCTCATAGAGTCTGATGCCTACGCAGACAAATTTCTTGTCGCTGCAGATTCGTATCTCCTTGATTAGTAATCCAGTAGGGTTGAAAGGTTGCTTGGGAATATTGTAAATAAAAGGCAAGTAGCAAGACCTTTCAGCTGATGTTTGTAGTTAAAGGTGAGAAAAGGGTAGGTTTCATGATGACTGATTAAGTTTGGAGTTGTACTGTGCCTGCAACTTAATAGCAGTTATCAGTAGTCAGGATGGATTGTGAATAGTATATTCTATTAATATTATTTTAAAAGACCGTATTCTTGACCGTAACTCTTTCTTTACGACTATTTGTCTGAGAATTGCCTTCATTTTTACAGAAGTGAGTAAAAAAATTTCATCTGTGCTGTCATGTAACAAATATGATTTGCAGCTTTACTAAGATCTGTATTTCATGATCATGGCTCTAGCCCTAGCATAGGCAGCTGTGCTCATGGAGCTTGAAAATTTTGGTAAAGGTGCAAGTCCAGTTCCATGGTGTTCATAAAGTGCTGTACCCCGAAAGTAAAATCCAATGTGATTTTTCTTTTATATCAGTTATTAGTTATGCTGCCTTAATCTTGCAGCTCTTTGGATCTTCATGAGCCTTCTGTTGCAAGATAAAACCAAGATTTAATTTGTCATTGACTTGACTTGCAGATTACTCAATTTTTAGCAGCAAGTAGGTAAGGTTTTTAAATGCACTTGAATAAAATTGGTTCTCTGTGCTAATTCTCATTAGAGGATTAAACTATAAGATTTTATGAAGTTATTCTTTATAAAGTTATTTTTATCAAGTTATTTTTAATTGACAGAAGAAAAAAAATTAGAGGAACTCAAAATAGAGGAAAGTGCCATTATTCTGAAGCTTCCAACCAGGAAATTATTTGTCTACTTTGAATATAAAACCCCCAAGTACTTTGTATTATACAGAGAGTATGCTAGGCAAACTGTATTCAAATTTTTTTTTTTTTTTTTTCCTGGGCCCTCTAATAAAAAAATCACCTGAAACATACTTCACTTGAATTTCTTGGGTCATTATTCTCAATAATACGAGGATTTTGAGTGTGAAGAGGAAAGGTGTTATACTTTCTTCCTTCTTTTTCTTTCCTGCTTCATCTGTGGAAACTGGCAGAATTCACACTGCTGATCCAGATTTATCCCATAAGACGGTGAAAATCTACCTATGTGCAATAGGGCAGTGAAGGGGCTATTGAAGAATAAACCAGCAAAAGCCTCGTGATTTAAAGATAACTTTTTTTTTTCCCCTTGAAAAAAGGCTGTTGTTTTTCATATGTATCTTGGGCAAAGGCAATCAGGTATTTCATAGTGGTGTTCTTTCTGTTGCACTGAGTTGCATAAGCAGCTCTTACCTTACCTTTTACCCTGCTTTGATAAAAATCACTTCCCTCCCAGCTCTCATCTTATGTCTAGTCCCAGTGGTCCGTGTACTGTCCTGGGAGGATGAAAAAGAAATAGCTTCCTTTCTGACAAAGCAGTGTGACCTGAGCAGCCTCAGAGGGCTGAGGATACGGGCGCGGGGTGGTTCGGGAAGGAGGACTGCAGTGGCCGAGGGACAGGGCTGAGACCAGAGAGCTCCGGGCTCCTCGGCGGGAGGAGAGAGGAAGGAACCAGCGCTGGGGCTGAAAAGCAAACGGTGACGTTGGGAAAGGACTAGGAAGGAAACGGATTTACCAGGGAAGGGAAACAACGTCAAGTACTTTCACGTTGAATTGGAATGATTCTGTGCTTATTTATATTCTGACGAGGAGAACCTGAATTGTTTTACTCTAATAATAGTAGGTGGCAGCCCCACTCAAATACTCTGTTTAGAGAGCAGCAATCACCTCCTGGAAAACACATGGTATACATACAGGTATTAGAAACTGGGCCCAGTGAGTGGGATAATTGTGAGCTAGTTTAAAAGTGATATAAATGATAATAGCTATTATAAATAATAACTTGCTATTGGTTGCTATGTAGTTATTTCCCATTCGAAGCGTATGGTATATCTTTTTTTCACTTCGATCACAATGCTTCTTTTGTATTCAGGCTTAATGTACTGTTAACGGGTCATATAAATCTATTGAATTAAAAGATATTGTGTACAACAATTTGTTTTAATTACAAAATACCACGTGTTCTATTTAACTGTGGGTTTAATGAATGGCTACTTAATTAAGGGCTTTAAATCAGGTAATCAGTTTGCATCACTGGGCAACAAGTAAATCAGTTTATAACATGCAGTTGAACAGTCAAAAGGAGCAATAGGCAAACCTTTCCCTGCTAGAGTTTATTGGCTAATTAAATAATCTGGACTCTGGGGTAGATATAAAACAGGGAATAGATGCTAGGTAGGAAGGATACCAGAGGAGGGTACTTGACAGGGCTTGATGAAGCCATGAAAATGTTGGTAGAGGCTCATCATACAATTCACTGTGTAAACTGTAAGAATTCACTGGGTACACCATACCACAGGTGGAAACAGAATGTCTTATACCTTTGCCTATCTTTGGCAAATACATTACAACTCCCATAATGAGACATTAGAAGTATTTATTGTTGGCTATGATGTAAAAGAACGCATCAGTTAAGATTTTCTTTTTGTGGTAATATTAAAATACTTTTTTTTCCTTTTTTTTTTTCCCCTCTGGTTTGTTTTCTCTTTCTAGTTCTATCACATCTTAAATGATTTCTGGTTGAATGAAATTGATTACACGTTTCCATGAAAAACCTACTGTTTACACCAGTACCTTTCAGAACACATGCAATAATTGAGTACACTCACATCCTGAGGGTGATACACCTTCTAAAGGTGTAAAGTGAGGTAAAAAAAGGCATTTCTATCTGCTTAGTCCTCCTACCCACTTGCATTTATGATTATAAACAACTGTCTTCATATGATGTCTCTGCTGCCATCCATTCAGATTTTGAGTTAATAGATTGAAAGGATAGAGCGGGCCATTCTGATAATCCGTGGTGCGTTTTGTAGGCCATAAGATTTCAGCCAACGATCCTAGTATTTGTCTCAAAAGTTCTGGCTGATCTATTGAATCATTTTAGAAGGACAGTCAATCTGAAAATAGGAAGTGATGCGTAATCCAGTACAATGCTGGGAAGTTATTGTAATATTTTATTTCCTTTAGGTAAAGGCTTACATCTTATTTGTCAATTTGTTTTGCTTTCCTTCAGCTGAGCCTAGATGAACCATCAACTAAAGAGTTTTTCCTTCTCATGCAGACTATTTATATACCATAGCTAAAGCACTTCATACTGTTTCTTCCAAGTAATAATTTAAAGTAGGTAATTCCTAAAGTTTACAACTCAGAAAAATTGTTCGGGAAATGCTAGTGGTTTGTAAGAAGTATTCTAGTTCAGCTGAGAGACCAAAGCCAAGCATGATCCTGAACTGAATATGGGGAAGTGTCACGGATTTGGTTATTACTTTTACCTTTAAGGCTTTTAGGTTTCATAAACCAAATTGAAATCTGGTACACTCCACATGCACATGAATCTATTTTTTTTTTCTGTTTAGGTTATGGCAAACACAGGTTTTGCATTTCGACTTCAAGAATAGATTTCTTCTCCATCGTATAACAGCTAAGTTATCACGATGGTACAAGTGTGCAAGACGCATATATTAAAGTTCTTTTACTGTGCTTCTTTCTGCATGGCCTGTTAATACAGCATGTCTTTTCCCTTTCCTTTTCATTTTGCTGGGGCAGAGGAGGATGATTTTTTTCTGTATAGGAGTTTTGGAAGAGGGAATTAGAGGGTTTTGGTTTGCTGTTCTTCTAGGTACAACTTCAAAGTATGTATTTCTTCATATCAGCCTAACAGAGCCTGCACAAAATACTGCATCTTTACAGTATGCTGACTGAAGAAATTGTTTTTCAACTTTTATAGCTATTTTAGATTAGGTCTTGTGTCTTCACTTTCTGCTTTCATTACAATTTAAATTTTAACCCTTTCAATGGCTATTTGAGTGAATTATAAAAATGGGAAGAAATGAAAATGTATTGGAGTCTTGAGTTTAGCTAAGTCATACTTAGACATAATTTAAAAACAACTGCAATTTTAATTCTGCTTAATAAGAGCCCATCAGCATCTGTAGTAGGAAAAAAATGTATCAGTGATCATAACACCTTTCCCTGTCTTACTGAACTAACATTTTACAGTAAGGACTACCTATAGATGGCACCAAGAGTAAATATTACAGGGGCTGCACAGGAAAAGTCATAGCTTTAGTATCCAGCTTATTTGTGATTGTACAGAAGCAGCACTCAATGACTTTCTGAATATTTTTACGGTGTTACAGTGTTTTTATTAGTTCTTAATGGAAGTAATTGAAATCTTTCCTCTGACCTCAGCTGAATATAGCAATTGGGGACTGCATTCAGGAGATATTTGACCTAAATGGCCTTTGGCTTAATTTTTGTCTTTCTAGCCTGCTTTCTAGCCAGGCTTTCTAGCCTGGTCTTTTGACAGTTCTGGAGAGCGTACCTTCTCCCAGCAGTGAGAAACAACATCTCAAAGCTCTCAAATTCTATATATATGGCTGCAGAGGATGCAGGGCTATAACTTTGTCCTCGATGTTCTTCCTTGCCCCAGCTGCACCCTGGTTCTGGTATGCTAGCAAAACCTTTCGGGGGGAAAACAAAGGGTGCTGAGTTACGTCAGGGGCGGTCCTGGCACTGTAATGTTTCCTTACGGCTTTCTTACCCCTGTTCTGTGCAATGAAATGCTCTGAGACGTGCTGGGAAGCAGCGTCAGCCTTTGAGGCAGCGTGGCCCTTGGTGTCTGTGATTAGTACATGCATCACTGTATTTTTGCTGTCAGTGTTTTTGTCCAAATTGACTCAACGTCCCCAGTCATAAAGCTTGCAGTGCCAATTGGAAACACCAGCGTCATTAATAATGTTATGTTACTTTCCATCTTCAACTCCAAATATAATAACCAAGAAAAAACAGTCAGTAGAAACTGCACAGAGGAGTCTGTCCCAGCATTATTCACCTTCATAAGTCAAAGTAACATGACATCACATTGAATGTAAAGAGAAGTCAGGCTGAGACTAGAGCAGGACTCTGGAGATGAGTACAGAGATGGAAAGCCCACATTACAAGTTTTCCTGTTATGTCTCAGGTAAGGTGGAGAACAACAGTATTAAGGCAATATAATGTGTGAAATAATAAGAACTAAAATCCTGCAAGGTAACTGGTGACTACTTTAATTTTTAAATTTATATTTAAATATTGAGTTGTGAAATAATAAGCACAGTATGACAGTAAAAAATGAATGGATGAAAAACTGTTAAAAGACTGAAAAATTTTGCACAGTGCTGTTGGAAGCCTTCATAAAAATGAAAAGATCTGCTTGATCTGAAGTTACAAGTATATTCTTAAAGTAATCTTTCCACTAACTTTCTTTTAAAAGGTGTGAAGGGAGCTGTTTTTCCTTTGCAATTGTTGGTATTGCTAACCCATGTGTAGCACCGTGCTAAGTGAATGATGCAAGAGGTACATAATAATGAAAGTATGTCCCTCTGTTTTTTTTTTTTCCCCAGAGGGATTGGTTGCTAATAATGTTTTTGTTGTGATATGAGCTGTTAAGGGCCAGAGGCCCCGATTCAGCATAGGAATTATCACTGCTTCACTCATTCTTATGTAAATTATTTTTACTATATGGAGAATTTAGAAGTATGCGGTTGTGACAATAATTCACAGAACTTCTTAGATTTTTGCAGTTTCCTTAGTCCTTTACTATGACCTCAGCCTTTACTTTCATTCATAACTTGAACAGAAAACATTGTGCAAAGCATCTAAGATGTTGAATGGCCATGTGCCAAAGCCCTGGTACCTGGAGCTCACCTTCTCAAACAGTTTTGTGTGTATAGATTGCACACCAGAGGTTCAAAGAGCCTCTGAAATAAAAAAGAGGTTGAGGTACAAATATTTAAATTTATTTTTTGCATGGCAAATTTTTGGCATTGCATGTCTCCTGTAGTTTTTCAAAGCACTTCATCTCTTCTAGCAGCATTTATCCTGTAGATATGGAGAAACTGTATTTTAGTGTTTGTTTTTGAGAGAGTGAGAGAGTGCTCACAGTTGTTGAGGTCAGGCCATGAGAGGGAAAGGAGGGAAGAAAGGAAAGCTTCATTTTTTCAGGAAATATTGCCTTCAGAGTACATTTCTCTTTTGATGTTGGCTTGAATACTGTTTTCATCACACAGATAAACTTTCCTTTCTTACTATTTATTTCATATGACTGGACTTCAAGCAACAAAGTTTTCTGTGCAAGAGATAGATACACAAGTGGTTTTTAACTCTTTGCCATCCTTCTCTCCAAGGCTAAGTCTCAAATACTTACCATTGGGGGGTTTAGTACTCTAGGAGAGCTTTGTTCCTTTATCAAACAGCAGATTTTCTGGCTTGTTGTTTTTAAAAACCTTCCATAAAATAACTTCAAAGTGCAGTGTGTGGCAGTGCTATTTTGCTTGAGCGCTGATGCAAAACCTACAATACATAAGGCTATTGCAGTGCTAAAGCCACGTAACTTTTTTTTTATTTAAATTAAATGGTTTGTCTCCAGACAATCACAGCCTGACATGGCATGTGTCATACTCTCATAGTACTATTCTTTGTATCTCAGCCATTTTGAAAATAATAAATGTACTGTGGCATAATTATTTTGATAGTGTTTAATGAAGTTGAAAACACAGTCTGCTACTTCAATGGTATTATTGCCTTTATTTTTGTTAACTGACATTTTATAATTTCATTCCAAATTCCTTCTCATTGAAAGAATGAAAGTTTTAATTGTTTTAATGTAACTGTAAGGGGATGTGTAACTCTTTCTAGCCATGATATCTGATTGTTGAACTGTACAGATACATGTGACCGGCACTAGTCATAGCAACTGGAGCACTGAAACAATGAAACTATATGTTAACCTCCTGGTACCTATACTAGGCATTGGCACCATGAGCATTCTGTGTTTGGAGAGTAAAGAATTATTCTGGGTAACAGAGCAAAAAGTGAATTCTCCTTATCTTCTACACAACAGTTTAGTCCTAACTTCTCTCATACTGCAACAGTCTTACATAAAGTACTGTATACTGCGCCTATATTTTTCACATATTTAGTTATAAATATATGAATTAATGGGAGAATTGAAAGGAAATGTCATTGTTTAGCCTTGTACTTTAAAATTTCTTCTGTACATTCTGTGTATTCTTTTAAAATATGCTCCAAGCTGATACACAGTTCTTGTTGTTGTTACTTTTATCTTCATATAATTTTAAGTTTTTATATTAGAGTATTTTCTTTAGCTCAGAAGTGTGACTCTCGCCTGTTTCAGATTTCAATAGAAAAGTATTATTTTTTTAATGTATAGGGATGGTCTGGACGTATGAACTTATTCCTGTTTCTAAAGTGTATTTTTCCAGAAAAGAATCAGTGTGTTTTGATCTACAGTCAGATAAACAATACTCAGACATCTTCCCTAAATCTACAATTACATGCATATTATAAGGCCATGTAATAATGTCAACTTTTAAACAGAGCTCCTTACTGACACTTAGTTGCTCGATATGGCCAGCATCTTCTTTATGAGTTTAATCACAATTTATTAAATTAAAAATATCTTCACATTGAGAAAAATATGGCTTGTCTCATATATGGCACACAGTATTTTCTATGATTTTTTTTTTCTCTTGGATGCTTGACTTAGCTAAATCAAAACATCTTTGTTATAGAGGAAATTATGAAGGTATTCAAGGCTTCTATCTCCAGTGATATAGCAGCAGATGACAAATTGTATGGGCCACAAAAAAAATTTCTTTGAATCTTCTGTGCCATAGCAATTTTTCCTTAATTAGTTACTCAGCAGTATGCTTGGGGGTTCTTTGTTTTATGCAAAATCCCAAACTGAAAAACTACCTGGCATTTTTAGGTGCAATAGAATTTAATTGTGAAGTAGTTATCATAATTAAAAAGAAGAAATACTGCGTCGTAGCTCTCTCATCTTCCATGTGAACTTTATGCAATTTTAGATCTGAGAGAAGGAAAAGCATAGTTGCCCTTATTTTAGCATGCAGGAAAATAATTAGAGGGACACCAATAGAAACAGCAAAAGCTGTGAGAGACGGGGGAAAGAAACTGGAAAAGGCAGAATAAGAAAAATAGCTTCAAAATGTTAGGTCGCAAAGAGTCAGGAAAAACAAAGCAAGCAAACGTTTTCTGCAGCTAGCCTCACGTTCAGTAGCAAACGCTGCCTGCCTCTTTTCCCACCTCTTCGGTTCATTAACAGTACCAGCTGTCATCAAGAGACAAAAGCCCCAGAAAAGGCCTTGCCCCTTCTTAATGACTGAGATTTACTCATTCATGTTCTTCTCCATGATTTTCCACAGTCTTTGGTGTCAGGTTCCCAAAATGTTTCAAAGCCCATGATGGACCCCAAGAAAGGATGTTGCTTGTGAATTGGTGAACAGTTTAGGGAACACAGCTGACACCTAAGACGGTGTTTCCAAGTTGTCGTCCTGTTCAGTGAAGGACTACGCATGTGAAGGCAACAAGCGCAGCTCCACGAGCGCTTGCTCGTGATTTTCTGCAGTAACGCCAACAGCGAATATCCCACAGGCTGTGGGAGCTGGGGAAAGAGCCTTGCTGGGCTCTACGCTCTTCTTACTCACTGCTTTCAATTACGTTCCCATAGGCTAAGTAATTTGTTTTAGGCTCATGAAGTAGTGTGAATTAATCTCCAGACTGACTTTATTCCAGTACTTACTGTTAAACAGCTGGCAAAAGACTTTTCTTTTAACTGAAGCATTCCTCATTTTCTGTCTTCAGTAACATGAAGGAGCAGAAACGTGGACATAATTATCAATTATGATTATCACTTATTTACATCTGCTTGAAATTCTAGATGCTTGAGAAGTCTGCTTGTTTTACTCAGTATGAGAATAAATCTTTTCATTAAAACCCCACCACTTTTTGGTAATTCTTTTGGTACATCTTGCTCTATTAATGCAATCTCTAAGAACATGGTATTTTGGGGTGGTTGTGATATATTACCTGCTAGAAAGCTGTACTACCTCCAGCTATAAGTAGTATAATATTCTGTAAGTTCTAAGCTGGATTAATCTCTAGGTATCCTTTGCATAAAGATTTCTTTTCACGTGCAGAAAAGGTAATTTAAATGGGTGCAACACTTTATGCTTGTATATTTACTCCTGGGATGTGTATGGCAGCTGTGCATGCATACCAGTATTGCATAAACATTTACCTGTTTCAGACCTTTCAAAATGTGCAAGTCTAACTTCTTTCCATGATCATTTATTCTGAGTTTAGAAGTTTATTTGCATTGATTTTTATTGGTAAAATAAGTAAAGGCCAAGTTGCATGCTGTCTAAGCCATGTGGGTCTATTAGAATCAGTTCTTCTTTTGTTCTCCAAAACAGCTCCAGCTGACATGTATGGGATATGCCTGCGTGTCAGTGAGAGCAGAATTGCTCTCCCTAGGTCACGGGGAACGCAACCCACTCTGTAAGTGGCAGAAAAACAGCATGTGCCAGTTTAGGGTTTTTTTAATTGAAAAATGTGCAGTAGACATCTCCTTCCTCATCATGAAGGAAATTTAAAAAGTCATATCCCCAAATGCATGCAGAGTATGTCTCAAGATTCTTTTAGGAAAATATAATTGCTTTTCTTCATGCAGCAAGCCCCTGTTCTCTGTCGTACCCTCAGTCGGAGTGTCCGTAACTTCCTAGTTGAGAGAAATTCTGTCTGACACTAGCAAAGCGTAGAAGGCAGCTCCATTTGTGGTAATTATGCCCTGTTGACCATTTTGTGAATCCACCTAAAAGCCAACCCTTCTCCTCTGGAGGACAAGGGAAGGAGACAAGTCTTCCCTGAGATATGGCTGTTGTCAGGTACTGTAAAGATGTTTCAGGAGGCATGAGTTAGGGAAGATTTTAGCCATTCTTTTTATCAATCTATACAGCCAGAAAAGGTTCTCATTCGGAGTGTTAGCTTGCTTACTCTGGTAAGAGATCCTGCGAAATGCATTGCTACCTTTCCTTGCCCACTTCCAGCAGATATTTTGAATGTAGGTCGGTTTGAGCTCTTATGTGGGTCAACATAAAGTAACTTTTCATCTTCCAGTTTATAGACATAATGTGGTCTCAAATATCAAAATAAATTCGTAGACCAAACAGTGTTTTAGTGATCATTCAGTAGTTTCCACTAACGTTTTTCTACACAGTATATCAGCTTGGTTTACTGGTAGCTATAAACATATCGCATGAGTGCAGCTACTCAAAAAGCTTGGGAACAGATTTTGAATTTAACACCCGCAGGCAAGGTGTAAAGGCTGACAGACAGCTCGGCATGGGTCAGGGCACAAGCAGAAACTCTTGCAAAATGTGTTGCCAAAAAAAGAAAGATAATAAATTTGCATCTCTGCATGGGAAGAGGCAATGACCAAAATCTCTTGAAGTTTAGGATTGGGGGGAAGAAGATAGGGCGGTAGATCACTCTGTGGACAGAAAAATAATTAGCCACTAGGTCCGAGTTACTCATGGCTGACTGGGCAGGTAAAGGTGGGGAAAATGATACTGTAGACAGTGATACGCATTGTCACCTTTCAAAAATAAAAGAGAAGCTGTAGGACTGCACCCCGCTTGGGGAGGACACTGCCTTGCCGATGCTGTGGGCGCCCTCTCCCTCCTCCGGTGCAGCCCCAGGCCTGCTGCTCCCTGATCGTCGCCGGGGCCGGCACTGGGTGCCCCAGGCAGAGCCGAAATGGAGCCCCGGGACCCACGGCAAGGGTGCGGATGAGGGTCCCCGGTGGGCAGTGAAGGTCTGGCGCTGTTGGTGTTGCATGGGAAATGGTAGGTCTGGCTTCCAGGCCGAATTGAGGTGGTTGGATGCTTTGGGGGCATGGGGGTTTTGGGGTGCTAATCGCCCTGTGCCATATTTTGAAGCATAAAGAGGCAATTAGAAAGCAAGTTGGATTAAAAAAAATAGACTCCTGCTGTTCATGCTTACTACACTATGAGCAACTAGAAACATAGTCTCCAACAGTGCCTACTGAAAGGGCAGTAGGTGTTTTTTCTCACCAAAATATTGTTGGGTTTGTTTGAGGGACAGGCAGAGAGATAACATGCCAGCAGAGAGAATAGTGTGCTTGCAGAGGGTTGCTGGCATTTCTGTGTTGTTTCTTAAGGGAACTGGACTTATTCTAAAGAGAGGGAGGTGTGAGAAAAGTGAAAGGGAAGGAAAAGGTAAAGGGAGAGATTGGGGAGAGAGGAGAAAAAAGAAGGAGCTGCAGAGTGAAGACACAGTGTGGAAGGGATGTTACCTAAATGTAGCATTGGTAAGTAAGTTACTAGAAGGAATGCATGATTGACTGGAGAATGTTAGCAGAAGTTTAAGTCTCTTAATTGGTCTGTTAATCACTGGCCAAGCTGCTTTCTCTCAGGCGTGCATAACAGTGTTTCTTAGGTTTTGCAGCAAATATTTTTAAATAAATGTTCTACAGATAGAATTTGAGGCCTTGAATATTTGCTATGATAGTATGTGAGCATACTTCCGTATCTTCCTCTTCTACAAAATCATTATATCCTTAAAAAAACCATATGAAACAGGTGCACTGTGTGCTTTTTGGAGAAAACAAACCCCAAACACCTCTATCTTTATCTGATTAAAAGCCTAAACTAAAATCCCAGTAGACAAGCAGTCATGATTGTCTGAAAGAATTCTCTGAAATAGATTTATTTTGTACCTGATACAATTGCTGCAGCAAGTGAAGGTTAATGTGCCTGTCACCCCAAAAGGAACGGTGGATGCACTAATGAGTGTCCCTCTCTTTTCTGTTAGTATCAATGGCTCACATAACTTTCTGAACATCAATCAGATTCGCTCCCAGCTTTTTATCTGTTCTTCTTCTCTCCCTCAGCCTCCATGACTCCTTCCGATCAGGTTAACCTGTGTTCATTTGTGGCAATCATTCATCAATTTGTTCTGAGAACTTCCACAGCCAATACAGAAATCTATTAAATCTATATAACAGGTTAATCTCAACTAATAATTACTCATTAATCTTGCTGGAAATACACATTTTCTTCAGCCCATTGCCAAGTCACAAGCCTGAGGAAAAAGTGAAGTATTTAATCTGTTTTGTAAAGTTTGTTAATGACAAATTCTGGCTGACAGATTGAAAAATTAGGTCCACTGTGTTGGGGTGCATTCAGTTTCAAAAAGTGATTAACTATATGCCAAGCTGTCAAAGAAATTTTGCATGAAAAAAGAGAAGTTGTTAACATTATGTCTGTGCCCAATAATTTCTTAATATCTGTTTTAAATATAAGTGGAAAAAAAAATCAGCAGCATACAGGCATTTTCAAAAAGTGGAGTTTTGAAACTATCAAAAGAGAAGCCTGAAACAACTTTTTTAACCCCTCACACCCTCCACCAATTTCCCCCCCCGTATCTTTGACTTTAAAACCACTTTCATTTTCCCTCTAAAATTTTAGTTACATCTGCTTGCTAACTGAATTGAACACAGGCTTTGGCTTTCCTGAAGAGCTCCTCCTTATTCTTGCCCTCTCATCAAACCACGGCTGCATCCTGGGAGACTCTGTTTTCCAGTGCAGCCGGATTCGCTGACACAGGTAGGTCATAGCCTAGGATGATTTAGAAGTCCCACACTTGCTAAATAATTCAACCTATTTTATGGCTATTTGCTTAATATCCCATTTCTGCAGAGTTGGTAAAGTGTCTGACAAAAGGTCAAATTTATTGCGGAGCTTCTCTCTGTTGAACTTAGCTTCTGCTGCTTCCTAGTGCTGCTCTTGGTATATCTTCACTTCTGATTGATTTTCTTAATTCAAAAATTGACACGAAAAGTCTTTTCTAATGAAAAGCATGTTTTTCAATATTTCCCACTCCCTCTATGGATTTCTGTAATGTTTTTATTTTGATTATTATCTCCTGACCTGTTTATATTCTGGTTTGCTCGAAACCTCAAGTCTTTGTTCTCTGTACAAAATATCCCATTTGCTCTCCTCTTAGGTATCGCACCATGCTCCTTGGCGAAAGGCATAATTTCATTTTCAACATCTTTTTGGGAGCAGATAGCAGCCTCATGTTACCAGACCAGTGGAGTACTTTTATGTTTTGAGAAAGAGGAGAAAAATAACCTGTTGTGAGCAGCAAGTCTTTATTCCTGGTCAGAGATGAATTCCCAGATGAAAGGATATATTTCTTCTGTGCCTTGTGACACAAAGTCAGACTTAAAAAGCCTTCTACTTGTTCAAAGTGACTCGGAGGCTGAAGAAGTGACACTGTGTAAGACTGTCTGTGACACACAACGCTGCTGTGTGCTTGTTCTGCGGATTCAAAGTACCCCTTTGGTTCTTGAACTCTTTTTAGTTTGACAGAAACCCCATCATAATGTTTGACTTTTTTGAATTACAAAGTTTCAGCACCACAGATTTTGAACTTTACGTGACGTTTGTATACATCATACAAGATGTAGCAAGTGAAATTGGGTTACAGACATTGTTTTGTGTTGTGGTGATGAATTATTTCTGTCACTGATCACCACACCAGCAATGGAGTACACAGCTGTAATAACACATTTTCACATCCCATTTGTTAGTTCCGATATTGATTTAATCTTTTTCTGATACACCATTTTTTCCCTTGGACTTACATTGCTATTAAATAAAGCAACTTTGAGGTTCCTTTATTCGAAGAATAACTTTTAACTAAAAAAAATCCTATATTTGAAGGGAAAATGGCACGCATTACCTAGTCCTCCAAGATTTGATACAACCGAGCATATCCTCTCGTTAATTTGGGTTTCCATGGTTCTCTATTGCCAGTGTGACAGGCAAGCTATTGAGGTGAGACATAATGAAAATGCACTTGTGGCAGAAGCACCTACCCTCCTTTCATTCCTTACTGTTGTGCAAAATACTGGTCTCCTAGAACAGCAGCTCTAACAACGGGGTTTCCTCTGCTAATGCAGAAAGATCGTTCCTCACGTGAGTACCATGCACCCCTTCTTCATCAGTTCTTTAGCATAATATTGCTAGTTAGGAAAAAAAAGTCTTTCACTGCCTACGATGTGATGTTTCTTTTTCTGTTGCTCTCATATTTTGAGCTAGCATTATGTGTCAGAAGGATGTGAAGTGAGACTTTGAGCTCTGAATTGGCATGGACGATAAAATTTTGGTTGATCAGGAAATCTTTATGAGCAACTTTTTGATGTGAAAGGGAAGTGAGTTGGTAGTCTTCCTTCTTAGCCTAATGCATTGCATTCAGCATTGCTGGGCATCTGGTGGACTTTTCTGATGCAGTGAACAGGCAACTGATTTATTCTGGAAGACTTAACCAGCTGTCATGCATATCAGGGCACTGATTTTCTTCTGGTTTAACTACAGCAGTTCAAGATGAAATATCGTTAACAGCTTACAGACTGCAAACTAGTCTCATTTGTGCTTATAGCAATACAGCCATAAATGCACATAGACTGTAGAAATAAAATATTCCTTTGCGGGGGGGAATTTCTCGAATTTCTCCTATTTTCACTGCATGGGTCAACAACCAAGATTTGAAAATGAGGGGAAAAAATTTCCCTAGCGTCATGGCTTCTGTTTCCCCTTTTCATGCTTGCATTAAAGCCTTTGAATAGTATACAGTGCTAAATAGTATAGAATAGCAATGACCATTGAGCTTTACCTAGGAGAGGCAGGTGGTATGGGTTTCTTGAAATTAAGTTTATCTGTCAGGCCCTGTGGTTCTGATGGTGACTAAATCAACAACAGAAAAAAATATGGAGATTATACTGTTTGGAATCACCTGCTTCTTTTTTGCCCTTTTTTTACCCATCCCACCTCTCTTTATTTAATAAAGTGCTCAGAGCAGCTTTCTGTAACTAGGCTCTGCAGACGCCCGGTGATGTTGCAGGCATCCATGTTCTCTCCGTGAATCTGGGATTATCTTCAGCGTGCCTGTTTCAGTACAGTTTCCAATGACGTTATCAGAGTTTATCCAAGATGGATTTGCTTCTATTTTGTTAGCATTTATAGAAGGATGAGAAGGTGGGTGCATGAATGGTCCCTTTTGGACAGGGACAAGGGAGAGTGGCAGTTATAAAAGAGTAATTCTAACTTCAGGTAGGAAAGAAAAATAGGAGATACAGGTCCCCAAGGCTGGGGTGACAAAATATAATCCCATTTACTTTCTATTAATACTTCAAAATACGGACAGCAGCGGAAGTAACTACTCTGTACGATCTAAAAATCACGGGTAGTCAGAAATTAGGTGGCAGCCAAGTCAACTACCAAGAATAAAGCTGAAATTGTATGTGTGATAATGAAGTGCTTCTAACGCCTGTGCATTTACCAGTCTGCCCATAGCTCTGTCATTGTCGGACACCTGCAGGTTTCATTGTGGCAAGTGCTTGCCATTTCCACTACATATAAACCTCCTTTAAGGGTTTGCTGGCCATTCCCATCATTATGAGTGGTATTTATGAACCCTATAAAAGGCACTGCTTGCCAGTCTAGGAATGGTAAAACATATTGCCTCTGATTACCAATTCTGGAAATTAAGCTGGCTGAAGGTGGTAGGGGAAGTGTTTTCATATTGCAAATGGACACGTTAGCATACCTATCTTATAGCAAAATCATAAGATGTTTCGTGCTGTTTTTAAAACAATCAGTACAAAAGCGAAATAGAAAAGAATTCTCAGGTATCACAAGCACAGGCTCCACAATAGGAGGAGAGCTGAAAGGAGAAAAGCTGTTACATGGATAAATGTAAATTTTGGCAAAAGGCAAAATCCTTCTTTTTTTCAGAATTCAACTGTATTTTCAATGTTTGACTTTATCATGCTGCCCCAGCAGATCACACTTCAGATTTGATTGTCAGGAAGGATAACCTTACTTTTAAAAGAGTAAACATGACATACATCTAGTTAAACTGTGTAACTATTAGAAATCTGGTAAGAAACTTCCAATGAACTTTTTAAATTGCAGATCTTCATTTTCAAAAATTTTCTGAACAATGTATCCAGAAAATTTTTTGTAACTCAGAGAAACCACCAGTAACCCAATTAGTTGGGATTTAAGTATAGTATTTCCATAAGCGTTAGCCCTCCATGGTAATTCTAGTTGACCTAAATCTGTGCCTACTGGAATCAGAGTGAGTTGTACTTCTGGTTTCCAGGAAGTCACAGAAGTGTCCAACCCTTCTCAAATTGTTTTGTTTTCTACTGTCTGACTTAAAAGTGGCTCATATTCTGCAAAATTCTTGCCAGGTGTTGAAAAACTTTCAGGAATACTTACAAAGCTGATACAAAATGGTAGGAAATGTCTTGGTAGCTCTTCTAACAAAGTTGGTTAGCAAATCTTCAAGTGCTTAGGCACGTTCTTTCTTAATATTATTGAATTGGTTATTCCCACAGACAGTGAAACAGATTTTTAAAAAAATATTTTTAAAAAAGAATTCTGCTACTCATTAGTGTTGCAGAACATAAAGAGCAGAAGTTGATGGAAATAAGTGCTATATATGACTCTCTGTTCAGAGCCTGAGAAGGGCTTTCTCATTTATTATGCAAGAACAAGATTCCCTGTTTACATTATTTGCCTGAGCTGAGTATATCATGGAAGAGAAATTGCAGGGATCTGCAGAGCCACCGTGCACAGTATCACACAAACCCCTTACTTGTTCTTAGAGTGGTCTTCCCCACGGGGTTACCAAATTGAGAGAGAAACATGAGTATAACACAATAAGAGACTGTGACACAGGCATGAGCTTCTGAAAAACATCTGAGGTTTTGCAGTACTTGCAGTGCAATTTCATGGTAACTTTGATGTCGCAAACCAGAAAATGTTAGTAGAGAAAAGGGAAAGATTTTGCAGTAACCTCTGTCTGCATACGCATAGATTGTCAAGCAGAGGAACAGCTAAATGTGCCCTAGAAAGGATTTAGTAAAAAAAAAAAAACCACAACCCAGTATAGAAACCACTACCAAATTAATCCAGTAAATATTTGTGTGATTTTAAATGAAACAATCTTCTTTCTGCTTTGTACAGCAATTTATCCTGTGCATGCATCCTGCTGGCTCACTAGACACGTTAAGGAGAACACAAGCTAACCCTTAACTCTGGCCTTAGTATGACTGCCTTGAAATGTTTACAGCTTTATCTCTTCTGAAAAACATAGATTTGAGTATTGATGTTTTTCATTCAAATTATAAAGAATCCACCTAGTCCCTACACTCTTGATGTTTGGAGATGTTTTAAATAATTCTTGAGTAACCGGTGTGGAAAGGATGCGAATGTGCATTTGTGTAGCTTAAAGTGAGGTTGTGGATGTTAGCATAAAAACACTGAATTGTGGTTCGGAGATAATGGTTCATTTGCTGCATAAGCAATAGAAGAATCCTGCACTTAACCTCCTTTCTCAGTATACCAACTTAAAGGCAGTTTTCCTTGGCTAAGTATTACTGAAAAACCTAAAATACATTATAGGATTTCCTTCTACTTCTTCCTCTCAAAGTTTGCACAGCTTCAGCATACAATAAGTCAAACATCTACAGAGCACTTAAGGATTTGATCAATTTTAAGTGGATAGAAATTTTTGTGATTCAGAAAAAGTACATGTTCTAATGACAGGAAGGGTATATGGCTTTGGAATGAAAATAGTTTTCTTCCACTTTCATCAATCAGTTTTATGAGATAGGATCCCTTTATGTAAAGGTGGCAATCTGAACAAATGTCAGATTATTGAACAACTCTTTCATGAATATGTGGCAATCCATTTTAATACCAATCATTGATCTTGGCAATGAGAGTGAAATCCCTTTGAATTTTATTGTTAGGTTAAATTTCTCTATTAAATATACTGCAAAATTGTGTGTGTGTGTTGTGCACTGCTGCAATAGTTGCAATGACTTTGTAGTACCTGTTTTCTTATTTTTTCAACAGAGCTTTCCTGAGATGGTGATGCATTTTAGCACACTGAAATGAAACAGGATGGCCGTTCACAATATTGCAATGAAAGAGAACATGCTCAGACTGCTGCTGTAATTAATTACCCCTTGGAGATATTATTTCATGTGGAGTAGATTTTCTTCTATTAAATTGCCATTTATTTGTGACCTTTAATTTATCATAAACAGCCTTCTTTCTACTTCCTAGGCAGCAATGGAGAACAACAAGAAATTGTTGCATTGCTCTCCTTAAATGACACTCACAGCTTGGCAGAGTTACACGGAAGCTAGTAGGTTTGCCATTCAGGAGCTAAAATAAAGGGCTTTGCAACATGAATTTCCATCCAGTGCCCCCAGCAACATTTTGCCTCCTTGAAATTTTAGAAATACAGTTAACTGTTGGGTTTTCCCCTTCCAAAAGTTTCTGGGAGAAGCAGCCAACTGCGTCCTTTTTATTATTATTATTATTATTGCATTGGCCTCAGCAGGTGTTTAAAAGGAGTTTCTAATGCTAAACGTCTGCACCTGCTTAGCTACTTTCTGTTTCTTCTCTCTGTCCACTTTTGGGGGGGAGTTGAGGGCAACCCCTGTACTTAGGGCTCCCCCAGGGAGCGCACATAAACCCAGGGAAGGTTGGCAAAAGCCGAGTCAGCGTTTTTTTCCCTTCAGACCCTGAAATGTCACTCTTCCTTCCTCAGTGCGTGTACTGTGTCCTATCAAATCAAGCAAAACTGACCTCAGCTTCACTGTGACATTTCGAGAGAAGACTACTGAAATGTGCACTGAAATTTTACGACTCCCAGTCAGTAATGGTAAATATTAATGATAGTGGATGTTAGACACCTGGTTGTTGTGGTTCAGAAAAGGGGGGCGGCTCTTTGTAGGTGGAAAGGAGCTGTTTCTTTAAGATCTGGATTGAGTATGGAATTTAAAAAGGCTAAAACGCAAGCCTCTAGTGCAATCCTTTGGCCTTTTACCTATACATTGGCAGCAAATAATGAAGGCTGTGTGGTATGAGGTTTTTTTAAATTAAAATGGGTATAATAATCACATTTCGTCGTGAAGGGAAGGGCTCATTTTGGAGTCTAAGCTGATAGTTTGTCCACATGACATATTTGAATATGAAGCTCATATTTATGTCAAAGGGAAGGCGATTTTTCCCGACAGGATCTTTGTACACCAAATAGTCAAACAGTTGCGTTCCTCCGGTGTTCAGATCACGCGGGTGTTGGCCAACTGAAACGGGCAGAACGAACAAGGCGCTTCAGCGCTAAGTCCTCAGAAGCAAGCTAAGCCTTTGTGACTTCAGCAGAATAATTGAATTACTTAAACATTTGCGCTGCGCCGAAGAACAGTAGTGATCTTTCACAGGCATAATTACATCTACGGAGGTCTCGCGCGAGGTTGTAGGAATTGTCGTTGAGTATTGCTGGAGCCTCCTTTCCACCTTGGGCATCCCGGCGATCCTTGACCGAGGTGTCGCAGACTCCAGGGCGTACGAAGAGCCGTGCGGCGTCCGTCTGTCCTGCCGTTAGCGTGAGGGGCCTCGGGGCTGTGCGATGGCTGCGTATTTGAGACAAAAGGTCGCCCAGTCTGCAGAGCAGAAGTTAGGAAAAAGACCAAAAGCTGTGCCCCGAAATGCAGCGTTTTGCGTTGTAAGAGGCTGATGAGCTATAGAACGTGGGTTTTCATTAATCTCAGGGTGAAGTTATGCTAACGCGGGGATTCTGTAGTAGCGTATCGACTTCAGGTCTGTTAGAAAACCTAAATAAATACACACAGGTATGAAGATTGATCCGCGCTCAGGCGGGGAGGGGGGAAAAACGAAGGAAGAGGCTGCGAGCCTGAGTCTCTTCTGTCAGGTGGCTGGAGATAGGACGAGAGGAAATGGCCTCAAGTTGAGGCAAGGGAGATTTAGGTTAAATATTAGGAAAAATTTTTTTACTGAGAGGGTTGTCAGACATTGGAATGGGCTGTCCAGGGGAGTGGTTGAGTAGCCATCCCTGGAGATGTTCAAAAAGCGAGTGGACAGGGTACTTCAGGACCTGGTTTATTGGGCATGGTTGATGGTGGGACTCGACGATCTTGAAGATCTTTTCCAACCTAAACTGTGATCTGCCCGGCTCCCTGCTCTCGCCCATCCCCAGCCCGCCTTTCCATTGCTGCGCCCGCTTCTGCTTGGCGGCGCGTTGCCGGCCGCGTGTGGGCGAGGGATGTCGCGGCTCCCCCGTGTCGGCGAGGGGTGTCGCG
>NW_010972764.1:2267324-2420361 GCF_000737465.1 Haliaeetus leucocephalus | reverse complement strand
CTGAGGAGAAGGGCCGGCCGCCCCTTCCACAGCCGGCGGCATGGCCGGCAGCCTCCGCCGGGCCGTGGTTTCGGTCGAGCTTCTTTTTCTGAAGTGGTGAAAGGAAGGGAAAATCGAAAAAAAAGAATAAAATATGACTAGACTTGCTTGAGCGGCTGCTCGGGAGAGGAGGGAAACTCAACTCAGCTTTGAGGGGGGGCGCTTCCCGGAGCGAATGCTGAAGGGGTTGAGGAGCTTAATGTACAAGCGGGCGACAAAGGTAACGGGGGGTGTGTGGGGGGGAATCGCTTCTTTGGGGCTGCTTTGGAGTTGGTTTGTTTGGGAGGAAATGAGAGATTTCGCGAAAAGGTGTGTAACTTGTTCGAGACGTCCCTTCTCAAGGGCTTAGAAGTATTTTTGGACCTCAAAATGCTTTAAATCTCGTTACCCAAGGGCATATAGGTACCGGAATTGCTAGATTTTTAAAGTCCACGTGAAATGCTCTCTAACCTGGTAGATTTTGGTCGTGTTTTTTTTTTTCTTTTTTAAAAAAACGAGTTCTTGGCTCAAAAAAAAAAAAGAGAGAGAAATGGGTACTTGAAAGTGCATTAAAGGTAACAAAGTAAATGTTACTCTTCAGTGGAAGTGTCTTGTTTCCCCCAAACGCTTTATGTCCTTATTCAGCAACACTGTATCTATCTGACTGTGGTCATTTCTTGTTTCAACTTGTCCAAAGCAAAGATTTAAGAAGATCGGTAATTCCACCGAGATAAAATAATTTAACAGGCTAATCTTTCTTGTGAAAAAATGTATTTTTGTAGGTGCATGCTTTGAGCTTACAGACCTGTTGCTTGGTACTTTTACCCTAGAAAATGTTCCAAATAAATACCACGTACTCAACTGTAGCGATATCTTTTTTTCAGGTTATAGTCTTAAATAGGTGAGAATGGGATTTGCATCTCTTATGTTTAACCTTTAAGTCTTTAGCAAGCTTTCCAGGTAGATTTTTTTTTTGTGTAGATGGGTCAGCTAATTTGAAATTCGTTACAGAAGATTAGTGAAAATAATGCATAGTTATGATCTCCTAGTTTCATCTGGTGCTGCTCAAATTCCAGGGAAATGTGACTGACTGTTCAAGAGATAAATAAATGAGTTTCATGTGGAAGTCAGTTATGTGAAAAAGTCCTAACAGTCTTTTCTGACACAGATCCCGATAGTTGTTAAGGTAACAGTTTATTTACTAGTTTGATCTTTTGTCTGAAATTGAGTGAAATATCTAAAATGTAAACACAAACAAGAATGTAAAAACAAACAATATTCCCCTTCCGATGGCTAGTGCTTCCTAAGCCAAAAAAAAAAGGGGGGGGGGGGGGGGGTAGGGGGCTTTAGAGCAGATTGGTTTTTGCATATTATTCCTGACTCAAGGCACTGCAGGAATATGTTATGGTGGAGTAATATTGTTTAGCAGGCAATTGCATTTGTCAGATTAAATGAATAAACATGTACCCTCCCAAAGCCCTTAATGAATAAAAGGTATGACTTTGAGGGAATTCTCTTCTGATATAACCATAGCTGTTAGTTTTTATTAGTTAAAATTGGAAACAAAAGATTTTCTAGATCAGACTAGTTTAACTGCTCAGTGTTAAGCTAAGGGCTGCGTGTTGTTTTTTTAAAAAACACCCGTGTATTCCAGAGTATTCAGCATGAAAAAATGCTACTTCAGGTGTTCCGATCTTTAATAGACCAATGAAACTACTTTAATTACTTCAAGATCAGGAACTAATTTTATTTCAGAAAAACTTTAGTAAAACTAATTCAATGTTTGACTGTCACTGAGTAGTTTAAATGCTGTATGCGATTGATCCAAGCTTGTTCCTAGTTGATCCAACTAGTCATTTTAACTAGTTTGCACCACTAGACTGATTTTAATAAGACTGCTTAACTTGTTACATGCAACTTCTGGGTTGACTGTGGTGTCTTAAAGCATGCTCGTTACTGTGGATTCTTTCAGTAGCTTTCTAATTGCATACGGTTTAATTTTAGTGGCTTCTGAAGTCAAGTGTCCAGAAACTTGTTACCTTCCTCTTCTTCCCTTTAAGATGCACTGCATAAAGACCCCAGTTAGTCTTGGCTGCAGGAAGAACACTAAAGTGACTCAGAACCAATTATGCAGGGACTCCTGCAGCCGGTGGTGACAGAGCAGTACCTGAAGTTGTTTTAGCAGTTAATTCCAGTCTCCTTTTCTAAAGTCCTCTGAGTCATGTGTAGAAATAAAAATTCAGTGAAGTCCCTAATAGAGTGTGCCCTCAGTGGAACCTCCTGTGGTTGATAAATATTTCAAGAAGCTGAAAGTTAGTGATACATTTTAAATGCACTGCTAAGCTGAGATACTTCATGGTCCTTTGCATACACATTTGCATTATTCATTTGTGCTGTGCAGGTAGATAATGGGCCAAATCTATCTTTGGTATTACTCCACTGATTTCTGAGTTACTCAACTAATTCAACCGTATGTGTACATCTTGATTTTTGGAAGTTCAAGGCAAAGTTGCAATTACTTCAGTGATTTTATTATACAGGTAATAGTTGTTTATGTACTAACTAGTGATGTTCAGTAGCTTAGGCATTCTTTCATTAAAATAATTGTAAGCAGAAGGTATAATTTATTTTTTTATTCTTCTTTTTCTGAAACAAACAAACAAAAAAAACCCACAAAAAACAAACCCCCAAACCAACGTGTTTAGTGTTCTAGTTGCTGAATCCTAAAATGACTGACAGAGAGATACAATAAAACAGCTTTCTGTCATTGGTAAAAATTCATCCTAACAACCTACTAAAGTAAAAGGTCTTGACACACTTTTTTGTAGCATGATGCTTAAAAATAGAAGCATCTCTCTCTGTGTTTTAAGCAACTTTCCATACAATGGGTCTGTGACACTAACACATGTTACATTTGTGTTTGTGTGCATGTATACAAATGCTTATGTATACAAACTGTATATATATCTGTACTTAAAATATATTAGGGATTTGCTTTTAACCTATGAGGAGAGGCAGAGGTAACAGAAAATGGTAAACCCTGATCTAACAGCATGCACTAGATTTAAAATGCTGACGCTGGGCAGGCCGTTCAGATGGCACAGTAGATAATACATGTGATGGAAGCTACTGTCCCTGCATTCAAGTCTGGTGTATGAAAGCGGTTATTGTTTTTTAGTTTTTTTTTTTTCTTGATTTTATTTATTTGTTTTAGTAGAGATTGATGTTGTAGGAAATAATGGGGATAATTTTAATGAGAAATTTAAAATATTTCCTTCTGAGATCCAAAGAGATCCTTTCAGAAAACTCTTAGCGTGGTGTTCACGCTGTTACAGATAGTTTCTGCCAGAGGTCAAGACCTTTGTATGACATTCTTGGGAAGTTCATTCCATTAATTGGCTTTTGAAAAAGCTAACCTGACAATTAAAGCAGGAACTTCATCCTCCCTGCCATGAACACATGGAACACATCTCTCTCAATCTTGAGTGCTACAAAACTGTGCAGTTTTAAGGATCTGGAAGAAAAAGTAGCTGGAAACACAGCTACGCGTCAATCGAAGTAAGGCTGTCCTTAACACACCCTTGTTTCTAACACTTTCTAATGACAGCGTGTATGGCTGAGTTATTCAGCAGAGGTCCTTGATTTTGTGGCAGTGTGGTGAAGCAAATCGGAACATGGGAGTTGATAAGAAAAATGCCTATACATTTAGTATATTACCTTGGAATTATCACAGTTGTGTGTAATTTGTATTTAGACCAGTTCTAGAAGTTTTATTCTCAGTGGACTGAAACATGTTGAAGCCAAATAACTTTCACAGCTTTAGAAGTTGTCAGAGAGGCTAAGGGTTTGAACACCTCTCCCTTCTGTGCTAGGAAAATCTGTAAAAGTCTTTTGAGACTGCAGTAAGCATTCATTGACGGTTTCTGCTAAAACTATGGGCAGAGAAATAGTATTTATTTGAACTGTTGATTTATAGCATTAAATCAGTTGGTGATCAACAGGCGCTCAGATAGATGTCATCGTGTTGGGTTTTTTTTTCTAGCTGTGGCCTCAGTTTTCCTGGTAGCGATGAATACTGATAATTTTTGTTTAAAGGAAAACTTGCATTCTTCAAAATAGTAGTATCACTAAGCATGTGTGCATCACATGTTAAGATATTTTGATTGTGTAATAAAGAAATTAATACTAATTATTACTGTTCCCTTAGGGTTATACAAATGTTGTTTAAGGATATCTACATCTGGAGTGGTAGCAAATGGTTCATTTGGAAACTGAGGGCAGATGCCTTTGCTTTCCAGTACGTACAGGTTCTCATTCTGGCATATACATGGGGCTCTTTCAGCTGAAACACATACTTGTTCCTTGTTAGACTTGCACAAACAGTGGCTCAAAGATGATGTTGGCTGCAGCAGTGAGAAAAAGGTAGACTGCTTGTCCAGCCTGCAGGATAGCCCAGCAGACTATATAGGAAGGAACAGCATCTTCATTATGTCCTTGATTGTGCAGTTGCTCATTTCTATTTTGTGAAACCACTACACAGTTGGTATGGGTGGTAAATCTGAAGTCTAACATGGTTGAGTTAGCCTCTGCCGCTTGACTTTTCACTCTTTTTTTGGTTTGTTTGTTTGTTTTTTTTAGTGAATTTATTGGTAACCTTATTTCAACAATAACAGGCAGTTCTGTTTTGATTTCTTACCTGAGCTGACTTGGTCCAGTATTGAGTTTGCTTTCCTGTGTTTCCAACTCTTTCAACTTTTCTTAAGTGCCAGAGTTTATGAATGTGCAAAAGGGACATGCCAAAACGTGATACAAATTCTCTTGCATAGAGGATTAAGATTAATCCATCATCAATAGTGTCAGAGGGGTGCTGTTGACTAAAATGTAGATAACAACATAAAAGTGAAGAGGTGATATTACACACACTTGTGGGTTTTTGCTGTTATTTTAATGGCTTATGTTCAGAAGGGTCAATATTTTATCACTGGGGCCAGTCTAGCATGAACCTTCTAATGCTTTTATCTTTTAGACGGTTGAAGCTGTTAGTTCTCACAAGCTGGCCTTCAAGCAATAGAAAAGTCAGCCTGTTCCTAGAAACCTCTAACTTAGAAAACCTTGAAAATTCTTCTCCTGCAAGAGATGATTAATTGTCAATAAACAAAGACAAAGAATTGAAAGAAAAACTTCTGCTAGCAGAGATTTTAAACAAGCAAACAACAAAAACCCAACAAACACTTCAGCAATTTTTTTTTCTTGTTTTTCTTTTCTTTAAGTTTGCAGTGTTTTGTGTCTGCCCTGCCCTGATTTCAGATCAGATTTCTTTTGGCTCCGCAGCTGACTCTCCCAACTGTCTTCAGATGTGCTAAAAATTTAATAGCCAAATTTCAGATTGAGAGTCAAGCATAGAAATGGCTCGATGTCAGCTTTCTGTGAGGAGCAAGTTCTCATCTTTGCGCTTGGGCTGTGTTCCTTTTCTCCAGCTCCACTGCACAGTGGCTCAGTTATTTTTCATTGTCTGTCTTTCTCTGCTATTCAAAGCCATTATCTGTGCACAGCCCCATACTTGTAGGCTATGACTCTTTAAATAATTTTCCCACCTAACTGGTATTTAGTCACATGGGTAAAAACTTACTCCTGAGTCCTTCAAAAAGCTACTGTCAGCCTAGTCTCTGCCATTAACTGAGGACAGAACCGGTCCTTGGTTCTCGTATGAAATTCAGTGCCGCTAGGGAGGAAAGTTTGTGGCTGCTGCGTCAGAGGAAATATTTTTGGTGATTTGTCTCTAGTATTTTCTTTTTTTTCTAATCAAATCAGTGATATGCAGTGAAAGTTGGAACAAGTTCTCAGATGGTTTAAAATGAGGTATCAAGATCTGCTGAAATTAGTAGAACTTGGCTGACTTAGAGGAGGTAAGTCTGTGTTAGGTTGCTTTACGGTACCCTTGTAGCTGTGGAAGAGACTTCCTGAGCTTCCAGAATTCATAGGTTTTGTTGTGCTTTTGCTGAAACTGTTACACAACTGTTGTAAGTAACTTCAGGCATAGTAAACTAAACCACATATTGGCATGTTCTATGCAGGAGGTGAAACATCAGCAGCTTTATCTATGTAAATTGTGTTGGAAATGGTTCACTTGGAATGATGTGATTAAAAGAGGAAAAAGCCCTTCAGCTTTCATAAATAAATTTACAGAATCCTGATCATGTTTGTTCCCTTCTAAACAGTCATAAGGTTAGACATTGCACGGGAAAGGCATGTGCTCGACATTCATAAAGCTTCAAACACTGAAATATTTTTGGTTTAGTTTTTACCAAGCACAGATGCCTAAAAAGTCATTCCCAGTAAATGATATGGTGGTGCTAGGATTAGGTGAATAGCTTGTGTTCCCCAAACTATTAATTGAACAAACATATAGAAAAGAATTTAGAGCAGTTTTATTTTAATATAATTGTTCTCATACAAGATGAATACTACATATATGTATTGAGTAACCCCTGCATTAATGGTATTTCCTTCTTCATAATTTTTTTCTGCCTGAGTTCACTTCAAGCCTATATGCTCTTGTACAGCAGTGCTATGTAATTTTCATCAGAAATAACAGTGCTTCTATTAGAGAGACTATGTATTCACTACCAAAATATGAAATGTAGTGAAATTGTAGTTACAGAGGTGGGGAATTTTCTTCAGCGATAACATAATGGGGTATACAGATTTCTCATTCATTTTTGTCATAGGACTTAGACTTTAGATATTTCTCACATCCATTTTTAGAGGAGATCAGGATATACCTCCAATCTCCCATTACTACAGACAGCTGTATTCACTGGTGTGCTGGAAATCCATGTTTGTCATCTTAAGACCATTGCTCTAATTTTGTTTCATAGGTGAAATCACTACTACTTTGTTAGCTTTTCAGCTGTAATTTTGCTATTGCTCTAGGTACCCTATGTACTTTTATTTCTAATAAATATTTACCACCAAAAAAAGTTTACTTTTATTTTTAGTGTACTTTTAAGTGGGTTTTTCAAGTCCCACTGTCCCTCTTAAGTAAGCTTCTGCAGTTGTTTAAAAGCCCATGTATATATATACATACAGTGCAGGATTACATAAACAATGATATCAGAATTAGCCATGTCAAAATTAGCTCTGCATTTAAATAGGATCTTTATCTGCAGCATGCATCTATATACTATCCCAGTGTTCATTGCACAAGTTGCCCGTCTTTGAAGAATGATGTTTTGCACAACAGTATTCCTAACAAAGTGTTAGTTTCACAATGCCTTTTACTTGGAAACTCTGTGTTATTTTCACTGTGTTTAATACTAATTTAAAGTATGTCTTTAGTATTAGTATTAAATTATCATAATGAACCTGTGTAGCACTTCATAAATAAGTTGTTTCTAATGTTGTAGGAGCTGACTGGCATATATTGTAAAAAAATTGGTACACTGAGGACTTGCTGTAAATCAGACATGCATTCATTTGTTCTGAGGAGCCAAACTATCCCTTTCAGTTGACCGAGTAGGCCAGAACTTCATTTGCCTTGTAGCTGTAGCTTTATGCTGGAGACCTAAAGCTCAGTCACGACTTCAGGGAGGGAGGGAAGGGCAAGAGGGGAAAAAATGTACAAATTCTTAAAGGTGCTGGGGGTACATTTTTCACTTAGACAATCTAGGTCAGATATTGGTCCTTCCAACCAAAGGAAAAGGCTGTTCTTATTTTAACAGAACAGTAAAAATACATAGACAGTCTCAAACAAAGATCGAATCAGGAAGGGTTACAGATCCATCACATGTTGAATGAGACCCAAAGCACCGTTCCAGTGTCCTTGTATGCTTCTCAGTAGTAGGTTCCACTGAAAAGGAATGGGTCAACAGACTGGGGAAAAGCTCTTTTTCCTCAGGGCCATGGCAATACACTATTTGGAGGATTACCTGAAAACATTCCTTAAAAGTTACAGGATTTCCTTTCATGGATAAGCTCTTGTGATAACACCTTCCTGAAACTTGTATCTTTAGGCTGTCATTTAGCCTATCATGGCAGGATTTTTTTTAAATTTATCAGTTTATTCATGTGTCAGTGGTGACTTTCATACAAATACAATAGCATTGCTTCAGAGGACATGTGTGAATTTCTCTCTTTGCAGAAAATGTCACCTGTACTAATATCCTGGAAACACCAATAGTCTACTAAGTGTGTGTATTTATACCCTTGCCATCTGGAAGGACACAAGGCATCTCAGCCTTGTGAATGTGCTTGGTGATATACTTGGTGACGTTTGAGAAAAAACAGGGGGAATAACTTTGGCTACGGCTCCTGTGTCATCCATTTTCCTGCAGGTGCAGGCATTAAGACACAAGTGGTAGTATTTCGTAAGATAAGATGCTTACTGTTTTAAATAGTAACAAAATCCTACATTCTACGTGACTGTGAGCCATTGTTACCGTATGTAGACAAGTAAGTTGCAAACCAGCCACCCATCGCTTGCAAGTGCTCACAACAGCAGAGGACAGCTATGGTCAGCTTACAGTGCAACTGAAGGCCATTTCTGTTCCTACCTGGATGGTCAGGTACCAGGCTAGTAAGTTTGTTTGTGCAGCGCAGCATCTGAGGTAAAGAATCTTGACAGCCCTGACTGGAGTTCGCACTTCTGCACTTTCCGAGAAAGTACAAATCCAGAAGCAACTTGACAGGTTCGGGTAGTCTGCTAAGCAGCCAGCATTTCTGGAAGCCAGGTGGGATTACCTCGCAGGCTAGATCTAGTCCTTGGAGTGCTGACTGACTGCCTCCAGCATAACATATCTAAGTTACGAGTCAGTAAAAGCATTTTAAGGATACCAGGAGGGCATGCTGAAGAGGAAAGATGCTGTATGAATTTTTGCTTTTGTTCTCAAGCAGTTTGGGTATATGCAGCCCATGTTTTGGTTCAAAAATACAGGACTGACAAGGAAACAGTCAGTTGTTACCATAATCCATAACAAACAACAGCAAGCTGAGTAAGGGATATGTGTCCCATATACCATGCAAGCACAAACCTATCCTTAGGGCAGCTGTCAAAATCATATTGGGGTTAAGTGTTCTCGAATTTAAAGTGTTTCCATGGTTGATCAGACCATTGAGGAAGTCTCAAGCAGTTGGGAGAGTGTTTGTTCTGGCAGGCTGCAGGGTGGCCTTACTTCCATTGGGTCTTCTAACTCTAAGAGCTGTCTTCTGTGGCTTACACAACTTTCAGAAACATAACATTTTCTTTGACATTACTGTCGCTTTGGCTTTTTACCAGGAATAAAGCTTGTTGCATTGGGAGTAACCAAGTGTGGCAATGATTCAGGTGGTGCTGCACTGCTTTCCTCCTTCTCTTAAACCTTTGCTCTGTGTTCACTCCTGCCATCCTGTCCTGTTGTGGACAAGACTTGCTGAGTTCTCAAAGGCTACTCTGACTCAGGGGTGTCATTCTCTTATCTGATATTATGTATTAAACCGTACGGTATGTTTTTCATTAGGAATTGCATGAGCCCATCTAAAAGCAGAAGTTATTTTCTAACTAAATTCCAAGTTCTTTTTTAGTTATTGAAGTGCTTAGAAATTGCACACGTGGCTGTGGTAAATGCGTGAGAGGACTCATTTGCTCCTAAACAGAAACGCACAGACAAGTAGTACCTGTGCTCACCTAAGTGAATGAGGCTTTGTTTTATCTGTATATGCATGCAGATTAAAGTAGTTTTTGTATATTCCTGATTTGCTAACTCTTTTCAAACAAATGTTGTTTATTTACTATTTCAGATACTATTGAATCGCATTATTAGTTAGGGGGCTGCTACCAATCAGTGTTTTGAATGCTTAAAATCTATGACATTATTTGACTGTCAGTATGCCTTTAGCCTATTTCTTTCTGTAGTGTGTTCAGAAATCATGGGGGTACTGCACGGCTTCAACTTGGAAAGTCTGGCAGCAATAATTTTGTTTCCTATTCTTACTTTCAGTTCTTTGGCATCAGTGTTATACTGCCTCAAAATGGAAGTGAGCTTGGACAAATGTAAAGGCAAGGTGTCCAGACACTTGTTTCTGGAAATACCTTCCTTCTGTTAGTAAGTCATACAATAGGAATAGCTGTGGCATGGCTGCAAGATAGAGCAGACAAATAAAGTGCCTGGTTGGCTGTGACCTCCAGATAGATGCTGGTTATCTGTTTGGACAACCTCTAAAAGGCTTGATGGTTAAACATTTTGTCCTGCCTGGGCCTCCTGGCCCTATCTTTACATGTCTATGATGGGAAACAGACTGAACCTAAGTTTTAATTAATACTGGCTCTTGGAAAAACAGAAATGCTGTTCGTAAAATCAGTGGAATTCCTATTTGGACATAGGCACGTTCTCCAACCTCTCACACAACCTACTTGTGCGAGTTTGTAATTTTTAATGTTCATGGAATGCTTTAAAAGAATAATTAGCCATTTGGTTATCTGGGGGGAGAAATCAGATGCAGATTTGAGACAGTCAGCATAGAGACTTTGCATTTTGTGATTGAATTTTCTGAATGACAGAGTAGGTTTATTTAAAAAACAAACAAACATGCTATTCCATCTAAAAATCAATATATCTTGGAAGGAAAATTGGAAAAATGAAATCTGTATGTTGTGAAGGGATTTAAAGTGTTTCTGGGGATGGGAGCCCAGTCGTTATTGTTTGCCAGCACTGTCCTTATTGCTTCAGAACATTTCTCTGTCATGACATAATATTTTTTATATATTATGGAATTAATGTTCATTACAATTTTTGTCATTCCCCTCATGCTGATCTCTGTTGAAGTTTTGAAACACATACAAGTAAGGAGCAGTATAACTGTGAAAAACAGGATTTTTCTTTTTTTTTTTTTTTTTATTAGGTTGAAAACTGATTTTAAAAAAATCAGTTTGGCCCAGTTTACCAAAACATCTGCAGGATTCATGAACAGCTTGTTGGCTGAGCTCAACAGCAGGAGAAGCTATAGTCGATCAGTTCTGCCCTCTTCAGCAGGTGTAATACCAGTTGATGGAAATTGCAATACATGGTTTCAGGGGACATGTGGATAATGTGTCCAGATGATAGCAACATCAACAAAGTATAGAAAAAAACATGGGCAGATGTTTGGCTTATTCTGTCTACATGGTTACATGTACTTAAATTCACTCTAATGGAGTTTATCTACTGTCACATTGTGGTTTGCTCTGTCACAGAGAAGGATTTTATGGTAGGCTGCTAATCTTACAAAACAGTTCACCTGTTGCAGCAGCCATATTTTGCAGTGTCTTAGCTGTAGATTTTTTTGACCTTTTTTTTGTTTTTTCCTTCAATCTTTCTTTCCAAACGTATTTGAGTGTTAGGTTTGTCTACAGTGGGATGAATTGCTTTGTGGTTTTGACATATAGCAGGTTGTTCTTGCAGTGAGATTGGATACCTCAGACCTTCACAGACAGAAAGAAGATAAATTACACACTTTTAGAACTTCACCCTTAAAAAAAAAAAATAAAATGCCTCTAGGTTTATCTAACGGAATGATTTTTACTTTTAGTTTTGGTTTTCTACTGTGTGTGCTAGGAGTATAGTCAATTCTGAAATTACTGAAATAGAACGTTGACTAAACTTGATCAATAGAATATTAAAACACATCAATAATTATTCAAAAAATGTTTAGTCAGATTGTTAAATTATGAGTCATTGTTCTTCGGGTCCATTTATGTATAAATGAAAGTGGTGGTGAATCCAGCTAACCTGTAATCAGAAGGTCCTGTTGTCAGTATGCAGATATGGATAGAGCATCCCATGTCTGTTATCTGCTCCAGTCTCTTCATTCCCACTACTAGAACTCTTTCAAATTCTAAATAATCACTGCTTGCAAATTTAGATTCAGTGCTTTGTAAGATTAATTAAAAAATATACCAAAATGTAATTCTGAAGCTGATGTGAGCATTTAAAGAAAAAGGGGTTTATCTGTTATTCATTTAATGCAGCATGAAATTAACACCTGAATCAAACAGCAAAATTTTAGTAAATAAGATCCAGCATCTATTATGAGGCCTCATTATTCCATATACATAGTAATATTTTGGAAGTGTAATTTTTTCTTCTTCCTCAGCTGCTCGAAACGTTTCCCCCTGTTTTTCAACAAGGCATTGTGTGTTGATGTTTGTAATTAGATCACCTGCATACAGCGGCTGTCGTTAAAGAGTTAGCATTTTCAATATTTACAAAGTCATGGTATCTGAGTTATCCAAAGCTTTCCCATTTCTAAATATTTAAAGTTATAAATTAGGTCACATAATTCTCGTCATGCTAACCATTGTTTTCAGTGTTATTTCTCACACGACTGCTTCTCAGGCTCAAGTTTCTTTCCCTGTAAATAATTTTGTAGTCTCCATTTTAGTGGGATTTTAACTGTATGGTATTTTTTTAGGTAAAACATAGTTGTTAGCTATTTGCCTGAAGTCCTGTATCGATAGCCATGTGTACTCAGTTGCTACGGAGATACCTGTCATCCTCTTTTCCCAAGAAATAGACAGATGAGCATGGTACCAAACACGCTCAAATTAGTGGTGCGCATAAAACTGTCTCTAAACTCCCTAGCAGGCACAAAGCCTGTTTCACTGGATTGAGAGATATGCACTGTGAATTCAGGAAAGGAAACTAAAATCCTAAAAAAAAAAAAAAATCAGTATCCACTTCAGCACACCTCCAGGAGGTTATGCTCCCCTCTGTCCAGTCCTGACAAAAATCAAGGTGCCAAATTTCATAGCAGAATTAGGGTTGGTTTTCCAGGCTGCCTCTTGCTGTAGAGACTGTACCTTATGCTTATGGTAGTATTGAATCTGAAAGGGCTCCCTCCTACTCTTCTGTGTTGAACACAAACTGGAAGAACAAAAGGTAGAAACTGTTTGCAGTGTGGAGACACGAAGCTGCTTAAAGGGAAGGGAGCTGATTTGTAAGGGTTAAATTTTCAGAATCCTTCTCTCTAAGTGGTATTACACTGTTGTGGAGGGGTTTGCTCTTCCTAAAAAAGATGTGGAAAGTGGTTAGAGACACTTTATATTCCAATGATGCTGTCAAAGACATCCCAAACATTGTCACAAGGTCTCTGCCCGCTTTTCATGAATGTATGCAAGGGAGGGCATGCTGTATTTCTTTCTTTCTGCCCTTCTCTTTCTGACTTTGCGCTGCAGTGGACATGAGCCAGAGACATGTCTCTCTTGGTCAATGCAGTCTCTTGTTTGAGGAAATGAAGTAGGGTAGAGTGACTACAGTCAGTGCATCCCATTAAATTATTTCTTTCATTCTAATTCCAGTGACTTTGCTTTTGGAAATTATATACACTTTGCCAGCCATGTAATATGAAAAATCAGTCTTTGCCAAATAGAAATCAAGCTTTAGAAATGGGAAAGTAACACAATAATAAGAAAGCTTCAGTAGAGGTGAAATTTGTCTTAAAATCCTGACTTTGGTACACTAAATATGTACTCTTCGTTTTTAAGCCAAAGAGGAAATTACTTTATAGATTTCCATCACTTGCTAAATAATCAGTTTGATGTCACATTTTGCTTGTCAGGAGGTTGGATAATCTAAATATGCAAGGAATAGTTAACAGATCAGGCCCAGAAAATAAAGTAGTCTTTCTTCTGTTCTTACAGTTTAGCGTTGCAAATGTTGCTGGTACTTGTGTATTCCAGACTGCTGAGACTCCCCTTGAAAGGGTCTGAATCAAAGGAGCCAGACATATTCAGCAGAGAGGCTTCTCGGGACTATATCCAGTGTAGTTCTCAGGTAGAGTAGGAGAAGTCAGTGTTTTGCATGGGACAGACTATTATTGAAATTGGAGTGTGTCTGTGAACAGAGAGGAATGAACCTTGCAAGATAAGACGAGATGGACCATCCATGATCAATTCAGAAAATAAAATAATACTCTCCCATATCACTTTTCATATAATTAGACATCCTATCCATTCCTAGCCCTCAGGCACAAAAGGAAGAAATTATACATCTCACACTGGTCAGAATGGGAAAAGTCACAGAAATTCTCTTGTACTGCAGAAGTGTTCTGGGAGGGAGACTAATTTTAATGGCACAGAAAGTTACCTACTACTGTGCATGGCAGCTGTCTAGTCAAATTTTTCTGCTTCTGGAGTGATGTGTTTGCCTCGATAACCTTGGTAATGCTAGTTGCAGACAGGGGTATGCCCCTTAACCCCAGGCACCAGTACATGATGGGGGCCACCCAGCTGGAAAGCACCTTTGCAGAAAAGGACCTGGGGGTCCTGGTGGACACCAAGTTGAACGTGAGCCAGCAACATGCCCTTGCGGCAAAGGCGGCCACCATTATCAGGGGCTGCCTTAGGGGGAGTGTTACCAGCAGGTCAAGGGAAGTGATGCTTCCCTTCTGCTGAGGCTGCACCTGGAGCAGCACTGGGTCCAGTTCTGGGCTTCCCATTTCTCAGTTCGAGACAGATGTGGACGTACTGGAGGCTGTCCAGCGAAGGGCCACTAAGATGATGAAGGGACTGGAGCATCTTTCCTAGGAGGAAGGGCCGAGAGAGCTGGGGCTGTTCAGCCTGGAAAAGAGAAGGCTGAGGGGAGATCTCATCAATGTAGATAAATACCTGAAGGGAGGGTACAGAGAAGATGGAGCCAGGCTCTTTTCAGTGGTGCCCAGTGAGAGGCCCAGAGGCAACGGGCACAAATTGAAACACAGGAGGCTCCATCTGAACATCAAGAAACCCCTTTTCACTGTGAGGGTGATCGAGGACTGGCACAGGTTGCCCAGAGAGGTTGTGCGGTCTCCATCCTTGGAGATATTCAGAAGCTGCCCGGACATGGTTCTGGGCAACTGGTTCCAGGTGGAACCTGCCTGAGCAGGAGGTTGGACCAGATGACCTCCAGAGGTCCTTGCCAATGTCAGCTCTTCTGTGATCCTGTGAAGATGCCTGCTATGCATGGTTAGGGCCTATGTCTGGTGCTGATACATTGCATCGTGGTTTGTGAGCAGGCTGGGGTTTGGAAGTGGCCACAGTAATCTTGCATCTTTGATATGTTGTGCAAGCATAGATTGCAATTCTGTATTCTCATTATTTCAAGCTAGCCAAGATCATTCCGAAGTGTCACATTTCATCTCATTTCTATCTCTGAGACATTGGGCTGTGCAAATCATATGGCTTTGACAAAATAGTCCCAACACATAAACGGTCCTGAGATGCTGAAAAATCCAGTGAAGACTTTGGTGCCACGGGTCTGGTGTTGGTGATCTGTGAAGTGAAAATGAGGTCCCCTCGTGCTGTTTCAATTCATGGGAGGTGCACATCTCTACTTCCCCTTAAACAGGGAGCAGCTAGAAATAAATACATCTGCTACAGATTTGCAGGCAACATACTCTCGGAGGACCTGGGAGGGGAGGAGAGCCGAACGCTTTCTGGCTGTCACAGATCTCCTTCCACTTACCTGCACAACTGGGCGCTCAAACTGTCGTATGATGCAAGTTTGAAGCAGCTCTCATCAGACACGAAGGGAGGTTTCCACGCTGTGTTGTGCTGCCTTTGCCTTCCATCCCTCCCAGGCCTCCCAGTCTGCACTGTCATCATCGCTCCTGCCCCTGATTTCTCAGAGTGCCTTGTCCAGGGAGGTGAAAGGGAGCTTTACTGGGGCCGGCGGTTCTCCTTGCCCCCCTCCCTGACCAGTTTGGAGTGGTTTTCCTGGTGCTGCCATGGAAACGGTGCCTGCAGTCTGCAGAAGAGGGAATGTGTGTGGCATTCAGCCGCTGCCAGGTGTGGGGAGGAGAGAGCCTGCATTTTACCCAGTCCAAGTTCCCACTGAGGGGAGAGATGTCGGATTTAAATGGGGGGCAGGGGAGAGGACAGATACGACTCTAAACAGCAGCTCAGAAACCATGGCTGGAAATCAATTTGAACCCCCTTTCTGCCATTAGATTCGCTTAAAGCACTAGATTTAAAATTCAGTATGTGCTGGCTTGTTTTTATTGACTTTGCCTTTTCTTTTCAATACTGTGATGTCATGAACTGGTATGTTCTGAAAAGGGAGTTGGAACTCCTACCTGCTCGTTCTGCACGCAGGGTGGGGGGCTTTAGTGATGTGCATTGTATGGGCCAGGTCTTGGACAAAATCGTTGGGGTTATCAACACCGCTAGAAGATTCCTGTGTTCATCACACGGGAATAGATATGGTTTTGATCGCTGTGTTTTGCTGTAATGAAGACTTGAATTTTAGGTGACTTCCACAGTAATGTCAATGAAATATCCTGATTGCAGTTATGGAACAAGCTAATTCATTCATTATTTTTGCTCATTTTCTTTCCCCCGCCTCTTTTTGCTTTCCCCTGATTCAATTAAAGTAACAATGTTTCCTATGGCTCTCTTATTTTATCACAGCAGTAACTCTGATATCCTTCCTATAAGGAACATCCCTGTAGAGATGCTTCTGTCCATCTTAATCTACTGACAGTTTCCTGAGCAGCATTTTGGTTTCCGTCTCTGAACTGAAATCTGTCCTGTAATTGTGGAAGCAGCACCATTATTTTAGTGAGACTTGGTAATTCTGGAGTGCAGCAAGTGTTGATTGTGTGTTTGATCTCCCAGAGCAATAACCACAAATCCAGTCCAGTATATTTAATTCTTTTGTTCCATTCACTGTTTTACTGAGAATGAGTAGTCCAAATCTGGGAGTCTTTTTTTTTTGTTTATTTGAGGACTCAGTAGCAAAACTATTTTGTGTTTTATTGGAAGAATGGACCAGATTCCAAATCTGGATGTTTTATAGATGAAAATCTGTTTTTTATATATATATGTGAGATTCATTATGTTTTCTGGTTTCTGTTTTGTGGCAATAAATGTATGTTTCACTAATGAGAACGGCTGTTGTTGGTTGGACAACTTGTCTCCACTTATAACCATAACTATATGCTGAAGGAAGAGTAAGAACAGGGCAAGAATATATGATACCATCTCCTAATACTCAAAAGCCACCTGTTTTCAGATTTTCACAACCCAGTGAAGTTATGATGTGCTTAGTAACCTTCGGAAACATACCTGTTACATAAAGAACCATCTCCTTTCATCCATTTTCAAGTCTGGCTCTTAGTTGCTTCATTTGGTATGTCCTACTTCTTGTTTTGGAAGAGCTAGTGAATATGCTGCGTGGGATTTTTTAGACCTCTGCCATGTTATCCCTAAGCTGTTTCCCAGACTGAAGGTTCCTAACTTTGTTGTTCTTTGTACAGAATCCATTTCATACCTTTAATTATCCTTGTAGCCCTTTCTTCTATCTTTTCATTTCTGCCACATCCTTTCAGACATGGGAAGAGCAGAACTTCACACAATTTTCAAGATGCTAGCACACCGTGAAGTTATTCAGTAGCATACGACTGTTGGTGCTTGTGTCTTGGTAGGAAAGCTGATGATGGGGTGGTAGTGACATGACACTCCTGTGGTGGCCCATGGGAATGTTCCTAGGATGACAGAGGCATTGACCAGCCAGAACTCCTGGGCAGTGGGAATGTGGCCATTTGGTGAGGGACAGTGGGGAGGACCTGGTACTCCTCGCTGGGCTGAGCAAGGTGGGGACCTCACCTTATGGGACTTGTTGCCTGATGGACCACGAAGCTGGCAGGCATAGGACCTGCAGGCAGAACTCAGCAGGCTGTGCTGCAGCAGGGGGAGCGAGCAGGAAACTAACAGGATGCCAGGCAGCGGTGCTGCAGGGGCGAGGGCCAAGGCCTCGGTGTTCAGACAAGAGAAGACCAGAAGCAAGCTTCAGCGGGGAAGGAATAGCAATGCACAGAACAAGGCACCCTGGAAGCTTGTGACCTGCAGCAGCAAGGCAGCAGCTCTCCCCTCATCTGGAAAAAATCAGCTGAAGAACAGATATGGAGTCCTGGGAATAGACTGGAAGGATGAACCCATTACCCGGGAAGAGACCAGGCCAACAGCTCAACAGGTCTGACTTGTCAGGGAAAAGAAGCACTGAGTATTAACAGCAGGAGACTCCCTGTTGTAGTAAACTGAGGGTACTCATCAGCTGACATGAGACAAAGTCATGTGCAGAAGTTTGCTCCTTGCCTGGAGTCAAAATATAGCTGAAATCCTGCACAGAGAAACAGCCAAGACTCATCAAGTCCAAGGACTTGCCACTCTCCTGTGTGGGCCCCAATGATACTGCAAAGTGTGATCTGGAAAAAATTAACCAGGACTGCAGAGTCACTGGGGTTAAAGTGAAGCAGACAGGTGCTCAGGTTTGTTTTCTCCTCAGTCTTGCCAGGGAAGGGTGCAGGCAGAAGCAGGCATATCATTTAGGTGAACAGCTAACTGTGTAGCTGGTGTCACTGACAGCCTTTCCCCTTCCATAATCAAGGGACTATGATCTACCAAGTGAAGAGATCCACTTTTCAAAAATTGGACAGGTGCAACTCCTGTGTTACCTGATGGGACGCAACCGAGGGTGCTGAGAGAGTGGGCTGATACCATCACAAAACTACTCCTTAGCACCTTTGAATGGTCATGGAAATAAGGGGAAATCCCATATATCTGGAAAAGAACAAGTATTACAGCCATCTACAAAAAAGGCAGAAAGGTAGATCCAGGAAACTACAGACCAGTCAGCCTTGTGTTTCTGGGAGAAAGTATACAACTCATGGAAGCATTTCCAGGCAGCTGAAGGGCATGTGAAGTTAGGATCAGTTTTGCTCCACGAGGATCACCTTCTGCTTATCCACACGGAATTTCATCTCCCACTTTGTGTTCTGCTTTTTCAGGCTCTGAAAACAT
Organism: Haliaeetus leucocephalus; assembly: GCF_000737465.1. NCBI lineage: Eukaryota > Metazoa > Chordata > Aves > Accipitriformes > Accipitridae > Haliaeetus > Haliaeetus leucocephalus. Next base: position 2,401,556 of record NW_010972764.1, on the reverse strand, counting down.
CCTTCTAAAATTCTCTATTGTCACCTTTCAGCCTTACTGCCCTGCATAATTTTATATTGTTGCCAAACTTGGTTACCCTGTTATTCACTGTTTCTTTCAAGTGATTTATATATGTATTGAACAGTGTGGAACACGGAACTGGAACTTCACTGGTAGACACCTCCAGCTGTGAGAATTTACCACTTATCTCTAATCTTGACCTCATATTGAAGAAAGTACTTATCCATACAGAAACCTTTTGGATAAGTAGTTCATGCTTATGTCAGTGTCCACTAATTCTGTTCCATGTTATAGACTCCACTAATTTGCCTGATATGACTGGCTTGTTGCTCTGTGGTCTTATAGATCTCCCTGGAAAATGGCATTGGATTCGATGTCTTTCAGTTCTCAGGTACTACATCTGTTTTAAGCTATGTATTTTTTAGTTCCTTCAGAATACAATCTGATCTTCCAATTTGTTACTGTTTGTTTTGCCAGTTTGTTTCATGACCTATTCTACAGTCACTTCAATTTCAGGCAGATCTTCTGATAAGACTCCCTCAGTGAGGTCTTAGTATGGGAATTTCCCATGAAGTAGTAGAAACCTTTCTGAAGGATTAATTTAGTTTCTCTTCAATGAACCTTTTTATATCTTAATCGCTCAGTGGCTCTACAGACTCTCCAGGCAACTTCTTGCTCCTGATGCATTTGAAGAAAGATTTGTTGTTTGCTTTGATACCTTTGGCTATTTGTCCCTTAGAACCACATTGTGCTGTCTTATGTTTTCATATTTAATCTGTCAGCATTTATGGTCCTTTATTTTCTTAATTTGAAGATGATTTCAGCTTTCAAAAAAAAGCATTTTTGTTTCTAGTGGCTTCCTTTGCCCTCCTGTTTAACTGTGCTAACTTTTTTTTGTTACGTCTTAAGCTTTTCTTGACACGCTGCATTGACTCTGTGCTTCCAATATGGCGGCATCAAGTAGTCTCTACGCTGCCTATGAGGACTTAACTCTTAGCTTTAAACAAACTTGATTTTTTGTTCCATATTTTCTCTTTTTATGTGGCTCATAACTGGCGGATTTTCTGCCTTCTGTAGGGATGTTGGATCTGAGCACAGAATGATCACTTAAAGAGTGGCTTCTCAGCTGCAAGATGTCAAACCATCTTTTGTGCATTACCCGAGACCAATTCAAGAATTGCATCTTTTCTTGTGGGCACCCTAAGCAGCTGTCTATGATAGTATCCAAAATTCAGTCTGTATGCCATGTCTTTCTGTCACCTTTTTTATTTGACTGTACAAACTACAGGGGTAATTGAAGACACCCAGAAGTATCTCGTTTTGCACCCTTCTTTCAAATATGTCTCTGTCTCGAGGACAGCCAGTGCTGCCAACTCCATACTGTGTCAACCCATATGTCAAGTTATACAAGTTCTTTTTATTCAATGAGATTGTTTATTTAATTTGATTCTAAGCTCTTTCCCTATCTTTGCCCATACTACAAATGTTCCTGAACTGCATGTTCCTTATCTATCTGTTTTCAAACAGGTAATTTTTAGACTGTAATTTCATTATGAAAACCTTTTTACTTTGTTCAAAAGATAAGCTATTCATACCAGAAATTAGGAGAATAAGATCATAATGATACTTCTTAAAACTAACATTTTCATTACTAATTGCTTTTCTCTTTCATAAGGAACAATATGAATCTGTTGGGAATTTCCTGAATCTGTGGTATTTCTGCAGGGTAGCCAGAAAAGGAATGAATTGCCTAATTATTTTACTAGTTCTCTTCTTTGTAATAAAAGATGTAATAAAAGAGGAAAGATTCAAAAGCATAGTTTGGGCTATTAAAGTTAAGTGCTACTGGCACAGAATCATCTGTGAGAGAAAATGTGCAAATCTTGAGGGTCTGCAGTCCTTCAGTTCATATTTTTTAGCCCATGCTGTTTGAAAGCCTGGTTTTTTTCTTAATACTTAATAGTAGTAGAAATAAGTGAATTATTTGACTAATCAATGTGCTGTCTGCTAGAATACCAGAATTTTTTGTTTACGAACATTGCTGTATTTGTGCTGAATTTCCTTACAGTTTTGTTGTAATCTATTTACTTGAAAGTCCATCCACATTCAGTTAGTGTAGCAAACTAAGTCTTGCAAGTATGCAGAAAATCAAGCTTCTATGGTGTTAGCTGTAAGACAAGAAAAAACAAAATCCTATAGGTATTAATTTGCCTGCAGTATGCTGTTCTAAAAAAATAAGTCCATATTGCTTCGTCAGATAACTTTTGAATCCCTTACTGACATGCTAATGACTAGCTCTTTAATAGCTACTCATGGCAATATTCAGATATAGTATCCTAATTAACTCAGAGATTAAAGGATAATTGCAAATTATCGAGTCTGTTCTTGGATATGCTGCACTGACAGTCTATGTATGGATTGAGAAATCAGTCTCTCTTACAAGGCAAGGAAAATCAAAGGAGAAAATTGTTCACCAGACTAATTTCTCCAAAGGAAACAGGAGAAGAGGAAGGGACTAGGTGATGTCTCTGCTCTCTTATACCATTCTGAACAAGTGTAAAGCTAATGATTTATAACACTGGCTCTCCATCTGTACGCAATGCCTAGGATGACATGTATCTTCAAAACTCGGGAAGGAAGAACTAGTTTAGAGATGTATAAATAGGGAACTGGAGAATCCCATGAATAAAATGATGGAGAAAACTTTTGATCTCTAAACATGTAGATAGAGTGCACAAATAGTGTTGCGTGTTACTGGTATTCACATATGTTGGTGTTTATACTGACACCTCTGTAGCGATTGCTAGCATCTTGGCATAGTGCCCATCAGACCACAGATCAGAGAAGAAAGGGAGACTAGAAGCTGAGTATGTTGCCACAATCAGAAAAGGTTTTTAAGTGCTTCAATGTCTAGAACATTTTCAGAAGTTTCACTTTTTGAAACCACGTTGTTTCACTTTCTTAGCTTTTCACATGTCTTTAAACCATACAAACATTTTTTACATCATAATAAAGCATCTTGCAGCTGCAACAGGACTGTGTTGCTCTTTTCAGAACAAAATTACCCTACAGAGATGTATTGGAAAATGAAGGTAAATGGCATCAGTCCACAGTTCTGTCTTATATATTAGATTTGCTGAACATGCAAAGTCAGGCTCCGAAAACTGCTACTGTAAATGGAATTACCCTTTTCTTTTTCACTTAGATGAAGTAAGTCTTTGTGCCTGGACAACTGAGAAGTAAACGAGAATTACAAGCTTGGGCCAGTGTAACACTGAAGAGTCAGGGTCTGTTACTAAACTCCAGCTCTGTTTCCCTCACTCTCCTTGGAGAAGATCCACCATCTCAGAGGTTTTGTTTTGCTCCCACATTGAACTTTGCAATTAATAACAATAAGCCCTAAAGCAAGTCAAAGCTAGTGAGGTAGAAAGTCAGTTTATCTTACATCCTCCTTAAGTTGCTGCTGCAGAGGGTGGAGAAGAAAAAGTAGGAGATTATAAAGCTCTTAGTAGTTCTAATCCTGTCCGAACAGTCCAAGGGTTTTACTTACACTTTATTACTTTGAAGACTGAAGTAGTTTGCGTGGCAGGAAGTGGAATAGCACAGCAATCGTGTTGGGTGATAAACCATTGGGAGTGTTGGCAAGGGATGCAAAAACTAGTGAGAAGGAGAAGAAAGGAGTAAGCTAAAAGACTAAAGCTGAATACAAAACAGAGAGAAGAAAAAATGGGATAAAAAAGGCCCAGGCAATTTGTAACAGAAAAATGGAGATAATTTGAATAACTTTGGTGATTGTGCTGGAGAAGAAATAATACAATTTCCGTAGGAACAGAAGACCAGGCAATTGGGCAGTGTGCCTTCAGAGAGCAAGGCTTGCCTGTAACTCACAGAGGAACAGGGCAGTGTGCCTGGAGAGCTGAAACATGCAACTGAAAGCAATTGTGACTTCATTTGTATTGGGGGTCCTAAAAATAGAAAATAAAATAGGGTCTGATTTCTCTATAAAAATTGTTAAAGGCTTGAAAGGGACTTCTTTGAAGTAATCTTACATGAAAAAGAAGGAATAGTTTATTTTTAAACACCATAATCAACCAAACTAGTTCTTTACCCCATAAATAATCCATATGCATAACAGCCTAGATGCCATGCTAATCTCTTGTAAAGAAGCATGGGATTGCTAAAACCCTCAAATCAGGTGAGGGAATAAGCTAGAGAAATAACAGGTTCAGGCTGATAAAATATTAGCAGCTGACTTTCAAAATCTCCAAGAATGGAGATTCTACAACCTATCAGGCAACCTGTTCCAGTGTTTAACCACCCTTGCTGTGTTGTTTGGTTTTGAGGTTTGGGGTTTTTTATGTTTGTGTTTTTTTTCCTTGTATCCAGTCAGAATTTACCTCATTGCAGCTTGTGACTGTTGCTTTTGTCTATTTGCTGTATACCTCTGACAAGAACCTGCTGATGTCTTCACTATAATCCCCCATTAAGAAGTAAAAGTTTGCAATTACATCTTCCCTAGACCTTCTCTTCTCCATGCTAAACAGACCGAATTCCTTCAGCTGCTTCTTGTACAATGTGTGTTTCAATCTTCTAGCCATCTTTGTGGTCCTCTGGTGGTCTTGCTTCAAAATAATAGTGGCTCTCTTGCTAGTGCAGTGAAATAAGTGGTTGGCCACCATCACCACAGGAATGCACTGCTGCGTCGCAACTTGTTGTCCACCAGGCCCCAAGGTCCTTTCTTTGGAGATGCTGTACTGTTACATGGGATTCCATCCTCTGTGCAGGACTTTTCATTTTTTTTTTCTTGAACTTTATGATACTATCGTTGGGCTGTTCCTCCAACTTGTTAAGGTTCCTCTGAATGGTAGGCCTGCCCTCCAATGTATGAATTGCTTCCTTCAGGTTGATGTTACCTGCAAACTTGCAGTTGCCTATAGGTGCAGTCATAGCTATTAACTAGTCTTTTTTCTTTTTTTTTTTTTTTTTTTTTATTTTAAATTTTTTTTGCCTCCATTAAGATCCTGTAACAACATATCAACCACGGAGTTTCTGAATTTGGCACACCTATGCTCGTCTGATTATTACGTTGTTATGAGCTTTTTCCCTTGCCCCCATGTTATTCAGTGAAAGGGAAGAATGAAACAATCCAGTGAAAAAGGATAAGAACAGTACAAGTGAAAACAAAGTCCAACAATGGAGAAAGCAGAGAAGCTGGAGGAGTCGAATGGTACATTCTAAAGCCAAGTTTTGAAGCTTCTCAACAACATTCAGTGTCAGATGGATAGGGGCATTGCTAGCGATGCTTTTGTCCTGTTTGAAAGCATCGAGACATTCTGTTTTCCTTCTAGTTGCAGGATGGACTGTCAAGTCTGGTTTGTGTCTGATGCTGTCCCTAGATTTCTACCAAGTTAAACTTCCCTAGCTTTTGCTGTTTTCCTCAGGAAGTACGTGCCCCAATTTTAGCTGGTCATGTGTGTCTGGTACAATAGGTTAAGAAAAGTTGTTGCCAGCACCACTCTAAGTAATGGCATTTACTTGGAGTTTGTAGATGTGCGGTATATGGAGTTATGCATGATGCCATAGGATGTGCATGGCGATATGCACATACTACTTGTGATGTTAACTGAGGTACGGCTTTTCTTGTTTAATAGGTTACAACAAGATAGAGCCAATGTTGTACATTTCTACAGCCTATGTACTTTAGGAAGTTCTGTGGTTTCTAAGATACACCTGTGAAAGACTTCAATCCAGGAGACGATTTATTTGTTTGTGTAGCTGTAATCAGGCTTTCTCTATTCATCTCACCAGGGATTCCCAGCCTTACCTCAGTGCTGTTATTTGTCTGTATTTGAAGATTCAAATGATCATCAGTGCACCAATTTGGCTTTCTATAGCATATTTACAGTCAAAAGCTAAATGCTTTTCCTCTTTTAATGTTACGACCTTAAGATTCTTGGGAATTCAATAAATCCGCAAGGCTCTTCAGCCTGAATTTAGATATATTCTTCTTTTTTGTATCAGCCGCTTTTTACTGTCTCTACTGATTTTGCTGTGTCTTTGCTCAGCAGCAATACACATCTCTCTGTGAAAGGGTTGAAGGATAACTTTAAGATTGTAAAGGACAGAGTAAAGTGAGATCAGCTCTGAATATCAGCCAAATTTCTTTTGACCTGTTTTACCCCTCCCAACGTTCAAATGTGTCAATACAGACCACTCAGCAGATACAAAGCATAAAAATAACCAAATACCCTCTTACTTGATGTGCCCTGAGCTCAGGAGTTCATAGTCTGTCCGAAGGCTGTGAAGATTTGCATCAGGCTTATTCAGTTTTGGGACCACTGTGAAATGTATGACCTGACTCAAATCTTAACGGTTGAAGTTTTGGTGGCTGCAGAGGGTAGATAAAACACGAATCTCATACTGAAAAGGCAAATACATCCAATTGCTGTCTATGGAATAATGAATATTTTTAACAAAAAATACTCATGGTAGTGGACAAATACCACTTTTCAACATAAATTGCTTCAGGCCCTAGCAGATACCTACTCTTTTTATCACTTCAAAACAATTTGATAAAGTTATCATGAAGTTCCTCCCTTTCCAAGCTGCTCTCTTGAGTGATTTCTCTCGATTACTCTCATCATTATCTCTAATCTTTTTGCTGGCTTCCCAGTCCCACACCCTTTATGGTGCGAAGGGCTAAAGACTGCCAGACCGGTCATTTCACTTTGCAGTGCCTTTGCATGCGTGCTTGCTTTGGCATCATTGCCCTTTGTAGCACAGTCCATGAAGCTGCCCTTGATGTGGCATTACTTAAATTAATTTTGATGTTGCAGTGTAGTTTCTGCAGTTCTTCATTCTGCAATTGTCTTGACAACAGATTTGCATAATCAGTGGGTAGGAATTTGTTTTTAATTTTGATGTGCCGATTAGCTTGATTCAAATAAATAATAGAAGGTGGTGAAGATAACACAACATGGCATGAACTGGTGAAAATGATTGTAAACAGAATGAATAAGACAAATGATGGAGTCAGGTTCAGTAGTTATTTTTATAAAATGTAAGCAAATACTATTTCTAGTTTCTGTCTTCTTGCACTGTGACAGCTGCTTGAAATCTAAACATATGGCTTTATTCAAATATTAGTTACTCTCACTGCTTCCCAAAGAAAGGGAAGGAAGCTTATTTGTTTTCTGCCGGGGATTCTTAATATGGAGGGATAGCAGACTCTCCCGACTCGTACTTGAATTCTTCTTTTCTTTCATTCCAAAGGCAACCTTGTGGACCTGCACCCTTGTCATCATGTGAGGAAATACCTAACACAGTTTGTTAAATTTAATGTAGAGGATAATTCTGAGGTAATAATTGTTTGGCTCTGCCCCTTCACATATCCTCACCACCCCCTTTCATCTCCTTCCTTCCATCCCTAACTTCTGATGGCACCTGACAGAAGACAATTAGGTGAGAAATAGCAGCAATTAAATCAAGCTAGTAACGAAGTTACTTTTAACTTATTCTAGCCATTTTCATGCATTAGAAACCCAAGATTATTTTTTTTCTGAAGTGATATGCCACATCTCTGCTTCCTGCTTGAGGAGGAACATACACAGAACTGTCCTTTTCCAGTCATCTCTGCAGTGCTGGACTTAAATAATGTGTGCAGTGAAACCAGAAACATTAATTTCTACATCTTATAGAAGAGCAGAGTTCCCTCAATAAGGAACCAATTATTGAGAGAGAGAGGCTGCTTAAACTGATCATTTTAGGGCATTTGCTACAGTGGCAATTTGTATAGTAGGACTGAAAGAGATTAGTGGAGGATGAGTCATGAAGTATGCTGGGAAATGAAAGAAAGATGAAATACAAAAGAGAAGAGAAAGGTGTAAGTTCGAAAGAAAGAGAAATGACACAGTCAAGAGTAGAAAAGTGTATTTTGGAGACTAGAATCATGTGCGGAAAATGTTCTGTAGACAAAGTAATCATGACATAAGGGTGTTAGTTTGGAAAATGCAGAAGTGTCTGGAAAGTAGTCAACCAGAGTGATTAACTGAAGGAATACAAAGCGTAGAAAATACGTGAGAAGATATACAATCCAGATAGCAGAAGAAAGGAAAAAGGCAAAATAATATTTACTTTTAAAGTATTTCAATAGAATAGGTTTGTGGGCATGTCTATATTTAGTTGACTTGTGTTAGCATGGACAAGAGGGAGCTGGAGAGAGGTTGTTTGCACACCTGCTAGAGTAAATGGGCACAATGAGCTACACTTGTCTGTTTGGGAAAAGGCAAATGACAGTGTGGACAGTCAGGAGCATTAGTTCCCGAGTCCTTGATTCTTACGTTCCCTTAGTAACGTTATGAGGACAGATGCAACTTCTCACTAGGCAGGTAAAAAAAGTGCCCTCTGCTAGGCCATGGCGAAGAACATGTCTGACCTGCCTCACTGGGGATGGCAGGAGGTGAAGCTGGCTGGATGAAAACGTATGCTAAGTGTCAAAATATGCACTAATGTCATTGTCATGATAGAATCAAGTACCTTAAAAAATGCAGTGGAACAGAATAGCTGTTAAAGCTTTTGCTTTTATTTTGAAAGTTAACTTATGCTTTGTTTGGTTTTGTTCAGTGTTTTATACTATCAAAATTTCTCAGTGCTTACATGCTTTGATATAAGCATGCTAGCATAGCAAATACTATACCACTCTGATTTTATGTTCTTCAAAACTTTAGTAATATTTCTGTTATAATCCCTTCTGCAGTAAGGGATTTTATGCAAACAAGGCCAGGATTTGAATAATAACTCTTGGAAAGTTGATCAACGGTCTCTTCAGCTTTTCAGACAATTGATTCTACTAGGTGAGAGACAAATGCTCTCTCTGAAGTAGGTGCTTATTATTAGGTGATTTTTAATAGTCCTATCTACAAACAACAATGAAAAAGACGTTTCTGAGTACTAGAACGTGCAGAGAATATTATTAACTATGATTACTAATGTACTGTTAACATTCAGTGAGCAGTGATGTTTTGCTCTTTACATCAATTTGACTCTTGATGGTATTCTTGTACTCTGGATAGTCTTGCTTGGAATAATGAATACAGAATTAAGTAGGCTTTGTCAAATAGTCAGTGGCCATTTAAGTATACGCTGGCTATTTTGTGCTGTACATAATAAACTGTGTGGACTTCCCCCCTTACTCATAGTGCAGGACAGAAGTTATTCCATGCCAGTAACAAGAGAAACAAAGAGGGCTGATCCGGCTGAATTAGGTAGAACAACCACCAGCCATTTCCTTCTTCCGTTTCAGTTATGGTTTGCCTCATTTCAGAGATTTGAAAAGTTTAGTGCCTCCATTTACCCTTGGCTTGTTGATCAGAGGTTTTAGGTAGCAGATAGTTCTTCCCTTCTCTTCTCAGCAAAAGCTGTTTCTGTTTACCTGTGAAAATGACTTAATGAAAGGGCAGCAACTTTCGGCAAATTTACCACAAACATCATTCCCTAAAAGTGCTTCAATTTTGGATTTGATAAAACTACTGCTACCATACGTGGGAAACGTAGTTCTTTAAGGAATAGTGGAGATTATACTTCCATTGGGTTTGCTTCTTTTTTTTTTTTTCTTTTAATTAAAAAAATATTCTCTCGTGTATAAAAACAAAAACTCTTTAGAAGTACATTTATAAGCTCTGTGGATAAATCTTATCTGGTGGGACCAGTTTGGCTTCCTTGACAGAATAAAAGGAAATACATTCAATTAGTGGTAGGCTTTATAACACAGCTTTTGTGAAAAACTCCTTGAGTTTCCCTTCTGCGCATCATTAAATGCAGAAATTAAACTGTGTTCAGTCCGTAACAACACACCTTCAATTTAGTTTATTTCACTAGTGTGTACTGTGATGGTGTCTTTTTGAGCACAAAAGCTTTTGTCACCACATGATCATCTGCAGAACTTCTCATCTTTTTTTCAGTAACACAAATTGTTCTCATTGTGATCCTACTTAGATCAGCTTGTTAAGAACACATTTGTATGCTACTAAGAGGTCTATATGAACTACGAATGATTTTGATGTAGGCCTGAATTGTTTAATGTATTTGGAAATTCCACTCCTGATAAACTGCCTCATTCTAAGACATATATCATTACAGTGAATGAAGGAATGAGTAGGTGTTACCACAAAAATTTGAACTGTGAATGTGTTTAAAAAGAAAAAAAAAAGCTTTCCTATAAGATATTATACTAAGAGTTCTTGCACAACTTATAATTTTATGTACTGAAATTCCTTCTTAATCTCAAGAGAAGTCAAAACAAATGGTTTCATTTATTTTTTCAGGAACTGCAGTTCGAGAGACTGACTCGGGAACTTGAGGCTGAACGTCAGATTGTAGCTAGCCAGCTGGAGAGATGTAAGCTTGGATCAGAAACTGGAAGCATGAGCAGCATTAGGTAATGTACAAATTGTTAATTTCTTTGTAATGTAATGAATTTTGTTGCTGTTAGAAATTATCACTGAGAACAAGATTGATCATCTTATTGTAAAAAAATTGTACACCAGGGAGCATGAGATTTTAGTAGAGTTTGAAAATTTGCATTTTGATCTGCTTTTTAAAGAGAAAATTTCAAGAGGCTTAATTTCACGCAATTTGGTGTCTGGTTTGTCCAGTAACAAAATAGTAGTCACATTTGGAATTCACTGATTTGCTGTAGTCTGAATGGGTTGACAGCAAAACTCCAGTTTCCACTACCAATACAGCTGTCATTTTTGCCCAGAGCTTTTTAACTTCATATTTGCAGAGATGTATTGATAAGTTTTGTGAACCTGTTTTATCATAATTTTGTCATTCAAGGTATTAAATGCTTTAGAGATAATTACTTAAAGCTGCTGACCTGACATAAAAACATAATGATAAGATATGAGTCACTCTCTTTTTTTAAACATTGGCTTTCTTCAGTTTAAGAAATTGTCCTGGTGCATTGTTCAGATGATGGCGAGATTATTTAAGAAATTGTAACAAAAGGAAGCTGATCTCTTGGTCAGTTTGGTGCGAGTAAAGAGTTTGTTGTTTTGAGCTTCTCAATACTGGTTTCTTTGTTTTCTCAGGTAAACCTAATAAATGAAAGATGATAATACTTGAGTTTCAAGGATCAAGAAAAAAATATGTTGTATAGACACATCTTCTGGTTTTATCAGTGGAAACATTAAGTGTGATATTGTTTGAATACATAAGATTAAGTATGATATGCCAAGCTTAGTGCCAAGTTCTGTGTGATACTAGTAGAAAAACTACAGTAAGTATCTATCACTACTGGAAGAAACTCCTCCTCAGTTTAAGCAATTCAGACTACACTTCAATCAAATAAATGATTATTTTCCATGATAAGTAGGAAATAATTGTTCAGTAGAATGCGAAATATGCAACAAAAGTACTGAATATCACAGTTCAATTAAAATGGCAGAAGTCAGAAGAATCTTTCACTAATTCAGCAGAAGCTGTACATGAAGTTGACTTAAATATAAACATTCTTAATAAATCAAGTGATAATTAACTCCCTAAGATAAAAATTTTACTTTATTCTACGTAATCTTCCCCACCAACTAGACTTATATTAACATTAGAGAAAGTATATTACTTAGAATTATTTAAGGACAGGGTAAGTAATATTTGGCAATGCATCACAGTACTGTATTTGCACCTTAAGTGGACTCCCCCAGCACTTTTGATTTCTGCATTTCAAAAAAGCTATCTGAACTATGTTTGAATAATACTATTATCTTAGGATTCTTCCAGCCAGTGATATGGAGGTTGGGAAATTTCTTGTTTGGAAGGAAATGTTCTCTTGGGGAACTTCTTTCCTATTGGTAAAGTTATATTTTTGAGTCATCAGTCATACCAAGGTCATTCAGCTGTTTCTTAAGAGACTCCAGTCATTTGAGGAGTTTAGTATTTTGACTGCTAATTTTACTGTGGGATAAACTAGTACCTGGAATAACTGAGGAGATCTCATGCAAATTTTCGATGCCTGTAATTCACCTCTGAAATGTTTTACATATGAGAGTTTAAAATTTGTAGCGTTTCAACTAAAAACATTTTAATACTTGAAATGCTGTTGTCCAGAAGATAACATCGGAAGCTTACAATTAGGTAGCTGTTCTTAGACTTCACAAGTAATTTAAAAAGGAAATCAGTAATAATCCAATATTGTTTGTGTTGGGTCTTTGTTTCTCCCATACATATTAAATGAGCTTTAATTTTCTGTTAGTTTTAAAAATACTAAATGATTATGGGAGAGGGTAGAACTAACACAAATATTAAGTGAAGTCAAATATCAATCAGTCTGGCTGCTGTGCTGGCTTTCCAGTGCTCATCCAGATTTGCGAATGTTCCTTTGATCTAGTATAGTGAGACAAAGACTTGGAAGATTTATGTAGTGGGATAACGTGTTAAGAAGAAAGCATCTAACTTCTTAAAGTGTTTTGGAGTCTGTGGGGGCAGAAGAGGCTTGCTTAAAAATATTTTTTTTCATAGATATGACCCCCTGTGAAGCTAAGCTTTTTAGACATACCTGCTTTAAAACAAGGCGAATAATTTCGTGGCAAATAGTAAATCCTTTAAAAATAAATTTATTACTGTTACAGGGTAATTCGAAGATTTTGCCATCTTTATTCAGCTACTGAATAATTAATTAACTGTTTTAAGCATGCTTTTGTGGTGGAACACAAACTAAAATCAGAACTTACAGCTGTTATTACTAAGCTTTTACTGATAAAGAGCTTTTTAAAACAATCTTTGAATCAATTGCATTTATTTTAAATACTGTCATTATTCAAAGTGAAGTCCTACCTGTAGGTCTCCAGTTGAAGTGAATATACATCCTTCAGTGATGTCACTGTTGTCTGATGACACCTAGGTTTATTATTCAGATGCATTTCCATATCATGGAATAATCAAACTGGACTGATTGTAATCAGCATATTTTAATGTTGGGAAATTAGATTTTTTTTTTTTCTGCTGTAAAATAATTCACTCAAAATACCTAAAAGGAATTTTTCTTGTTAATATTTGTTACATACGTCTGTTAGTACCCAAGTATCTAAAACTAGTACGTGGAGCAGCTATTCATATTTGCAATTTTAGTTGGGCTAAAACAGCTTACAGTAGTGTTTTCTGCCATATCTTGGTCTAACTTCTTAAAACAACTGCAGATATACAGAACAAGTATAGTGCCCTTCATTGTGGAGATATCAGGAAAACTGATCTCAGCTTTACCTCCTTGGGATAGTAGCTTCATGGAGTCTTCTTGTATGTCTTAAGATTGTGCCCTTCAAACCAGCTTTTTAGGAACATGCTAAAGTGCTGTTACTTCTGGCTTCAATTTTGCTTTCTGTACTCATCTCACATATTTGACGCTTGGCCCATAAGGACTTGTGTATCCAGCTGTACCGTGAAGCTCCGTGTGGCTCAATTTTCAGTCCTTAAGGACCTGCTATATAACCTTGTCTTGTCACAGAAATCGGGATCCAGAAAGTAATGTGAGGTGAATTTGCAGAGCATAATGAAACTCTGCACAGAATTATGCAGCCTAGATCCATAACAGGAATCACTGTATCTCACACTGGTATAGCTCCTATAGCTCAGATAGATCAAGCCTGGTGAGAGGGAGGTCTAAGTAGCCAGGAAGGAATCTGGCATTTGGAGTTCTGTGATACAACGTGCTCTCTCTGTACTGTGGTTTGCCTGTAGGTATGCCGGTTTGTTCGGAAGAGATTGCATTAGCCGGAACTGACTGCTCTATCCAAAGCTCTGATTGCGACAAGTCTTGCTCAGCTGAAGGGACACAAACGCTCAGTTCTTCCACAGGACCATTCGCTAACCTTGAATTGATTTTGGGCATGCAAGGAAACACTACAGCTCTAATAGGGTTCATAATTTCTGTGCCTACCGATCTCACAGCTGGGCCCCATCACAATACCCAAAGTAAATTTTATTTGTCATATCCTTGCTCGGTAGTCATTTTTAGAGGGTTAGGGGAATATAGTCACTAGGAATTGTACCAAAAGAACTCGAGTGCCTTCTCTTCAGGAACAGGTTCTTGGCTGTGAATCAAAGGGAGAATTAATGGCTTCTGATAAAGCTGAATAAAATGCTTAGACCATGAAGTAGGACAAAACTTAGGGAACTCTTCCATGCCACAGTGTTTCCCTGTTGGCAGACTCTGAGCAGTTCATTACTCAGCCTGCTGAATATTAAAATTTCATCACACATTGCGTAAGGAGCCAAGTCATGTTCTACACTGCTCCATCCCTCTGGCTGAGGTGCTTATTCCTTCTGGGCCAGATCCATCAGTCTGTCACTCCCTTTTTTACGGAAGGCAATTAGATGCCTGCATATCTTTGAGGTCTTCAGTCTCTGATAATTTTAAGCACATATTAATATATTTCAAATTTCTGGATTTCCCATGACCACATCATGTAGTTCCTCAAAACAGAATCTGATAAAAGTCAGCGTGGGGTTTTTTTGCCTTCCAGAGATGAAAACAAAATCTCTGAGGCACTTTGAAGACTCAGCTACATGTTTTCATGTTTTCTTTTGAAAAAATTCAGACAAAGTAGTGCCACAGAATGGAAAGACTGAACAAGCAAGAAAATAGATTGCACGCATATACATTTAACATATATGGAATCTGTGTCTTTACACAAACAAATATTCTTTGGACTTCATTGAAGAACTATACTTACTTGTTAGTAAATCCTTAAAACTTTAAAATAAGTTTCTGTTTCGCATTCTTTTTCACTGTTTTATATTTATTTACTTATTTTTTGATGGAGCCTTACTGTTTGAAGTCAGGAATGTAGCTCAACCATAGCCTACTCTTTTTCTTTGAGCATATAGTTTGCAAATTGGTCAGGCAATGGAATTTTTCTCAATTGAATTTCAACTGCCCCCCCGGCCCGAAATTAGTAGAAGTGATTTGCCATTTGCTATTAAAAGTCTCCTGAAAAGACTGGTATTTGTGCATGAGTGTCCTAAGCAACATGCTGAAGTTTCTGTATTTTACAGGTAGCAAAAATATAATCTGATTTACTTAATTGAATTACCTGCTTTGTATATGCTTTCTTCAATGTAGTTCTCTCTTGGAGATGCATATATTATTCACACTTTAGTACTGGGAAACCGGTGTTTTACTTAGGAGGATACAATTTTTGCAAATTCCTTGAAAAAATGCCCAGCAAGTCTAACTGATAAACCCGTATGACCCTTCATTTCAAGAACATTGAAGAGATAGATGGAATGCAATGTGGCATAGGTAGACAATTTCCACTGTGTTGGTCAAGTAAATAAAATTGCAGTTATAAAGTTTTCCTTTAAAGTTTTCCAGCTGCAGATGTTGGATCTAATTTAGGCTACTTATGGTAGAAGTATATATAATAGTCTTTGTAGATATTTAATATTAGGCATTGACAAATCCAGTAGCCCAGTAGAGGTGAGGCTGCACAGGCTGGAGAAATTAGCTGAGTGGAACCTTATGAAGTTAAAATGTATAAATGAAAGCAAATGCAAATTCCTGCATCTAGGATGCAATAACCCCATGTCACAACATAGCCAGGGGCTGTATAGGTAGAAAACAGCTTTATAGAAAAAAACTTTCAGGACCTCTTCAACAACAAATGGAACATGAGTCAGCAGTGTGTCCTTGCAGCAAAGGCGGCCAGCTGCATCCTGGGCTGCAGTAGCAAAAGTGTAGCCAGCAAACCAAGGCAAGTGATTCCTCTCTTCTATTTGAAACTCATGAGGCTACGTCTTGAGTACCGTATCCAGTTTTGGGCTCCCCAGTATGAGAAAGACATTAGCATGCTGGAGCAAGTTCAGTGCAGGGCTGCCAAGAAGGTTGGAGGCTAGAGACCACATGGTGTGTGAGAAGAGGCTGAGGGAACAAGGGGGCTTAGCCGTAAGATAAGGGTCAGTAGGGGTCTTTCTTCTGTCTACAACCAGGTAATGGGAGGACATAGAGAAGACAGTGTGGGACTGTTCTCAGAGATGCATTGTGGTAGAGTGAGAGGTGACAGACACAAGTTGGAACACGGAAGTGTCTGACTAGACATAAGGAGAACATTTTTCACCATGAGTTTGGTTAAACACTGGAACGGGCTACACTGAGAGGTTGTAGAGTTTCCATCCTTGGAGATACTAAAACCATGACTACTTCTTCCCACCTAAGTTTGTCTGTGCTTTTTATTATTATTTATTATAAATACTAGCAAAATAGTTGTATTAGAATTCTCTTTTTTTTTTTTACATCAAATTCTTCAAGTGTTTCAGAAAAAAATCTCTCTCTAATCTAAACTAATGAACACATGGTTTGCTTTTCCCTGTGAGTGAATGTAAGTATTAAAAAAACAAAGCTGAAAAATACATGGTTAGTGTGGACTCTAGAGCAAAATATGAGCCAAAAGAAAAAGATATTTTTCTGTTATATTATGAAAGCAGAACAGTTGTTTGCATGCAAAGAGTTTGATCAACAGTCACACTTAGAAATCAATGCAGCTTTCAAATAAAATTTATACACCATCATTTTGGAAACTGTTTTGCCTGCATTGTGGTTCTTCATCAACTCAACATGTTATCAGTTAAACATATTAAACTTTTTCATGTTGCTTTGCTTACAGTGATGTCTCCAAGGGCTACTAGGAAGCTTCTAAATTTAAAACAAAAATTAACCCCCCCTTTTAATTAAATGTAAATTAGAAAGTTAACTTTTAAAAAGAAAAAAATCCACAAAAGTTATTTCAGAGCAGAAATAAAAGGGATCCGTAATTTATCATTACTTATAAAAATGCCAAGTGTAATTTTTGTACTTGCTTTTTTAAACATAAGCCAATAGCATGATATTAATAGTCACTACATTCAAGAAATGTAGTCAGATTTTTAAAAGTGATGTTCTTTAAGGAGATTGGCATTTCACCAGTGGACAGAGAAGATTTTGACTAAGCTTTTGACAGCAAATGCTGTAGCTCCAAAATTAATCTCATTCTGGAATGTGTGTTTGCTCAGTAGTTCAGAAGCTGAATAAACTTAAAGTTTTGTCACACACTGTTGCTCATCTTCACTGTGGATTGTGTAAAGCTTAACAAGTCATGCTTGGACAAACTTTTGTCAACTGAATTAATAAAAAAGTTTATCTGAAATAAAGTTAAAAATGGCAATAAAAGCAGGGAGGTTTTTGAAAATGTGAATTTATGAAAATGTGCCTCACAGCTTCTACAAGTCTGAATATATTTGGCTGTGGTAAGACAGCATTTTGTGGAGGGTTTTGTTGTTTGGTGTTCCCCCCACTCCCCCAACTATCTCACAACAATTGTATGTTGCTGGAAGTGACCAGGTCAGGTGGAACCCTTTAGAAAGATGCAGATTGCTCCACTCCTGAAGAGCAGCTACACTTAATCAAGAAGGGAAGGTGTCAGAGAATTCAGGGTACAGCAGGCAAAGGAATTGCAATCAAAAATTGGAAATCTCCAGTTTGTATGCAGACTAGCAAGATACATGAGTTTGTACACAGTCTGCAGTGAACTTTAAAGAGCAGCCAGCCAAACCTCAGAGTCATGGAATGAAATTTCTAAGGGCCAAGTGTGACTGTCTAGACTTGCATCAACTCAAAATATTCTTCAGTTGGCTAAGACCAAGTGACAAAGCAAGGACCCAGCTATGAAGACACATGGGCTAAAGAAGAGTGGGTTATAAACAACAGACAGTTTTTCTTAGAAGTTGAAGAGATGGTATTTTTGTTACATTCAAAATCCTTAAGGAGTTCATCTGTATATTCTTAGAAGAAAAGAAACTGAAGCAGCCTTTGTCAGACCACAACTAAGAAGGAACAATGTGGTTTGAATGCTTGGCCACTTTATTACAGTGACCTTTTTCTCCCATGTCAGTTTTCAGTCTATAGCTTAGCTAAGTCATTTAGGGATTCTCTCCCATACCATTCATCTTCTCCAACAATCTCCTTACTACCACAAAAATCGTTGATGACTTTCTAGGTGTTGGGTTGCTAGCTGGTAGGTGATGGTCACTGTGCTAATGCGTGTCCGCTAGCTCATAGCTGGAACCCAGCACTTCTGAAAACCAGACTACTGATTTACATGCCTAAACACAGCAGTTAGACACTTCTGAAATCTTTACTTAGAAATAAGAGTTTTGTGAAATACAGTAGCTTGTCAAGAAGCAGAATGGACAGATTCTTCTTGTTGTGATACTATTACAATGTACCAAGCCTAATTTCCCATGCCAGTTTGACATCAATAGTTGATGTTGCTAGCTTCATGCGTACCACCACATGTAAGAGTGTCCAGGTCAAAGAATGTGTTTTAGAATTAAGAGAAGGTGGTCAGGGAAATACTGAGGTTAGTATTTTCAATACTCCTGTTTCACCTTGTACTTGCTATCTCTTGGATCTTTTGGCTGTGAGATGTAGAGACCTGAAAGGTGATGAACTCTGTATCCTGTTAGACTTGGTCAATAAATTAGTTTGAGACCGCTACCAAAAAAGGAAGATTTGAAGAAAATAAATTGTGGTTGGAACAGTTGGTACAATTCATATTAATAATGTGATTAGTTAATTATATTGTGCAGATTGACAGTTTATTGGATTAAAATATCAGATATGTGAACTGGTCGTTCAGAGCAACCTGATAGAAGATTAAGTTTAAGCCTGCCCGTACTCACTGTATGAAAGTCTAGTATTTAGGGAAATGGTTAAAAAAAAAAAAATACTGCGTGAAGAAAGCAAGAAAATGAGATAAAGTAAAAGGCTGTACAACTTTTTTGTATTTCCATTAATACAACATTTGTGGGGGCTTTGTGCTGGTTCTCCACAATGAGGCACATCAAGAAAACAGATTAGTCCTGTTGATCCTCTACAGGGAACTAACGAGTTTCACAGTTTTGCAGCAGATAAGCTTCTGTTGCTGAAAGGCAAATTTCCAGCAAACATCCAAGCAATCAGGTTTGGTGTAATTTTCTTTTTTTTACTGTACATCCATATCTTTTACAATAGTGTTATGGGTCATATCATTCCCAGAGAGATATGTCTCTGAAGGCACCAACTCCAACAAGACTTTTAAAACACCCCCTCCACAGATGCTCTCCCTCTTCTTCTGCTTGCCAAGCACCCTCCTGAGATATCACCTCTATGAGAGCAGTAACACAGTAATATTCAGCATTGCCAAACTCCTAACACTGGCATGTTTATGAAATTAAGGTATCAGATTTTGTTTTAATCTCATCAAAGTTACTGCAGAGAAGCTATGACAATAAGGATATAGATATTTTTCTTTCTAGTGGCCTAAGAAAAGGTCATATAGGCTGAAAGCCTTATCTGGAGCTGCCAGAGTCCGATGTCACTTAGATTGTCTCTGAATTAGCTCAAGTCTTTCATTATTTCTTCTGTTTCACTAATATCAGGAAAAAGAAAAAACAAAGTTACAAAAAAGCAGAATGACGACAACAGAAAAAACAGCAGATACTTTACATACTAACATTTACTGATATGTAAGCCAATGAAGACTGTACTTAATAGTGTATTCTCTACCTTAGTGCACTTCTGGCATGATACTAAGATACCTGAAAACTCTTCCCAATTATTGCATTCACAATTTAAATGTGTTATTGCAAGCCTGACGCTTGACTATTGCACTGATTTGAAATAAACATGGAAGTACTGATCTTGGGAAATACATTGTTGTTAATGTAAGACTTGGTTATGTCTTACAGAGTGAGGTTCTGTGTTCAGACTACTTTTGACAAGCCATTTGTTGAAAAATTAAAGCAATACAGTTTACCATTAGGGACGGATAAGCACTGTAATAGATTGCCTAAGGAGACCATAAAAACTATCATTTGAAGCTTAAGGACATGTAGAATATCTACCAACAATGGGACATGAATGGCAAGACTATTTTTCTACAGCCCTTCTAGCTCTCCTTTTTATGATACCTTGCTGGGCTCTACTTTAATAATTTGACAGCATTCTTTTTGTCCCCGTCCTTATTTATCAGATGTTGAAATGGTTTTGGATAGGTTTGGAGGAAAACAAGATTGAGGATAATGCTGAGGGAAAGTGCCTTGCTATTATAAAGTTCTTGAATTTAGAGTGTTTACAGGAAAGTTTGATAAAACTTGTCCAGGAAAGTTCGGTTTTAGTGCTTGCAGCTTGTGGGTCAAAGGTACTAGATACCATTTTTGTGGTATCTTAGAAGTAGCCAGTTCACGGCTGAGAACAAATTCTGTAACATGGTGACAGTTTTTAATGGCCACGGGCAGTTGACATCAAACACCGAACCAGAAGTAAGGTATCCAAGGTGCTTCAAGGAGTCAGTCCTGAGGAATCATGGACAGAGACTGTAGTAGTGTCTGTCATTAATGTTGCCTGCTGGTTTTTATTAAACGAAGATTTCAGTTGTTCCTTATTTTGCCCAGCCACACCTTCCAGGTTATTTCCTTCTCAAGATGCACATACTGAGGTTTTGAAGGGATTTCAACTGATTATCATCATCATCATTGTTGTTGTTATAGATTTATACCAAAAGGCCTTGCTGTTAACAGGGGAACTAAACACACCTTTGCACATAGTTACAGAGATAGATCCCTATTTTCCTGCAATGCTTGTTGCCGTCTACCTTACTTGGTGTATGATGGGGTAGAATACTGGAGCTGGGATGGAAGACTCTCCAGTGTTATCCCATCCTTCCCTCCGTGTTGTCAGGGTAAGGAGGGGTCCTTCTGAGTCCAATGGCAAGAGGTCAAGAAGCAGACCTCCAGGTGCATTTAGCATCCCAGTTAATATGCGTGTATGGGGGGAAAAGTTGGGAGGGAGGAACCTATATTCAAAATGTGGATGAGGCATCTGGAAGAACCCAGATTCAGTCTAAAAATTGAAGATTTGTATTTAATGGTCACACACCAGAACCAGAGGGTCTGAGAAATGAAGACTGGGATGGAGCAGGGTGAGGAAAATGAAACAGGGGCAGAGTCTAGAGAAGAGCTGGACAGGAGGATAAGGTAGAGGAGTCAGGGAACCATATTTATGCCCTGCTTACAGCTGGAGGACCAAAGATGAAAGCTGAAAGTACCCATTTATCCTGGCTACGCAGTCTGAGAAATCTAGGACTAATTGCTGAAGCGATCCTACTGGCTTCATTTGCTGCTATGAGTAGTCATCACACCTGTATGTCAGTTCCTGATCTGGTTATTAGAATCCCTGCATATCTGGAGGGCTGTACAGTGAAATGAGAAGCAGACAATACCTGACAGGGATTCAAACAAATCTTTACAGCAACAGAATTAGGCAGCAGAAGTTGATACAATTCCACTGGATTGCCTTCAGCTATTATAAGCAGATAGCTAGTTCTTTTCTGATGCACATTTTGCAAGTTATAAAACTCCATTGGTCCTGTAGACAACAGCGTCCCTCCACACAAACATGATTTATCCCCAGAGCAGTTTAGAAATGAAACGGTCATGAAACAAAGGTTGTGTAACAATGCATTTGTACAAGGAGTGAGTCAAAATGCAGCCAGCTGGAGGCTTCCCAGAACTCCAGATGAACCAATTTTTTTTCGTTCCACAGATGAAGACAAAGCCTATCTTGCTGCTGTTCTTGAGGAAACAAATTCAATTTTGTGTTGTGTTTCAAAGAAATATTGCAGTCAGGCATAGTATTTTCTCTCCCATCACCACCCCTACCTTCTGCTTTTCACCATCTGAGCTTGTGTAGGTGACCTTGACTTCTGTCCTGAGCATCCTCTCTTTTGATACCTTTCTTCTTCTCCATTGCCTAAGTTTATATTCCACCTAACTCACTAAACACTGCAATTTGCCAAAGTAAAGCCCTTACCTCCTGCTCTCAGCACCTTCCTTGCTTTGGCAAGTCCTGATCACTTTTCACCACTGCAGATACGGGAACAGTTACTAATGCTTCCTGCCAAAGCGTCATCCAGGCTAGTTTATCTGTCCCTAGCAAATGACTAAATTACTTTTGCATTAAGCTGGCTTTGTTTGGGTTCTTGGTTTTGATAAAAGCATAGTTGTTTTCCAATGCAATCTTTTAAGAAACTGAGGATTTTCAATAAAAATGCATTGGTGGAAGTTACAGACTTCCCGTCAGTCACGGCTTTCAAAAATACACTCCTCTCAGTAGTAGTAATTTCTTCTGTCACGTTGAAAGTGTATCCTCTGTCTTGCCGTGATTTGTCTTGATAAAAAAATATCATTTTGTTGTATTTAGCTGTAGTGTTTCATAAAGGAAATTTAAGATTTACCAGTTCACTTTGAAAAGATTGGGGTTCAGTTTTTTTCTGGTCTTTTTTCCCTTACTTTAGAAATTAACAGTGCTATTACTCTTAATTATTAGGTAATTTCTCCTTGCTCATATGTGAAAATTTGCACGGGAATTGGTCTGATTTTCCTTGTGTTGTCTGTATGCTTCTTCTGAGAGACTGACATAAACATCTTAATGGTGCTGCTACAACTGTGCTCGCTCTGTAGCGGAAACTGTGCTATACATTCCTTGATACTTGAGCATATTGAATATCAAAAGTGCACAGGAAGTAGTACTAATATATTTAGCTGAATTCCAGGAATGGCATGAATGAACACAGTTCTGTTTCCACAGGCATCTCACAATTGGATAGCAACGTACTTTGAATGGCTAATGTTACATGCTCTCTAGGCATGTTGCCATTTCAGCAGTTAAGGAAGATTTTATAGATTTTAATACGTTAAACTGAAAGGGTCTTATAAATACCTCATACTTTCAGCTCATAGTAGATGTAGTCTCAGTTACTTCTAATTGTGAATAAATATTCTGCCTCCTTCTGGCTTTCCTCTGCCCCTTTTGTTTTCACCTTGTTCCTCCACACTGCTCAGTTGCACAAAGATTTAAAAAAGAGTCTTGCACACAAGCTCTCTACTTCTTCACTCTCTATAGAGCAATATCCTCCAACTCCCCAGGTAAAGAGAAGGAAGATATAGTACAACTTTTACATTTATATCTGCTCTGTTACCTTGAAAAAACTAGATCAAGATTAAATAGTTTTGTTTTCGTTTAAATCTTCCTTCTGCATTTTATTTTGAAAGTCTTCACCATAAACGTTATCACACAGATGGCTGTGAATATAGCTGCAATAGGATTAGCATCAAACTGAGTACAGCGTGAAGTTTGCCTAATTTCAAATATCCTGTGAAAGTTACCTTAAAGGTTTCCAATATAGCTACTGATGTTTGTGACTATATTCATGAATGGCTAACAGGAGCCAGTGACTAGCATGAGAGGAATGTCTTTAGCTTAGATGATAAAAATACTTTCTTCAAAGCTTATCAGAAAAAAAGAAAAAAGTTATAGGTCTCCAACATTTGGTAGAAATGTTCTAGCTTCAGTGGGGGCTTCAGCTAACTTCACAGCAATGGCATTCCTCCCCCCCAAAATCAGATACCAGTTTCAAGAGGACTAACTTGGTAGCAGGTTCTGTGGATTCTGGCCAGTGTTTCTGCAACAGCCTCCCTGCTGGCTTAGAGCAGTGCTCTCCAAATGTTTTTGATCGTGCACCCCATCAGTATAACATTTTTGAGCATGTACCCACAATATATAGGTATTTCTAGATTATTTATATACATGTACAACCGTACTAATATATTATCAACCTTATAAAACATAAACAAAAACAGAAATTAAAAAGGGATGAGAAAAATGAAATAAACACTGTTTGTTATTTTCTTTTATGTATTTATGGTACAAAAATATTTGCTTCCTGCATGCTAGTGACTTGTCTTGTACAATGCCTGGCGTGTGCACACCCCACTTTGGAGACCACTGGGATGGAGGACTACTAATCTCGCAGTGGTAATAACTTTCCCGCTGAGGTGTCTGATTGAAACCTGGTAGAAGCAACCCTGCTTTAGGACAGGCCCTGCGAGAAAGGAGTCAAAGACAGCAGCGTTGGCAAGATACTTTTGCCGGCTGACAGCAAGGAAGCTGTAGGCCCGTCAGGGAAGGATAACAGGGCGGATGGGAGTTTCCCCCTCTAGGCCATCTGAAGGCTGCAGTCTTCCTTTCACAGTATTGGGCACTGTATAGAGAATGCAGCAGCAACAGCCACACCAAAGTTGTAGTTTTCTTCTTTTCCCCCTTCTGTTACTGCCTTTTTTTCACCGGTCTCCCAGTGTAAAAGAGAGGCATCATTAATCCTTAATTTTTGGCTCAGGTTTATGAGTTTACTGAATAATACATGCACAGTTATCTTCACAGTAAGTTAGTGTTGCACCTGGGATTTAACTCCTAGTACTTACGTGATCTTGCCCTCCAAAGGCAAGTAGTTGCCTGTGCTGGAATGCCTTCCCTTCTGTAAGCTGAGGCATATGTAGTTGGGATGGTATAATGCAGTTAATCATTCCTTTTTACTTTTATATTAATCATCATGAAATTTGTTTGTTCTAAAAACAAGTTTCTAAGTAGTATTTTAATCTAAACCCATTTCAACCACTTCAACCTAATACAATAACAGCATTTCAACAACATTGATCTGGAAGAGGTAGTCTATATAGAGTCAGTTTTAGTCAAAATGCTAGACTAGTAGATATAGAACATTACAAGAATTTTCTTTATTACACTTATATGACTGATCCAATTGTAATCAGTGCTTTGTAGTTCAACTGTCCAATTTTCCCCTTCTAGTTGATTAACAGAAAGCTCTGGCAGATCTTTGGAAGTTCATGGCCAAATAATTTGTCAATGAAATGTAGTGGATGTAAATTGATAAATGTAGCCGTTAGGAAGAAATAATCATTGCAAGTTGCTGATGAGAACAGAAGACCCTATTAATAATTCAAAGTAATCATCACCTCCACTTTCTATCCTAGTCTGCTAAATATATTACATCACAGTATATTACATTTTCCTTCCTAGGGATAGGTAAACGTCAGGGCATAAGTGACTTCATATATGAAAAGCTTTTGCAAAAAGCTTTCTAATTTTCTCTGTCCAGTCCATGTTAATCCTGTTGAATAAATGAGCAAAAGAGATATAGCTTATCCACACATAATGGTGTTTATAAATCTGCTCTTGAAAAGGGAGGTGTAGCTTATGCAGTAAATTACAGAACTGAGTCTGTTTCAGAGACATGGGTTTGACAGATGGACCACTTGGTGGATAAGGACTTGGCTGGATGATTGCACTTGATTTCCAAGTGGAGACCAGCAATGAGTGGTGTTCCTCAGGGGTTGGTATTAGGACTGGCACTGTTTGACATCTTGGTGACATGGACAGTGGGATCGAGTGCACCCTCGGCAAGTTTTCCGACGACACCAAGCTGTGTGGTGCGGTCGACACGCTGTAGGGAAGGGATGCCATCCAGAGGGATCTTGACAGCCTTGAGAGGTGGGCCTGTGTGAACCTTATGAGGGTCAACAAGGCCAAGTGCAAGGTCCTGCACAGGGGTTGGGGCAATCCCAAGCACAAACACAGGCTGAGTGGAGAATGGATTGAGAGCAGCTCTGAGGAGGAGGACTTGGGGGTGTTGGTTGACAAGAAGCTCAACACGACCTGGCAATGTGCGCTCGCAGCCCAGAAAGCCAACTGTATCCTGGGCTGCATCCCAAGTATCGTGAGCAGCAGGTCGAGGGAGGGGATTCTGCCCCTCTGCTCTGCTCTGGTGAGACCCACCTGCAGTTCTGCATCCAGCTCTGGGGTCCTCAGCACGGGAGAGACATGGACCCGTTGGAGCGGGTCCAGAGGAGGGACACCAAGATGATCAAAGGGCTGGAACACCTTTCCCTATTTAAGACAGGCTGAGAGAGTTGGGCTTGTTCAGCCTGGAGAAGAGAAGGCTCCGGGGAGACCTTAGAGCAGCCTGCCAGTACCTAAAGGGGGCCTGCAGGAAAGCTGGAGAGGGACTTTTTGCAAGAGCCTGTAGTGATAGGACGAGGGGTAATGACTTTAAACTGAAAGAGGGTAGATTTAGAATAGATGTAAGGAAGAAGTTCCTCACCGTGAGGGTGGTGAGGCACTGGCCCAGGTTGCCCAGAGAGGCTGTGGCTGCCCCATCCCTGGCAGTGTTCAAGGCCAGGTTGGATGGGGCTTGGAGCAACCTGGTCTGGTGGAAGGTGTCCCTGCCCACGGCAGGGGGGTTGGAGCTAGATGAGCTTTAAGGTCCCTTCCAACCCAAACCATTCTATGGGTTTGTGATTTAAGTTTCCCAGATTTTTTTTCTGATTTTAAAAAATACTTGACGTTAGATATTGGAAGAGTAGTAATAAAAGTAGGTACTTTTATTATTGGGTGTTCTTCTTTCCTCCACCTCTTCTCCCTTCTTTTCCTCTCGACTTCCCTTCCTGCAGTGTTTTCAATTAGTGCTGTAATTAAGAAGGCAGTAGCATTTACATTTGAAGTTTAAGACTTTTCAAGGCCTTCACCTTCCTTGAGTCTTTATTGTTGCCTCTAATCAGAAGTTATAGAAATAGCAAAAGGTTGTGTGTTACCGTCCTTACCACTATAAGAATCTTATTGTACTACAACTCAATTTTGTTCTGATTCTGAACTGTGTTTTAAATCCATGTAAACATTGCTACGGCCGACTTTACTAATGAAACTTTATTCTTAGCACCTATGAAATGGAGAATTAACTAAAAATCTTTTCCATGCCTTCTGCTTTAATTTTTACATAGGTTTCCACTTAAATCACTTAGCTTTTGTCTTTACTTATCCATATTGCAGAGAAAGGAACAAAATAAAAATACAATAAAATCCATTAATGCCTCTAAATTTATTTATTTACATTATTTACATACACAGCTGTTTCAAGATTAATCTCTGTTTCTGCAGTGAGGCTCTGATAATATGTTGCTTTATTCCTTTGCAATGAATTTAGAAGACAGTTTATATTCAGCTTAAAAAAAAGACCTAACATCAGAAAGGGATGTTGATGTAGTTACAGTAAATGCCCTTGTTCACGTTGTTAAGAGAATCTGTGACATGAACCTCCTAACATCAACTATGTTTAAATAAGCATGATTTTTATTCCTCGATAAGTAAAAGTTAAAGATAGCCCTGTTACCATGCATAATATAACCATTGTCAGGTTTTGATTATTGAAAGCATTTGCTGAAAATATAGGCTATGGATGACTTTTGTTTTGTTTAAAATAATGCAGTATATACACAGTGAAGAGATATAATTGTGGCTAGTCATTTAGAAAGATACTATGCTTAATGTACAGCTTTCTGCATTAATGCTGACTTTAGTGAAAAACAGTAGTACATTTATCTGAGCATTTTAATAGTAGCACATCATTAATTAAGAGTGCAACCAGCCTGGGGTATAGATTTTTGGATCTACTTTTTTTTTTTTACTTCATGCTGTTAAAATTTGAAGCTATATTAAGTGATGCTAAGCAGTAATAATGCTAAATCATCTTAATCTAATCCAATGATTAAGATAGGATTTCAAAGGTTTATTTTGGTTTTTTGTTCAAATTGTACACAGGAATAAGTTGTTTTGATGTTACTGTTCTGCTGTTCAGAGTTCAAGTGGCTAGAATTTAGCTTGTGAAATATAACTGTAGGTATCTTTCATCAGAGAAACTTCGAGAAGCATTTCCTGTTTAGTGCGTGATGTAGGATGAAGTCTAACACAGATCAGATTGGTAGTTGGATCAGGACTGGTTGCGCCAAGACAGATAGTAACTGAAATGACCTTGGATCGAGCAGGACCTTCCTGCTCCAGTGCTGCATCAGCTGGTCATATTGACCTATTCTTGCATTACAAACCCCCAGCAGGCATCCTTGTGCTTTAGTTCTGAGCTGCCGTTTTGTTTCTTATTCAATATAGCTGATGGTGGAAACAAGGAGGAATTACAATTAATCTGCTATTTACTTTTTTTGGGTTATAAAACTTGACTTGATATTCTTAATATCATTTTCTGGCCTTCTTGCAATCTAATATTTTCTACTACTTCCATATTTTTCTTAACATTTCAGTTCTGATTTAGCTTCTTGTCATATTTATAGCTGTTCCTTCTCTCCCTCCTTTTCTCTTTTATTGATACTAGAAAGGTGTAGGTCTTTTGATGAGCAGTGATCTATTCTGTATGATTCAATGGTTTTGCCACCCTGGAATGTCTGACGAGATAAATAATTTATTTTACCAGAGTGATGTCATATTCATGATTTTCAAGACCCAAGGGCCCTGAAGTCTTAATAACTGTAATTCCTTACCAGTTAACCCTCTCTGAAAAACAAGATGTGTCTAAAAGGACAGAGATTTTTTTTCCTCTGTTGATCATCTCTGGTTCTTAGCTGATTTAGGAATAGATAGGGGACTTTCCAATCTATTGTCTTCAGTTAAATCAGAATCCCCTTCTGTCTTTCTCTTTTGGCTTTTGGAGGTATCTCATTCTTTGCTTCTGCAAGAATAATCAATCATTTTGTATCCTTAAGCTTTATCATCACTTCATGACGATGAAAAATATGTACATAGTCTCCTCTGTGTTGTGCTAACATATTCTATTCAATAATGGTTCCCAGGTCAGAATCTGGGGCTGCAAGACTAGAGGTAGTAAAGTTTGGAAAAGATGATAACGCTTTCATAGATGCTTGCAATCTGAGTGAATAAAGTACTTCTGTGAAGGTCTGTCAGAAATATTACATGCTATATTTCTTGATAATAGAATAATATATGCAAACACGTGCACTTATTGCAGCTGACATTTATCTGTTTCAATGAAATGTGCTTGCCTTCCTCCCTTAGGCTCCTTTGAATTGCTCAGTCTGAAAGTATTGCACCAACATCGCTAAAGTTTGCAAGTAATTTGTTAAAAAAATTAAATCATTAAATCCATTTCGAGTGATGTTTAATTTTACTGCAGCCAAATCTCAAAGAGGAATGTGCAGTGTGACTTGTAAGCAGGCAGGAGCCCTTTTAATGGAAGATATGAATCCTGCAGCTGGTCTTTAATTCAGTGAACTCTCATTAATTTCAAAGGTATTGCTTGGGTAAAGAACTTAGAAAATGACCTTTGATTTTGCCTATTGAAATTGCTGGTGGAGTTGTTGCATCATCCTTATGCAAAAGAACTATGGAAGTAAAAACAAAGATACTAAATGTGTGGTTAAAAGTACATTCTGTAGATTTGCTTCTATATTGATTTTCACAAGCTTGGCAGTATCTACTTTGACTTACTATGCCATGGTTAGAGGTTAATCTTAAAAAAACCCACCTTAGAGCATTGGCTTGACATTGGTCCTTCTCATAAGATGGAATTGCAAGAGAATGCAGATGCTTTGAAAAGGCCAATACAATCACAGCTAAATTTAAACGATCTGCATTAGATTACAAGTTCTCTTTTGTGGAACTTCAGCCCCTTGCAAATCTGTAGGAATAAGATTTTGAATAGTTTCAAGACAGAAATTCAAGGTAATTTTCTGTTGGACCATTTTTATATCAGAAAGGTGAAATCTTAATTGCTTTTTATAACACAGTTTGTACAGAGATAGATACTGAAGTTTTACTTCTCTGTTGAATTGTCATGCTTCTTAAAAGGATGGGACCTAGATGTCATACCCCATGGAGACAAGTTGATTTCCTTCTTTCAGTTCTTGTGTTAGATGGTCTTGCATGCAGTGTAATGGGAGAAAAAAAAGAAAAAAAAAAAGCTTTATTTGCATGGAGGAAGGGAAGATTTCAGGGGCTGAATGAACCATTCAGTTCTGCCAAGGCATCCATTCTCTTCTGTGGCATCAATGCTCTGCCAAGATTGTCACACTATGATACCTCCTTTATTTTTAAGTTGGAGACTTTCTAAAACTGGGATCTTTTAGGTCTATGGGTTTGCAATATGATAGCATGAAGCCTGATGGGAAAGCTTCACCGTCAGCTACTGCTCAGAAAAGCTTGGCCTATTCTCTTCGAGGAGAAAGCTTGCAATGAAAGAAATGGGGAAGGATGAACGTGGAATGAAGTTCCTTTTCATATTTGACAGGACATTAAGCACAGTCAGTGTAACTTTTCTTATCTCTTCCACTGTCATCTTGATGGCCTTTTGGTAGTATCAGGGGGCAAAACTATTAACATTAAGAAAAAAAGATTCAAATACATGAGGACAAACAGTCTCTTATGGAAAATAGAGCATCTAAGATGGCATTGCTTACTTTTTTAACTCAGTTCAATGCCTTCAAATGCCAGTTTCAACTGCATTGGATTTTTTAAATAGTGCTGATGTTTAAAAAAAAAGAAATACAGGGAAAATCAAGATTAAAACAAAGTCACTACATTATTAGAAGTTATAGCAACCGTAGGGATTTCAGAGTATTACTAAAAGAAGAGAAATGTCATACTGCTCAAATTAAATTTGTTTCAGTGTGGCAGCATATGTTTTTTTTAATATTTCAGCTAAGTTCATGAGCTACAGAATATTTACTACAGGAAATATATTTTACATAAATAGCTGCTTCTTTTCTGTTTCCCAGAATCAAAATCATGCTTTTAATTAATGAAAATAATATCGGGTGTTTCTTTAAAAGGGTATTGTGAGTCCTTCAGTGATTTCCAGATTTCCTCTGAGATTTTGAACATGTAGTAACTAAATAAAGCCAAAAACTCAAGTGTTCCAAATAATTCATAACTATTAAAGATAGTGCTCATTGCATTCAAATATACGATATTTTGGATACTGTGGATTGCTCCACTTATGAAATTTACATTATTATATTTAAGCTGTCTTCTTGATTTAAAAATGCAAAGTATTTTTTTTTTTAATTTAAAGTATTATAATAAAGTATCTTCCATGTGGAACTCATTGTTTTTAATTACTAATATTTTGAATGTATACTTTTAGAATAGTCTTGTTATTGAACACCTAGTTCATGTGGCAGTTTAGAGAGAAAATTGAGTTTCAGCCCTGCAGAGTCTGAACACACTGAGACTAACTGCAGGCTGCATGCTGATAGGTAACTCTGTTTTGGGGAATAGAGTGCTCAGCCACTTAAAGGTTTCTGTAGTGACTGGCTGTATTTACCCTGCAGGGTCACTGTGTCTCATTGCACTTGCCCACCAGTTGTCCAAGCATGGAGTTCGGGGTGTCTGTTTGTAGTTCTATCACTGTTCATTTAGCCAAGTTTCTTTGAAGTGGAAGCCAAGGTGTGCGGGCTCATAGCACGCGTTCCTATCTCATTGTAACCAGCAGTCTGATTGCAGTCAGTCTCAACAGTTAGGAAACACTCCTGGGTCCACAGGCTCTGATATACCCCTCGTTTCTGTGGCTTTGTGGGCCTCTGTGACTGTTCTTAAGTGTTGAAGTGGTGTTTATCATCCGGAAAGTACAAAAATCTCTCCTAACTTCAAACTCTGCTAAGAACACCAACTGTTCTTTTTGGTTCCTACTTCAGTTACAAATTTTTCACTGTTTTAATCTGTGTTTTGCACTTGAAACTTTTAAGTTATGGTTGTTCTTGTATAATGTTAAAGAAGTATCAGTGACAGTTACTGTACTGTAGCAAGGCACCAATCATTGCTCCCTTGTACGTAGGATAACTGTGTAATAAAATGTTATTGGTGTTAAGGAAAGATCGCTTTTCAATGGAAGCTACTGACTGTAAATACGAGGCTTTGACAGACATTTTTAGAGAGTACATTTAAAGGAGAAGAACTGTATAAAATCAAAAGGCCAGGAATTATTTAATGGTAACTATTTAAGTGTTCTCTGAAATAATTAGACCTGAAAAGCCTTTCTGAATGTATTCCAGTGCTTTACCTGCAGAAAATGTATGCTGCTTCCCTGACAGATAGCATTGTCAGTTTTTACCAAGTATTGCAGCCAAGTGACAATGTATTTGTTCTCTGTGAGCTTTGAATGAGATGACTGCACTTGCAGACTGGCTGTGATAGTGACAGTGACACAGAACTTGCTTTTCAGTTTGCTTATGATACTCTATAAATGTATAGGTAGGCTGTGCTTGAAATGAATGTGTTAACATTACATTGCTATACAGTAGTATCTTTAATGTCATTTCCATTTCATTACCCTATCCAGAGCAATTTAAGTTACCTATGATAGTGTTCTTTGTCTGCTGTCAACATAGTATTGGCAAGGCATTCAGAGGCCAATGGTAATAAATGAAGAGGGTGGGTATCCTTGCCCCCACCTGCACAATAAATTTGCAGAATGCTGCACTAGTAATATGCAAGTTTCTAGGAAACTTGCCATGTCTGTCCTGTGGACTAGCGTTCAGCTGGAAAATGTATGACACTGAGACCGAATGTCAGTGTCCTGAGGGCACAGAGCCACTTTGTAGGTGTACCTGTTTCTAGTCCTGTCTCCTGGATGAACACTGAATGCCCATTGCAGGTAGCCTTGTCTCCAGTCCTGTGTATGGCCCTGTCACCTGGGTGGACTGTGGACACATCGTATGGGTAGCTTGTCTCCTGGATGGACCTCTTGGACATGCACTATAGCTTTTCTTCACTCCTACCTCCTGATGCTCATGGCTGAAACCCCTAGAAGGATCCTGGACCTGATTGATTACTTCACTGTTTTGGGAACTGTTGATAGACTCTCTTACCACCACCCTGCTCTTTTCAGGTCCTTGGCTGAATTGAGGAGCCTTGGCACAGTGCAATGTGGGGCACAGAGCAGACCGAAGATGTGTCCCTGAATGTTTCTTCACAGGGGTCTTCTGTGGGGTTCAGCAGTGCTGGGAAGTTCACTCTCCTTGAGGACTCTCCCATGTGGTGATCTTGGGTCTGAGGGTGTGGGTATCCAAATGATTGGAAAGCTCAGTGCTTTGTTCCCACATGAAAATGAGCTCAGGATCTCTGTAACAGAGACATGTCTGTTTTGCAACCCCCAAAGTTCAGTGGTTGTTTAGGGTTTTAAAGATGATGGCCTTCATCTTCATGAAGAGAATGCAGCACCTGGTCAGCTCACACATTGCAGTGTAGTATGAGAAGTAGCCTTGAGCTCCTAAACCTTTCAAGAGCCTTTGGATGACATATGAATGTTTAGCAAGTATTTGGTGTACCTCTGGAACAATGTTTTCAGCTAAGTTTCCTCCTGAAAGAATCTAGTTCACACGCACTGTAGCTATTCTGCAAACTGAACCAACATTCAGTAGGGCCATTACTTCATGGATTATTCACTTCCAAATCATACTACTGCTTCAGACTGAAAGAGTAACATAGATGCAGCCTTAGGACATGAGTTCATATTATGCTTAGTTTGGTCTAATGACTGCTGCTGAAAGGAGCAATAGCCCTCTTGTGCTCACATCACTTTTTGTGTGCTCCTTCTGCTTCCTTTTCTGAGTTTGACTTGTCACGGTAAATCTTCCCTGCTTGGAGGGAAAGCTAACTCATGAAAACCTGTGAGTTTTCCCTCAGATCAGCAAGCTGACGGGAGTCACTATAGAGTTGCACAATTGCTAAATTTAACAGAAGGGAAGAGGCAGAAAAGCAGGGAGAAAGCAGGTCCACCCCCTCTGGCCTCTGCCTGCTGTTAGATTGAATTAAGTATAATATGAAACTACACCCTGAAGGAGAAGCATGTAAGTTTATTCAGAGAAGATTATCACTGTTGCTGCTGGTTGAGAATTCACACAGCTGAGGATTCACTGTTTAAAAAATGTGGTGGAATTCCCAAAATCGTTCAGGGTTTTTTGCAGTGATAATAAATGTTTTCAGGTGTCTTGTGGAGGTCTTTCCTGACAAATGGACAAACACTGGCTGTGTATTTGGCTGTCCTCATTTTATTTGTTGACCTTCTTGGAAGAATGGAAGAATTTCAGAAAGTAATAGCAAACTGTTATATATCAGTATGATATTCATAGGCAGATAAAGTAAGAAATGCACCACTAAGGTTATGCTTCTTTTATTGGTCTTTCCAAAATCTTTAGATCAGTTTTAGTATGAAGTCAGTTCTCTTACCAATTTTGTTTTGTCTGTCTGTAGTTGATAAAGATGATAGAAATTGTACATTATATTTTTCTACCTATTTTCACAAAACTCACATTCTCTGCTTTCTTCCCAATCCACTTGTCTTTTTCTAAGGGAAAAATCCCTGCTTAAAATACCATGTTAAAACACTGCTCGGTCTATGATTGAATCTGAGCCTCGTGCTAGAACTACTCTCACCTTACTTTACAATAAACATTCCAAAAGGCAGGAGAGTATTCTATTCCCTAAATATACATTTTGTTTAGAAATAAGGTTATCTAATTAGAGCATGTTAGTTCTTGAAATTGGGAAGTCTCAGTGCTGGTGTATAGGCAGATTAAAGTCAAAAGTTCTAAAATCAAGTATGCCCTTTGTATTCATGTACTGTAAGTTGTTTCTTTCTGCTTGTATACTAGCAGCTTTCAGTGATTTTTCTGGGTTGAATAGATACCATACAATCCCTCTAGGCTCCTAAGGGTTTGGGTTTTTCTTTTTTTTTTCCAGGGATTTCTCTGCAGTATGGCTGAGGTCTGCTTTCTGCTCTGAGCAGAGCCTTTCCCCTCTGTGCATTTCTCCCTCTCCGCCTCACCCTGGAAGCC
The DNA here is from genome assembly GCF_000737465.1 of Haliaeetus leucocephalus. Lineage (NCBI taxonomy): Eukaryota > Metazoa > Chordata > Aves > Accipitriformes > Accipitridae > Haliaeetus > Haliaeetus leucocephalus. The sequence continues at coordinate 2,366,999 of NW_010972764.1, read as the reverse complement.
CTTCCTCCTCCCTCCGTATAATTGCTCTAAATCTGAGTGCAGCAGCCAGGAAAGATAGCTAACCACACACACTTTTAGCAAAAATAGCAGATAATGTTTATGCATTGTGTTCAACAGTACAATGCATCCAACACACTGATAGAGCATTCAGGAAAGCAGCAGATACCGAGGAAGATCCTTTGGCCTTAGTTATATCCTGCACTTATTGAGAGCTTGTAGCTAGGACAGTTCAGGTTTTTGTCAAATGACTATAACTAAATGTTTGGACAATTTAATGTACTTGATGTTTTTTATATCCGTTATATTAAACATGCTTTAGGAAAGTGAAATCTGATAAACAAATCTGGCTTCTTAAACCTTGGCTGGTCTGATATTTCCATGGTTACCATTCATGAAACCAAAATGATTTTTCTCCAGTGGAAAATATCCATGTGGGTATGTCCAGCAAGGTTGTGACAGATTATATCGAAGTACATTAGTTTGTGTGATGGGGCTTTACACAGGAATTACCAAGGCAGTACTTCTGAAAAGTGCTTAAGGATTGTGCTAGAACAAGCTTTAGAGTCATCATATATTTGGATTACAAAAAAAGTTCCCCTTATGTGGTCATCATTTGCAGAGAATTTGCATACATAACATTTTAGCACAGGCTAAATTTTGCAGACTTCAAGGAGGACCTACATTTATTTGTGACCGGTACCCCCTGCTCCTGACCCCTGGTGCCATCATCATTCTGCCTAGGATCCCTGAAGAACCGTTCTGTCCCCATAGTGTCGGGTGACACTGCTCTAAGGGCCTCTTCTGGCTGCACTTCTGAGTTTCATCCAACTGAAAAAGCAGCGTAAGCATGGCAGAAGAATTCAAGAATAGTCCAAGAAGAAACTAACCCAAGGCACCTCTCTGTGCCTTTATCCCCTGTTGTGAGTGGGCACTGGAACCCAGCCGCTGGCACCGACTGGGCAGTGACCACCCCGCAGCTGCTTTCCCATTTTCCAGAATCGGGGCAATGGAGAGCATAGCTGGGCCTCTGAACCTGTGTGGATGATTCCTCTTTTTTCCTGCCTTTGCGTGTGTATGTATACACTCTTCACAGAGAATCTTTTTTGACCCAAGGCTGCTCCCTGCTTCAATCCCAAAGCTACTACACACTTTTCTGCAGCTTGCTTCGGAGTGTCTCTCCTGCATATTAACAATTTTTTTCCTAAACCAGATGAAAAAAAGAGCTAAGTCTGAAAAATTAAAACTGAGCCAACTACAATTTTTCTTTTCTTATTTTAGTCAGCATAGAAATATTCATGTCCCTGCAGTACAATATAAATCATTATTATCATTAACATTATCATAAGGTAGGCAATTTCCGTGCTTTAAACTTGCTTCTCTCCAGTTGTTTTGGTCTGAGCTTTGGCTGACCCTCAATACGAAGCCTTTATAAGATCCCAGGGTTTCTTGCTTCATTGTAGAAAACATCACATCTGAATGTGTATATGTAAATGTTAATGTTGTGCATATAAGTGCCGTAGCTACCTAATTATTTTTATTGAAGCCATTTTATCGTGACATGAATGAAAACAACTACTTTGTCAGTAAATGTGGGTATATTCCAGAATATATGTTGATGGTACAACCAAACAAAACTTGTAATTAAATAATGCTGAGACCGTTGCTTCAGTTAAAAAAAAATAGGTGCGTTCAAACCCTGACAGTTCATATTTCTCATCATCCTTTAACTAAAATTGCAGCAAAATAGTACAGCATGTCAGAGGACTGACATCATTGAAGAGGTAAGCGCTATGTAAAAGGAGCAGATATGGTGGGAAGTGATGGTACTTCCGTGATGTATTCGGTTTGGCTGATGTACCCGTTACAGAGGAGACAGCAGGGGCATGGCCATTCCTACAGGTGTAGGAGCCAGCTCTAAGGAAAAGTTTCTAAGCCAGTTCTCAACCATACAGTATGGTGGAAATCCTCTAATGATGAACTAAATAAGCCGAACGCCCAGCCGTCATGTGGGACCTGTGAGGAGGGCCTACAGTCCAGGTGTCCTATTCTTGTTTTTCATGACTTCTAGACTCACATTTTCAAAAACTTCCACACATTGTCCTATCACTCAGGGTTACCTTTCAAAGAAGAGTTTCCAAATGCAGAACAACTTCATCTGAAACTGTGCTCTCAACTGTGTTAGCTGCTCAGTGCAGCGTCTGGCTTGGTTTTTTTCCTCCAGAAGACCGATGCACTAACACCTGATGTGCACCAACAGGCACTGAATCTCAGGCCCCTTGGAGGGTCCTAGAGGAACAGGGAAGAAAGGGACAGTTATGTAAGAGCTGTCACGGCTCTGCAAACCTTTTCCAAACAGAAAGAAGAGGAAGTGTGGGTGTAGAGCTGCAAGGCTGCATCCTGGTCTTTTACTATAATGGCCAGTATAAATCAGTTTCAGTGGAGTAGTTTAATGACAGCCTTCTCTGTTCTTGAAGGCAAAGCAGAATTGCTTGGAGGGTTCCAAGTCCAATTCTACATCTTTTTTTCACTGAACACGATTTGCTGGTGATATATATACGTTTTCTTTCTCTGCCATGATTTCTTTTTTTCTTCAAATTTGAAAAAAGCAAAACTGCCACGCTCTCAAACCTAAACCCTTTGGACGTCACGGGCTTGGGACTGCAGCACGAGTAAGTGTAGTATCTGGCTTAGGTGGGAAAAAGGCATGTGGATCAATTACAGTTCAAATAGGAAGAGCAGATACTGTGGGAAAACTTGGTTTTAAATATATGTAAATATCATCTTTCAAAAACTTATGAGACAGAATTGATGAATTCCTTGTTCCCAAGTCCTTTGTCTTTCTCACCTAAGCAAACAAGTCAATCTCTGTTTTTCGTAGGCTCTTGATCCTTCACACTAATAGCTACAGCCTCTCCAAAGCAGCAGCAGAACCCCCCTTCCCTTTGCATCCCCTTGATGAATGTGGGGAGGGTGAATGCAGCCCCTGACCCTTTTTCTGACATTCAGAAGGGTCCGCTCTGTGTGGAAATCACAGGCCTCCGGACGTCTCCTACTTGTCTTCATCTGGCTCTCCTTGTGTTTTGTTACTATTTTATGAGAAAAGGGGAAACTAAGAACTGAATAGAGCAAAACTAGGAATGAGGAGGAGGCAGAGAAAAGTAAAGGGATGTTCAGCAGTGTAAGGCTCAGGAGTGCAGCAGCAGGGTAAGGGGGGTAAGTTAGGAGCAGGAGAGGGTGCAGTAGGACTGGCTGAGCAAACACAGGAAGCCAATGGTGTACCAAAACTTAAGAAAAAAGTGACCTGAGATTATAAAAGGACCTGGGATAGGTGGATGAGAGCCAAAGGAACTGGGTAAACAGATGAGATTAAAGATGGGGAAAATGTGTTTCAGCACAAAATGATGAATGTTAGACTCAAAATCTTGTTATCACCAAAAGGGAAAACACCATATATGTACAAACAGGAACTTCTTGTTAGCCATATAAATATTTCAATGGTCTAAATGTCCAAATTAACTAGATAAGAAAAAAACAAATTTAAAATATATTTTAAATTTGTATACAAGAGAAGCTTTCAAGTAGCTGCCCCTTCACTGTGCTGCTATGTGCATTCTTCCAATGTTCCTCTGGGTCCTGGGGCTGACAGTGTCAGTCTTTCTGAAGAGGAAAGAGGGGACAATTAGAATGAGTTTTCAGCAGCCTGAGGTCTTTGCTGGGGGAGGTTCATGGTAGGTGTCCCTTTCTCCTCAGTCTTGGCTCTCTTTGGGGATATTTTTATGTAACATCTTACCACAGCCTGCCTCCTTCTCCCTGCTTGTCAGGCAAAGTTTGGAAGCCGCACACTGCCGTCCCAAGCCCCATTACCCTGGAGGGGCTGGGTTTTTTCCAGCAGGGACTAGGTAGGGATGCCAGCACCCTGCCCTGGGCATTCCCAGAGAAAAGCCAGCGCAGGGAGGGCACAGATACGTGGCCACCAGGCGATCGCTGCCGCGGCCAAAACCAGCTCCTGCCAAGGCTGGGCCAGACACGTCCTGAGACCCCGGTGCTGCCAGGTCGGCACCAAGCCTCTGGCCTTCTGCTAATGATGGCAAAAATCATATTTACGTAGCTATGGGAGAAAGACTGAAGGAAAAGACAAAGATGCTGGAGTTATAATCAAACTGGAGGAAAATACTCAGAAGCGAACCTACATGTTGCTATGCAGGGAGATGGGGTCTGACACTCCCCACCCCGAGAAATGAATACCAGAGTCAGTTAAGTGTATGGAGTCCTTGTGGATTAAGAAGTCAGAGCTGGGGAGGAGGTAGGACTGAGAAAACCAGCTTGGCACTAAAAAGCAGAGGAGGTCAGGCTTGAAGAAAAGGCAGAGGAGCTTTGTGGAGTAGGAACAAATATCCTTCCAGAGAGTGGGGTGGAGTCCAGGATTGATCCTGCACGTTCCCATTCCTTGCTGTGAGCAAGTGTCTCTTGGGAAAGTATGTCCAGTCTTGATACAGGCAGAGCGTACCAGCCTTCAAATCTGTCAACTACTCTATTAATTCAGAAGATTGCAGAGCCGATTTAGAGAGCCACATCAAACTGTTGATCTGCATGGATCTCAGCCTGATGCCGTATTTATGGAGTCAGTTGTGCATCTCTGTTATAGGTTACCCAAGGTAACAGTATTTTATACTTTATAAGTCACAATCCTTAATAACGTGGTCAGGTGATATTTTTCTACAAACGTTTGTGTCATTCGGTAAACAGGATGGGTCAGCTCTAAGAATGGTTCAAAATTATTATGCAGTTTAAAGTATTAAGAAATTAAATATAAAAATAAATAAATGGATTGTATTATGCTAGATATTCTCAAAAAGAAGTTCCTAATCATGTTATGTATATGTCTCTGAAAGCATACAGACCTCTCCACTCCTGTTCACTTGCAGTAATAGATTTTGTTCTGTCACATCAAGGCACCTGTGAGCTACAACATAATGAAAAGTGATATTTCACCTGTGCATTTGTTATATTTTGGATATACTTAAGAGAAGACAGTTGAATTTGGTATTCAGTCTGTGACCGTAGCCTCCTGCTGTTTCCTTTCTAGGAGTTGAAGAATTTATCAGCAAAAATAACAGATGAGCCAAAACATGTATTCAAAATGAGAGAAACAAGTTTTGCGTTGAGGCTACAGTACAGGGATTTTGATTCCACTGTATTAAATGACTGGTAAAAGTAATAATAATTTTGTTTGATATTGGTACAGTAAAGCAAGCACTTAACTTAGATGGATTTTGATTATCTTTCAAAAAAGATTAATTTCTCATCCCAGTCATCACTTTAACTTATTGGTAAATTGAGCTCAAAAAATATGACTCAATACCAACACATATTTTAGGTTCTGTGTGAAAATACCAAGTAATAAAAGTGTCACTGATGGAGAGGCTTTGTTAATTTTTTTTTTTTTTTTTTTTTTTTTTTTTTAGGAAAAGGTCACTGCTGTGCCTTTTCGGAAAAATCCTAGTGCATATCCAGCTTTCTTTTGATGGTTTGATTAATCTCAAGGATGCTTATTGTGGCAGAGTAAGTGATTCAGGGACGACTGCTCAAACTCAATACTTAACTCTCCAAAAAGGACACATACCTTGCACATACTGGCTCTTCCCTTGTCTAGGTCTTTTTGCTCTGGGCATGGAAAGCACAGCCAGGTTAATTCAGCTCTGAAATCGCTGAAAAGATGTTCCTATTGAGCTGTAATTGAAATGCCGAGATTGGGGGAAGGGACCAAGAAAGGTAAAGGGGAGGGAGAAAGTTTACATTATAACTCAAAATCTATTGTGGCAATGTCTGAAGGCATTCCCTGTTGCTGACCTGCTGCCCAAGCACTTGAATTGCTTGCATTCTGGGGGCCGAGGGCCCCCCTTTCCTCGGTGACTGCTGTGCCTTTGTTTTGAGCTAGCTGAGCTTTCCCATTTCTTCCCTGACTATAGAAACACCACTCTCAGTGAGGTTGGGCTTCTCTGTGCTATGTTTGGCTGTACTTGCTGTCACGTATAGTGGTAGCGGAGGAGCCACAGGCTGTTCTGTGAGGACAGTGCTAGAATAGGTTCACAAAGTCAGCTCGGCAGCTGTCTCCAGGGCTCTGTACCTGTGGCTCTGGTTTTATGTATCCAGAGTAGGCTAAGAGATGCATCTAGTGAGCTCAAATGTGTTGCAGCGGAAAAGCATGAAGGACAATTAGCTGGCCCATATTTTCTCAGATTTCTCCCTTCTTCTTTTGTCAAACCATGGTTCTAAGAACTTGTGCATTCCTACCATCACTGTGGGAGATAAAAGTTTTGATGCCTACGTCAAGTACCAGGATTTGATGTATGGTGTTATTTTGAGTTGTGAACTAACAGAAGGAAGGGAAGAACATATTCTGTTATCTTGTATGGGGCAACTTTAAAATTGGCAACTCAGAATCAGAAAATGCAAATTTGTCAAATTGTTCACTTGTCAAATGCCAGTGTCGGGATAGGTGTTACAATCTACAGTAAATATTAGTTGCTGCGTGGCACTGAGTGTTCACAGTCAATGCTCAGGACCACACTGCCTCTAGATGACTCTTTATCTGACAAAACTGTTTCTCTGTTAAGAATTTAAAGTGCTCTGAATATTTTGATTGACTGGAACAGGATCTTGGAGGCTATCTTCATCTCTGTATTGTATGCTACAGCGTATCACTTGTTTCTTTGTCAAAATTATTGTATTTTCTTGTTAATGTTAAATTTTGCTCAGGGTGGAGGAAATATTGTATAGTTTTCTTGTGTATGTGACTTTGCTTTTGATGTCATTCAGATGGTGATACTGTAATTCAGTGGTTATGTTCAATTGCTGTTTAACTGGCCCAGTACTAAAATTTGATCCCCAGAAGACTTCCTTTGTGATGAGGCTAATCAGCGCATTGGCAGTCTGTTCCTGTTGTGTGGGATCATCCCACACCACAAACAGTTGCAGGGAGCCGAGGTTCTTTTTTGCTCAATGTCAAGCTGAAGGAGTATAAATTCTGCTTTTGAAATGACTGTTCGAGAGGTTTTACTTTGCTGCTCTGCCAGCATCCCTTACAAAGGCTACAGTGTTTGAGTACAAAATAGTATTTCTTACCACTTAACAGGATGCTCTTGGATTCTCTTTCCAACTCGGCAGGGCTCTAACACGCTGCCAGACCTTTATTTTGTGGGTATCCGGTCTGTACTCCCAGTTCCAGCATTACCGTCAGCGCGGCGAGGGATGGCAGGCCCTCAGGGGTGGGGGGCCGGGGGCAGAGCGTGCTAACGAGCCAGGCGGAGCAGGGGGCTCGCCAGCCGGGGCCCGATCCTGCGGGACCCAAGCAGGGCAGGTCTGGAGGCAGGAAGGAGATTCAGAGGAGAGTGGAGATCACACAAGGTTCAGTGAAGAGGTCGGACGGGTTTGTGGTGATGAGGCAGGTCTGAGGTGAAGCCGGGAACGCAAGTCAGCGAGTCGCAGTCAAGGTAAGCCCAGAGACAGTAACGCGGGTCAGCCGGAGTCCAGCGATCACCAGGCAAGATCCCAGTAGCGATGAGGCGGTTCCCAGGTCAAACTGGGAGGTTAGTCTGGGTCTGGGCCAGTGGGGTACCTAGCCAGGCAGAGGCACGTGCGGTGCAGCTGCAGCGTAGCTCAGGTGAGGGTCAAGCACGACAACCTCAGCTCAAGAGCCGTTCCTGCGCAAAGGGTAGGGCAGCCGCTGAGTCTTCTTCCAGCTTTCTCTTGAAAAGCTCTTCAAGGCTGGCCAAGGCGTCTCAGGGCTGGCCTTTGCCGCACAAAGCTGGACTAGAGCACGTGGCAGTCCTGGCAGTCACTGGGAAGTCTGGTCTCTCTGTCCTACATAATGGTGATGAGAAAATACGCTCTTTTTACTAATTATTAACCAAGAAAGAACATTCCTGATACACCTCCAAAGACAATCTACTGGGATATCTTCTGTAGCATGTGAAATGAGCAAGAACTATTAAAAAATTTAAAACAACAATATAGGACAAGTATATTCCTGCTTGTCCATACTGTTTATCCACAGATCTATGATATTTAATCTCTGCTCTGTATGAACTCGGAGGCAGACTGTATGTGTAAATTAGTGACAAGGCAGACATGAAACTGTGTTCCAGAGACTGCCATTTTCTTTGAAGTACCTGTAGGCAGAGTAGCTTATTCCTGCCACAGAGCAAATGTAAAGGAAATATTTTTAAGATCTTCAGGCCCCTGGATGTGCTTTTATCAGCAAAGCTGTATCTTCTCTTCTTACAGAAAATCACTGTCCATAGACCACCCCTCCCTCTTCTGCCACAGGGAAGGCAGTAGGTAGGGAATCGTAGAAGGCGAGCCAGGTGGTCTCTGTGGGGTGCCCCTGTTAATCGCTTTCCTGACTCATGCAGGTCAAGGCAACCCATGAAAGCTCAGGTTAGGACAGGGACTCCTCCCCTCTCCTTATTTACACTCCACATACCTCCAGCAAAAAGGCTTCCGTAAACCCTTAACGAGACCTTGAATATTGAATTTACCAGATCTGGCACAGATGCTGACCTTAGGATTATCACAAGTGACATCATCCATTCATGTGGTCTGAAACAAAATAGCAAAGGGATAAATGAAGGCTCCCTACATCTTCATTTTTTAGGACTAGCCCTCCAAGTCCAACACCTTAGTAGTAAATTTTGTGGAGCAGCAAAAACGCTGGAGGAAGATTTTTCGAGGAGGTGTCTTGTGGGCATTTAGAGCAGAGCAAGTTGACTGCGATGCCTTGCACTGCTGTGGGCAAGCTGCACCTCCCGTGCCATTCCTTCTACACACTAGCATTGGGAAGGGCTTCCCATTTCTACAGCTGGGAAGCACGGGGTAGTATTTGTCTGCTGGAGCAAGCTCATCTGCCCTGATGGGCTCATGCTCTTAGCTCTTGGACCTGAAGATTTTGGGGGCCCGGGCATACTTCAGCGGGCAGACTTTTGGAGGTGCAACGATACCTCTTTGGGCACTTGCTGACAAGTGTGACTTGCCTCCAGGATGTAACAGAATAGATATTTAGTGTCATGTTTTTGTGGACCTCATTACTCAAATCAAGGCAGTGTTTTATGTAAGGCCTGTGCAAAGCTTTCTGTACATAATGGGGACATTCGGCAGGGAGTCTGCAGGGAACTGCTGGGGTATTTTTCCGCTTCAAAGTTTCTTTGGCATTCACCCCAGCTAAAGGCACCGGCTGCTGTTAAGGCTCAGGTTTTTTCTTATTTTCTCTGCTGTTGTTCCTCTGCAATTCAATAATTACCTTAATGAGAGATTTCCAGTTATTCTGATAATGTCTTGGGACAATGTTGAACTTCTGTGATCAACATGAACTCTGGCAGGTGTTGAGATCTATTTACTGTAACAGCAGCCCTTCCATCATGCAGAAAGGTAACGAGAAACAGCCAAAAGCAGCACAGAGCAATGGCACAGCACAAAGCAGCTCAGTAAAAACACAAACTCTTTTAAATCAAAACTGTCTGTATGTTCAGTGGAGTTCTACAATGGATATCTCAGTCATTTTTGTTCACTCGTTTTTATTTATTTACTTTTCTGTCTACATTAATGATGCACTGGAAAGGAGTGAGTAAGAAAAACAGGAGGTTATTTCATAGTAAGGAAAATAATTTCAAGATATTTATATAGTACAATTTACTTTGATACTTAGGTTAATACATACGTGTCAGGAATAAAAGTTGGACTTTTTTTTTTTTTCCAAAGGCAAAACAGGGCATGAAGAAAACCTATTTGTAGCTGTAAAATTGTTGTCTAGGTACTTGTTCTGAGAGGTACATGATTTGCATGCCAAGTTAAAACATTTTTGCTGCGTGTGTGGTTTTTTAACTGTTCCACTTAAGTACACTTGGAAAGTTTTATTTTGAAATGGTGAGTGCATTCAAGCAATGCTGCCAAATTCCAGGATTATTACAGTTAATACAGAACATTTTGTTGACTTTAATTTGTGAAAACGGTGTTTTAGCAGTTTAAGAGTTGTTAAGGGATATGAAGCCTCTATTTTTGGAAAAAGTTCTACAAAATCTGGAAGTGTTAAGACATCCAAATGATTTGTAGAAGTAGTAGCTTATTATCAAGGATAAGGGTCCTGAAATGCATATACAGGATAAAGTCTTTCTGACAATGAGATGATACCATTCCAGTACTCCAACTCCTGTTTTATAAGAACCCACCACGCCATCTTTGCATTTGTAGCTTCCTAGAGGAAAAGACATTAAGCCAAAAATTATGTGGTAGCTGTTTTGAAAACCACGCATCAGAACAGAACCTTGGTTTTACGGAAGTTATATTGCCGTTAGAAGATGCGCGTTGTAGGAGGTTGTGACGAGATCTCGAGTGACACGAATAAGCCTAGTCTTCTTCCTTAAAATGAGCTCCCCAAAGAAGACCAAAAAGGCTTTTAAATGCTGGGGGGTGGGGAAGCTAGAATACTTATCTTTCAAATACATAGAGAAAATTCCAAGTGACTGGGAAAAACAGCATAGAAATGGAAGTGGTTCCCACTGTGTCACGGTACAGTGAATTCGTCCTCCTGGGCTTGCTTTCAGCCAGCCGGTGACCTTGCATTGCAGGGAACTGTGGACATTCCCCCCCCACGCCACGGCTTGCTGCGTTTCCCCTCTGTTCACCCCCGATGCCGGGCTGCCCCAGGGTCCCTTGCCCCCACAGCTCGCGTCCCGCCGTGATCCGTCGTTGAGCAGCACGGCTGGGTGTCCCGGCGGGGAGGCAGAGCCTCCAGCCCTCAGCTCCAGCCCCGCTGCCTGGCCAGCCTGGCCCCTTCAGCGAGCTCGGCGTACCCCCCGAGCTGAAGCCTCACAGAGGTATATGATGGTAGTTTTCCCCAACGGCCGCTGAATTACTTAGCGTGCAGCTGCTTGTTGCTTTCCAGCAATTGCTAAATCACAGTTCAGGCCGAGGCAGAACAAAGCTGCCCTTGACTTCAGGAATAACAGGCTGCAGCCTTAATTATTCTTGAATTTAAAGGCCTACTGTTAGCACTAGACAATCAGAGAGAAGAACACTTTAATACTACTCGTGATACGGGTTTGCTGGTAACTGGCACTTCATAAAGCTGCTATTTCTTCATTTGAGCAAGCTACCCTAGTTTTTTGTGTAATTTCACACTGCTTCTCCAGAGACAATAAATGGGGGAGGAAAATTCCTAATTCCGAGCACAGGATTAGGGGAGGTTTTCCTCAGTGGCTCAAAGCAACTCCAACAGCTTTTCTCAGTGTCTGCCCTCTGCACAGTGTTACGCCACATCTGCTAATAAGAGTCTGTGTGATACAGAAACTTGCTAGTGCGGGGAAGCGAGAAAAGGTGCCCTGTACTGAATGGTTGCTGGAGTGACTTTTCGGAGTGTCTCACCAGCCGAGGCAGAAGCGGCTTGAATGGCTGTCGGGACTGCAGCTTGATGGGTTTCTCACTAGAAAGCTGACACCGAGGTTACGTTTTGAATCTTTTGTACATCTTCATGACTTGAGTAAGATGAATTTGTCAAATATCTATCTGGTAAATAATTGGTAGAAATATTTCAAGTTGCATACCTTTTTAGCTTGGCTGTTTTGGGGTTTTTTTTCCTCTATTACTTTACAGTTTGACTGTGACCAAAGTGTCTGTTAGTACCCCCATTTCGTCTGCACATTTTTGAATTGTTAGTTTGGTAGTGTTCTTTTAACTTCAGAAGTCCTTAAATAAGTACAGAAAATTATTACCTGTTGCTAACAAACTTCATAGACTAGGCTTTTTAAAAAGTAAAATACAAGCCCTTTAATCCTAAGTTTTTTCCACTATCCTGCTCCTTGCCAATACCCTCTACCCCGCAAATGTTTGGAAAATAGAACTTAAAGTGCTTAAAAGATTCTTTTGAATTCTAACACATGATACAGTTTAAATGTTATTGCATTCAAAAGAAATTAAGCATTGGTAAACTGTTGAAGCAAAAATTTAATATTTACCACAGTATTAATTTTAAGCATCTGTTTTTAAAACCTCACTGGACACCTGGACTCCCTGCATGTTTCTTTGTTTTTGTTCTTACTTACAGACTGTGTGTGTAGATCCTGATGGTAGTTGAACCATTTGATCAGTTTCATATATATTCTGAAAAAGATATTATTTAGCTATTCAAACTAAAAAGTGATTCAGTGCCCTATTTCAGGTTGATGTTTAAAGAAAACACTTCTCTTGTTTATTTTTCCTGAACTCTTAACAAAATATTTTGTGATTTCCATCAGTGATGTTTAAACTATAAAAACTTCAGGGCTACGTAGCTGCCATTACCTGTGGTAACACTAGGAGACAAAGCAAAAAGCAGAATTGCATGGGCTTAATTTTCCACAAAAAAAAGAAGGTTCAGCTGAACTCTTAAGTACAGAAGAATGGGCAACGAAAGGGGAACAAAGCCAAGTAGAAAACTGTAACAAAAATGTGTCTAAAAATTTATCTTCGAAATTTCCTGAAATGTTTTTTGTTCCTTTGCTAAAGTAAGGCATTGCATGTGCAAAACCTTGAGCAAAAGAGTATACTATAAAAACAGAGTAAAAATCAACGGCCTTTTTTTACATTTAGTTTACGCTGCCTTGCTGAATACAAGGTGATGCCAGCTCATTCAAAAACAAGGAACAAGAGAAAGGGTTTCTTCAGTTGGAGAGAAATCCCACATAGCTACATAATTGAAACTACTCTAGAAATTACATGTTAAAGGGTTTTTGTTTCTTTTTTTTTAAACAGCTCTTTGATATTGTTAATTAAGAATTAACTATAAATTTTATGTCATATCTAGATCTTTCAAAGTGGTCAAATAGAAACTAAGATGCCAGTCTACTCTCTGAAGACATCAACTGTATTTTAAAAATTTGAACTCAGATTTTGTGAAGTGATTTCTGAAACTAGACCAGGAAAAAGTGGGATACAAAATATACAGAAGAAATTAACCTTTCCCCCACTGTACACATCAGTTTTGAAGCCCTTGGGCTTTGAACTTAATAGCTTGGATTTCTAGGCCACTTCTACTCAGTTTTCTCTCCTTGTCCTGCTTTATTAACAAAGCAGGTCTTTTCTTTTTCAAAAACGGCCACTTCATCTTCTACGGTGACAGCATCCTCTGGAAGAGATTAAAGTCCACTGGCAAATAGTTCTTGATTTGAACGTTTGCACTTTAGGGACCAAATCTGGAAAGGTGCAACAAACTTATTTGATGCTGCTTTTATTTGAACAAATGGTTATCCATGATAATGTCTCTTAAATGCTCATTTTTAACCCTGCATTAGGTTGCAGACTCACTTAAGTTTCAAAGATATTAAAGTGCCGTATGGAAATGAAAGAAAAAGGGCATAGTGCAATTTGCAGGAGAAAAAAAATGTTTTGCCAAGTGTTCGAATGATAGGCTTGAAGTGTTCAAATGTGCTACTCTTTTTGCAACACTTTTTACCTTCACTTTCTTTGCATACCCTCTTTGACTTGATGATTAAAAAGAATTCCACATTTATTTGGGAAATGATGGACATGTGATAATGCTGTTCCTTACAAAAAGCACATTTTAGTTGTTTTTGTGCTTCACTGACTGAGCCTATATTTAGCATTATTGCTCTTTTCATCAAGAGGAAGTCACAAACGATATCCACAGTACATGAAGTCTAGTCTGTACCTGCACATGGGTAATAGGGCCAAAGCTTTTCAAAAGCACTCTGAACATGGAATAGGTCCAAAGCTCTTGGGAAACATTAGAATTTTTTTTGAGCAACCAGCTACTGTAAACATCCAAGAAATCAGTGAGATTCATCATCTTACACCGGGACTCTGAACTGTCCAACAGAGGAAAGGGCATCAGTGTTTACAGACATGTAGGAAAAAAAAGAGGCCCATTAAAAGTAACTAATGTGTGAGTATTTTGGCACCCCATGACAATAGTTCAGAAGGTATGACTTCCCATTTTAATTCCAGTGCTGATGTTTTCTTCCATGCCAGTAGAGGTTCAGGGAGGCTCTCAGGCATGTAATTTGCAGCATTTCACCTTTACGAAGAGTGAAGAATTATTTTTAATCGGCTTGGCTTGTGTTTGACCATACCTGCACAAGATGACCACTTCATCTTGTCATGTATGTCGATAAATCTTGGTTTTGCAGCAGGATCGGAACTTACATATGCAGAAAAAGAATAAATCATGAAGATGAAAACTCAAAAGGAGAAGAGAAAAAACCAATTTTTTTTAGGTGAAGAGATGAGCAGGCAAAATTACAAGGAAAAGATGATAGAAGTTGCTCAGCTTTTAAAGAATTTTCATTTTAAAAATATTTCTAATTTTATTATTTTTTTTTAATTTCTTGTCCCTTTAAGTCTCTGTAAATATCCATCTGTTTAATTTTGCCAGTAGTAATTGTCATCAGTCTGGACATCTAGTCCATCTCATTGTCACCTAGTTGAAACGAGATGATTTTTAAAGGTCCCTCCCAACCCAAACCATTCTATGATCCTGTGACATTAGGAAAATACCTTTGACTGAATAGCAGCTTGACAGATGACATGGGATGCAATTATGCATATTGTAGATTATGCTTATTGCTTATAGTAATTTTTCTGACTTGAGAAAAAAACGAGTTTACTAAAAATGTCTAGTTCAAAAGAACAAGTGTTGGGATAGTAGTGTATGTCTGTATTTCATGTTTGAAGAAATAGCTATAATATTTATTGATGACTGCTCCGGTTATATGTTGGGGGTTGGCAGGAGAAAACCTGAGAATGGCTACAATGTAACAACAGAAAAAAATTTAAAATTATGCTTCTTGTAACTGTCTATTTCAGCATGACAGTGATATGACACAACTTGAGGTGATTCTACAAAGAAGAAAGAGAAATAGGAATGAGTATGTATGGAGGATGCCTTTAGTTTTGAGAAACTTTTCTTTCTTTAAAGATTAACTGCTGTTCGTTTTACTTTTACACCCAGTGATGGATGCAACAAAGGGACTTAAATGTAATCCTTTCCGTAATTCAGGAGAGAAACAGTTTCAAGTTAAGTGTATCTTCGAGTGCCATTTCTGCACTGGAATTTTCCTGGTTTAACCCTGCAGTTGCAATCAAACAGAAGTTGAAACTCTTTCAGTTATCACTCTTGAGGCTACAGCTGACAACTCAAAATCTTGCTCTTCAGCCCACATGCCTCAAGGGGAATAGCTGATTTATTTGCCACTAGTGACTTCCAGAAGTGTCATGGCTTTGAGAAAGAGGATTTTTTAAAATCCATTTTTCAGGATAATAAACTAATTCAAGAACGCTTTCTGACTGTGGGTTGTCAAGAGAGGGGAAGTGTAAATTGTGCGTGTGGACCGTAATTGGAGCGATGGGTTTGTATTGAGGAGAAAACAGAAAACCTTACATTTCTGAGAAATTAGCTGTAGTAAATTTCATGCATGACTGTTTGACTTCAGTTTGTCATTATTCTCTGTACACAGAGGTTCCACTGCCATGAGCAATATTTAGTTTTTGTGATGTTATTTACTGTGTAATCCCATTTTGTGGTTTTGCTGCCTTGTAAATGTCATTAGTGGTGGACATTACAAAACTCAGTCATGTTTCAACAGGCACTCTTGTCTGTCAAGGTAACAAATTAACCACTGAAAATTGCATGGAAGTTTGTGGATTTCACTGAAGTTATAGCTGTGTCTGACAGCAGTGAATCTGGGACACTTCAAAAACACTGAAATACTGACATTAAATGTGTTGGTGGCCATTGAGTCTATAGCCTGCAAGTAAATCCATCAGACAGGGAGTTATCTAGACCTCCTTAGGAGCTCCGTCCTGGATCAGTTAATCGAAACTTCATCACTGATGTGTGTATGCTCAGCATGAAACACCAGACTGGCAGGATTTTTATTTGAAAAACACACTTTGCAGCATAACAAACAAGTTCCTTTTGAGGATCTGAAGGACACCCCACCAGTAACATGCAAAACTGGTTATCCGATGTGGACCCTTAAGCTATCTCAAATTTTTAAATACTGTAAAGAACACACAAGGGGAATGTTTGAAACTGTTTATTTTCCTGTTACTTCATTTATTTGTCCTTTCCATTGTATTGTCGGTATCTCAGTAAAAATTTTGCTCTTCTTCTAGAGGACCTAAATGAGTGAAACATAAGTGAACAGTAGATATCTATTTTATATCTCAGTTGAAGTTCTAAAATACTGAAATATTATATCAGGAAGTAGAGGAAGATACTATGACAAGAAAAATCATGAAATGGTTTCAAGGAATTTTAAATTCTTGGAAACTGAAACCTCTGTTCATGACTCCTGTTTGTCTGAGAAAGAGAGTTGTCTTCCATACATCTGCTACTGGATATGCCGAACTCAAACTCTCTCGATCAAGACAACTGTTAAGAACTTCTTGGGAAACTTCATTTCTACCAGCTTTTTATTGGTTCCAGTATGTGTATAATTCCTTTCTCCATAAGTGATTTTCATATTTCTTAACTGCTTGTGTTTACTGAAAGTGTTTTCTTTTTTTCTAGTAAAATTCTAGTTTGTACGCAGATGCTGTGCTGCAGGGCACACAATTAAATATCAAAATATACACTGGTTGATTTATTCCTTCTATTAAAGTCAGAATTTTATGGCACTCTAAAAATTTTATTTAGTAGCAATTCTTACTTTCCCAAACGTCAAATTTTATCCTGTTTTATCAATGTATTTAGTTAGTGCTTGGGTACAATACTTGCATTTGAATGCAGAAAGATGTGCTACTACAGTCTTAAGGTTGGCTGTCTAAAACCTGCTTAAAAATTAAAAACGGTCGAAGAACAATACTAATGCCTTGTTTCACCTCTTGCAGACGTACTAATGTTCCATCATAGAGGTCAAAGGGAGGAAATTGAATTAATTCAAAAAACTCCTGAGTGCAGGGACCAATACTATTTAAACCTATTAGTTAACTAAGCGGTGGAGGTTTTCAGCAGCACTGTTCTGGTTGCCTCAGAAAGAAGGCAACCTTCCTCACCGCCCCGAAGGGGTATTGGGACACCAGAGCTATGCATAATTTTGTTGTCTTTCAAGTCAGATAATCAGACATGAATGACTCCATCTATATTTTACTAAAAGCAGAAGACATTGACAGCAACCACTGAGACTTCTTTGATTGCATTTTTGAAATCAAATGTTGCACTGAAATATGTTGACCAAAATAAGGAGGTATTATTGCCACAGTGACTCAGATTAAGTTTACATGGTCTCTAGTGTATTGTGAATAGTTTACCTTACAGATAAAAGTTTCTGATACATACAGTAATGTGTACTATACTGTGGACATTGCCTGTCATTCTTTATTTAACATCAGTCTGGAGGAATGCAAAAGCTACCAATAGAAAAAAATCTTCAATAAATTAAAAAAAAAATTAAATGCATTGGTGATAATAAGCAACCAAGAATAGATCTACTAGCAGCACAAAGGTCTAAAGGGTGGGGGGGCTTAGTGTAGAACTGAAGAAAATGCTTAGAGCATCTGGTTTTGCTTCACTGGTTTCACAAGTTGGAATGAACTGTGCAATTTAACTTCAGTTTTGCAATTCCAAGTCTGTACTTTCTTCTTTCTTTCTTTCTTTTCTTTGCAGGGTGGGGAGGGATGTCTGTGGATGAACCATTTTTCAGTACAGCAATAAGATATCTGTCTAATCATTGCTGGAAAGATGTAGAAGAGTAGAGAATTAGTTTGTGATATCATTTTGTGTGGAGCTGAGAGCACTGAGCCAGAGAAATGGTTTTCTCAGTTATCCTAAAAGGCATGAGCATATTCTCTGCCTCACACAGGCACACACATGTGCCACATACACAGGCATACACTTGCCATTGTGTCTTGTGCATAAATGAAATGGAAATTTAGAGCGAATGTAAAAAATATGGGGAAGCACAAAGAGAAAATGATGTAAAATAGAAAAAAGAGTTGTAAAAGTATGGGAGAAAAAGATTATGACTAATGTGATCAAGAACTAAAATTGGACATACAAAGTACATTAGGTAAATGAAGAAAAAAATTTAAAATTAATAAATTAATGTTTTGATTAAGATTTTCAAAGAAGTCTTGATAAGTTTATCAATTCCTGTTGGTTTTAAGGAAGAGTTACAGGCCTAATTACTTTAAGCCTCTTTCGAAGCTAGAGAATTTGATGTATCATCTTAGATGCAAATGAGTCTCTCATGAGGAAACAAAAATAGTTGTAGAAATATGAAGTTTTTAATGTAAGATATGAATGTCTGAGAATGCAAATAAAATGATAATGATAAATAAAATTATATGGTAGGAGAAGAGGATATAAAACTGAAGAGAAAGGTTTCAGTTCTGAGGAAAAACCTAGAAATTAAGAAATAGAAGTGTAAGGAAACAAGTACATTGTTTGCTAACAAATATGCTGTTAGCAAATACTAAATATACATCACAACAAATACGTATTTGTTTTTAATCCACTCTTGATGAACACACATTAATTAGCCTAACTGGGTATTACCAAGTTTTCTATTTAGATACAGGTTTGTGAAATAGCACTGTTTTACTGCTATAAGTATTGTGTTTAATAATAGAGTAGGTAATACTGGGGCAAGTTTTATACTGTAATAAAATGCTGCGTCCTGATGTATGCCTGTATTTTCAGACATATCTTGTGAAAGTTTCTTAAATTTCACAAGTCACTTTCAGCTGTTAGTTTTCATTATCGCAGAATCATAGAATCACAGAATGGTTTGGGTTGGAAGGGACCTTAAAGTTCATCTAGCTCCAACCCCCCTGCCATGGGCAGGGACACCTTCCACCAGACCAGGTTGCTCCAAGCCCCATCCAACCTGGCCTTGAACACTGCCAGGGATGGGGCAGCCACAGCCTCTCTGGGCAACCTGGGCCAGTGCCTCACCACCCTCACGGTGAGGAACTTCTTCCTTACATCTATTCTAAATCTACCCTCTTTCAGTTTAAAGCCATTACCCCTTGTCCTATCACTACATGCCCTTGCAAAAAGTCCCTCTCCAGCTTTCCTGCAGGCCCCCTTTAGGTACTGGCAGGCTGCTCTAAGGTCTCCCCGGAGCCTTCTCTTCTCCAGGCTGAACAAGCCCAACTCTCTCAGCCTGTCTTAAATAGGGAAAGGTGTTCCAGCCCTTTGATCATCTTGGTGTCCCTCCTCTGGACCCGCTCCAACAGGTCCATGTCTCTCCCGTGCTGAGGACCCCAGAGCTGGACGCAGAACTGCAGGTGGGTCTCACCAGAGCAGAGCAGAGGGGCAGAATCCCCTCCCTCGACCTGCTGCTCACGATACTTGGGATGCAGCCCAGGATAGGGTTGGCTTTCTGGGCTGTGAGCGCACACTGCCGGCTCGTGTCCAGCTTTTCATCCACCAGTACCCCCAAGTCCTTCTCTGCCGGGCTGCTTTCAATCCCTTCATCCCCCAGCCTGTATTGATACTGGGGTTGTCCTGACCCAGGTGCAAGACTTTGCATTTGGCCTTGTTGAACATCATGAAGCTCTCATGGGCTCACTTCTCCAGCTTGTCCAGGTCCCTCTGGATGGCATCCCATCCCTCAGGTGTGTCAGCTGCACCACAGAGCTTGGTGTTGTCTGCAGACTTGCGGATGATGCTCTCAATCCCACTGGTCACTGATCTCCATCTGGACATTGAGCTGTTGACCACTACCCTCTGGACATGACCATCCAGCCAATTCCTTATCCACTGAACTGTTCATCCATCACTGTTACAGCAAAACATAATCTAGTCTCCTACAGTATATTACTTCCACTTTTTGTGTCTTTGGTGTAAAACCAAAGCATTAGTGTGAATGAGAATTACATATAGCTGTCAGTACAGTGGAACTTACTATAGTGTATAATGGAATTGTAAATAAGTTAACCATGTGGAAGGAGTGCTGCACAACCTCTTACTTCTGCTGCTGTTGTTTTCTATGGAAGCTCCTCCAGGAATTTGCTGTTGCACTTCTGAAATAGCTGCTGTAAAACACATGTGATGATACAAGATGTTTCAGCTGATTTAAATACAAATCCTTCAGTGAAGTTGTGTATTGCACATGTCAGCGTGGACTTTAGATAAATGCCTTTATCCACCATGCCTTAACAAATCCTTCAAAAGATGTGGTGCCTTGTTAATCAATTGAGATTTGAGCAGGGGTGGTTAATGTTCCATAGTCACACAGTATAAGAAGTTGACATCTTTAAAGTGTTTAATTCAGGATATATACAACTATGTGTACAGACTTAAGAAATCACATAAACTCAGTGTACATTCCTGGAAATGTATCAGAACTAAATGCTTAATTAACATAAAACACCTTGAAAGTCCCTTGTGTTTGCTAATTCTTCTTCATCTCAGCTTAGTTTCTGAGGAGATTTACATCACTTTTTAAGATACCTTTGTAGTAAGAAAGCAGTATTCTGATATTTATGTATGGCAAATTAAAGGCAAATATGTAGTGCATAGGTCATTCACGGTATCTTAGATCAACTTTTTGTGAATGTTTTTCTATCAGGCTGTCATATATTCATTTTATTACAGTTTTTTGAACAAGGACATTTGGTCAAATGGTGGGGATCTGTTAAAACCAAACAAAACAGGTAGCCCTATAAAAGTGCGCCCAATGGCTATCAGTAATAACTAGGTAATTTAGGAAAACAATGTGGACTATTTCAGTCTTCCATGCATATTTTCCTGATGAGGGCAGAACAAGGAGGAAAAGAAGGGGTGGAGAAAATTAATTTCTATGTTGTGGATATCAGTTGACAACCCTTTTTAGTGATCTCTGTTACCGAAAGGGTGGACTTGGAATGCAAATAAAGCTTGTAATGCTTTGACCAAGGAGGTTGCAGGATATATTAAAATAGTCCGTCAAAGAACTAATATAACTTTAAATACCGCATAATTACTCACCTGTGTCAATTGGTGCCATACAAGTACTTGATCTTTATTGAAGAAATATATTCCCAAAATATATGTAGTAAGCCTAGAGGAAGTGAATGTTTGCAGCTATAATTTGTATTTATCAGTGTAGCATCTCCAAAGAAGTCAAGACACTGAACCATCATTAAAAATGCAAATACATTCTTATCTTTTCCAAACACTTGATAGTGGATGAGCTGTGATAAGACTGGCTCTTTGCTACAGAGTGCATAAATCTGCAAGCTGAGTCAATGTGAGACGGCTGTTGCAGGATCATTTAGGCTGATGCAAGTGGTAATGCAATTCCCCAAACTTGGACCTCTATTAAGCTGTGGACTCTCTCTCATCAGAACTGTCTAGGTCTTTCATGTATTGCTAAACATAATTTCATTCACTGAAATTATTTCTGAGGAGGGTGTTATCCCAAGGTCAATTGATGTCTAATAAACAGTAGAATCATCTCACACGATCCAGGATGATGTGTACGTAGTAAAGGGTGAAGTTGCTACTCATGAATTTCGTAAGAAAAATGGTTTATTAGAAATTGAACTGGGAGTCTTTTTTAAAGAAAGCTGTTTCATTATAGGTCCACTATAGATAATTATATATGTGCTCTTTAGAGTTTTAGGAAAAAATGAGGATTTATGTGATTACAAGGCCTATTAAAGACGTGCAAGATTTAATAGCTCCTGGCCCAGTGGAGGATGATACAAATGAGGATCTATTGAGACCTTTCCTCTGCATAGGTTAGTGCCTAATAATGTTACAAACACAGCTTTAGTTGCATCTAAGTAGGCATACCGGTCTGGAGATTCTTTTAACCCTTTCTGGTTAATGGTTATGTCAGGATTTTATTTCTCCATTGATTATGTGGTCAGTCCGGTGATAGATCTGATTTGTCAAGCAGCCTTAGTTCAACTACTCCTTCTGGACTAAATGTGTAAATCTATTATTTGCTGTATTTTGAATTACATATTTGTTTAGGTCTCATCTTTCACCTAGTATTGCCTTGATGGAACAATCTCTTTTGAAGAAATGATAGCTTCAGACTCTTCAATTAGATCCTTAGCTTTTGGTTGGACAGCCTCTTGCTATGGGTTTCTTGTACCTGAAGTGACCAGCTGACTTTCCAGTTCCTCAGCAAAAATCAGCTGTTCTTGGTGCTACCTTGACTCCCAATTTACATTTAAGGATGTGAGTCTGCATTGGACTTAGAGTTGAACTCTTAGATACTAACACAGGTTTTAAGCAGTGGGCTGTGATTTTGTCAAAATCAGCCAGTTTATGTGATTGTGATGTGTCTTTTAATTGTCCTCTTTCATTCTGGTAAGTGAAAAGGTCAGCCCCATGTGATGCTTTGAGGTCTTCCTGGATAGTCAGAGGGCTCTCTCAGCAATACTCTGGGCAGTCTTTTCATCTGAGAAATAGTTGTTTTCTGTACAGGGTGTAGCAGTAAGTTGAGACAAGCCATTTTGGTTGAAAATACTAATACATCTCTGTTAAGTAATCTAAATGTCTTTCTGTTCTCCGGGGAGGTGGGGCAGGGAAGAGAAAACAGCCTTTAGCAATTTTCACCTTAATTGAGAAATGTTCCTTCCTGATTCCAGAGTATCTGATCAGCAGGATATACTTGTTGCACAGATACTCATGGACAGGACATTTGTTAAAAAACAGCCAGCTTGGAGATCAGTCAGTCCACTGGCTTAAATCAGCCCAGGGTCTCAGTTGTGTTTGCCCAAGTCTGGCAGCTCCTGGTCATCCCAGAGAACTGACGACTGAAGTCCTGGGTGTGCGCACAGACACAGCCCTGATACCCAGCCACAACGCAATTATAATTTCCTCTTTGATTCACAGTTACAATTTAAGCTCCGTAGATCTGGACACATGTATTTTCCTGAAAATGCACATTGTACATTAGCACTGTAGGGAAGTAGAATAAGACAGCTGTAGAGCAAAAACACTGAAAATACATAGATATGTTAAAATCATTGCCACATCCATGGCAAACACTTCCTTCTGTCCTGGAGGATGGAGGCACATGTTGCAGTAAAATGGGCCTCATTCATGTTCCTGAAAATGTTTTCACTTCCCTCCTTGCAGGTTTTCTTCTCTGACTTCCAGTTAGCAAGCTTGCCTGAGACAGGTTCAGGTCTTTTTTCAAATGAGGCCCTAGGAGAAAATGTACCATGGGGCCACTATCAAAGAGGACTGGTACGTAGCTGTTAGAAAGATTGCTTTTATCCTTATCGCAGCTGTGGATAACATAAGCTCTTAAGCTTAAAGCTCATCCTTAAAGGTGGCGAGCCTGTGGAAACTTGTCTGTAAAAGGTTCCTAGCTGTGGAACATGCCTCCCAGATGTTCTAGGAAAGTGAATTGACCTCAAATAGTATATTACAATGGGTTAACACTGGAAATTAAAGAAAATTTCATCTTTTTCTAACAGACTCTTTCATCTTGGAATTTCTAGGACCACATCTTATTTTTCATCTTCATTATAGCTGGGGAACTCACTTGTGAGAAGTGCAGAGAAGGGGATAGGGATAAATAGTACGAAATGTACCACTCTCTATTAGCCTTATAATGGTGATGTGAAAGAAAGTGACAAAATTTTGATGGATTTTCCTTTTCTGTAGATGTCTCCATACCAACCGATTTCTTTTTAAGGAAACTCTTGTGGTTAACAGACAGACAGAAGGAACTGATACTGCCTGGATTCATTGGAGTCATGACACTGGAGGATGCAGAGACTCCAGAGCCTGCATGTGGACATAGGGTTTACAGCATAGCCAAGAGCTATGTTGAATCCTGGAACCCATGCTGGGTTTCTAAAATAGGACATTTTGTGAATTTAAGGTGAGAAATGGACTGCACTAAGGAAGTTTTCATGAGGACACCATTCTCTGTCTTCTCTCACGTGTTGATCATTTCAATAGCTAAGCCATTATTATTGGACACTTCATGGATGATAAAAGTACTGCTGTGTTTAAACCTTTTAAACTCAAAACTATTGACATCTTTATTTAGGAAGAGCAATATTCCCTCCGAGCTTATATAGGACAAAACCATCATTAATGGAACTTTATACATTGTGCAAGGCAGTCTTAGTTTAAGTACAAGTTGAGAAAACCATGAATGTATATTAGCGAAGAGCAGTGAGATAGTACCTGTTGTGAATAAAAGAGCGGTAACAGAGATACTCCAATTTATTCTCCCGTTTAGCAGTTCTGCCCTCAACCTGTATTTTGATGTTTCTCTTACATAAATAAATGTGTTTATGTAATTTCTGAAAATGTCCCTTGAATTAGGGGATGTCCCCATTTTTCTAAATAAAAATAGGAAAAATCATCAATATGATTCCTAAGAAAATCCCCAATGATAACTCATTACAGAAAAATGAGATTCAGTCAAAGTATCAAGTAATACTATCAAGCATTCCCATATTGCAGCCTGAGAAGCTTTTAGGGATGGTACTGAAACCCCCCCCACAGTATTAAATTACAGGTGAATACTGCATTACCCTTTGGCACACTGTCCCCCCCATAAAATGGGCCTCCATGAGCGAAGCTTTGAGAAACCTTTTCCGAAGAGTTCCAGGGCACGTTTTCAGTATTGTCTCCATTGGTTTTCAGGGAAGGAGAACCTCTTATCAGAAACACACCATTAGAGCATTATATATTTCTACCTGCTCACATTTCTGGACTGGTTTTGTTGGAATGTTTTCCTTTCTAGTGTCTCAGTGACAAGAAAGATCTCTTTAGAGGATCATGATTATTATATATCAAACATTGTATGGGTGGTGAGCAACTGGGCAAATTATACTGTCTGGCATGTTTTGTAAAGGAAGTGACAGAGTGACAGGACACTGATAATTCCATATTATGACCATCAGTCACAATCCTGACAGTATGTCGCTGCACTGGTGAGAGTAGAGGTGTTTCATCAAAAAGTAAGTAGAAAACTTAGTTCCAGGTTATTGTTGGTTCCAACAGATAAACTACCAGGGTTAGATATTGTAACTAAAGTGATGCAAGACAAAAGCATTGTCAGAGACTGATACTATTATAAAAATTCATAGTTAGATAGATTACATACTTGTGGAATGTCAATAGTACATAAAACACTGTAGTAATTACCATTCTTGTTAATGGCAATTCTAGTCTCCGTCTCCAGAGAATTGATTAATTTATAACCCAAATGTTATTGAAACTAGTGAACATAATTCCCTGGAAACCTACAGAAGTAACTGTCATACAGAAATGATGCTTTATACCTTGGAAAATGTCTTCAAATATTTTGATGGTTACATATTGTCATCAGCTCCCTAGGGTTAGTACAGTATGCTTGCTTTTGGTACTGTGACACCAGTGCCATATTATGTGCAAGTTATCCTCTGCCTATGTGGTATTATGGGATGGTTGAGGTTGGAAGGGACCTCTCAAGCAGGCCCACCTAGAGCCACTTGCCTATAACCATGTCCAGATGGCTCTTGAATGTCTCCAAGGATGGAGATGCTGCAACCTCTCTGGGCAACCTGTGCCAGTCCTCGGTCACCCTCATAGCAAAAAAAGCGTTTCCTGATGTTCATACAGCACCTCCCGTGTTTCAGTTTGTGCCCATTGCCTCTGGTCCTGTCACTGGGCACCACTGGAAAGAGCCTGGCTCCCTCTTCTTTGTACCCTCCCTTCAGGCAGTGGTATACATTGATAAGATTGTCCCTAAGCCTTCTCTTCTCCATGCTGAACAGTTATAGCTCTTATATCTGGTGACTTCCTTACTCCAAGGCTATGCCCTTTGGGTGCCACTTGTTAACTTGAAACACTAATTTGCAGAGCAAATGGTGCTTGAATTATATAGTAAAATATTGCAACAAGCATATAGTATCTTAAAAAGCATTACTCATGGTTTCTTTTTAAATTATTTTAAACAGTTCTTCTAACCAACGTTATTTATTTGACTAGAAAAGCTGATTATGTATTCTTCTTAATGGTCACCTAGAAGTAAAATTTGTACGTAACATAAAGTAATAATACATCTTCCACCGCTTATCTGTTTCTCTTGTCATGTTTGTGACTAGTCAATATAATCTGATCAAGGACCACTTACCATTTTTATTATTGAACATTTGGTGTAATAATATTTGGAAAGTAGGTTCAGAATGGTATATCCCTCTCTTTCTTGATTCCATTGCAACTTCTCAGGCTTTAAATAGTTAAGCAAACTTTGGACTTAAGGATCCTTTTTTATTTTGCTCATGTCAGGTCAAAACCTCAGCTGAGTAGGTGGGTGTTTCCATTCAGCCTTAGGTATGAGTTTCTTCACGTAAAGGCAATCTTTTCTAACGTCCACATAGATAAAAAATCTGGAATCTTGAAAGAAAAAAAATAAATTACTGACTTTGTGCACCAGTTGAATTGCTCGATTGTATCAATATTGGTATATAATACAGGAGTTCCTGATATTGAGATAAAGAGTTTTAATCAGTTAAGTTTGGACAGCGTACCGAAGTTTTTGGCTTTGTTTCCATGCAGCTCAGTATCAGAGCATTTCTCTTCTACTCCTAGGGTACCTGACATATTAACTGCTAGCCTACTTTTCCAGCTATAGGCAGAATGTCTTAGTTTGATCAATGGCAGATTTTAAATTCTGTTAATCATGTTGGTTTTTTTTTTTTTCCTCTTTGGTGTTTTGGCTTCTCTTTCCCTTACTACATACAGAGGGGCTCCAGTACCACAGAGTGCTTACCTGCATCACATATATCCAAATCTAAAGGCAGCCGAGGAGTCATGAGTTACCCACGCAGAAACAAAGCAGGAGTAAGCTGTGACAGAGTTGTATTATAAATTGCGATTCGTTACTCGGGTGTCATGCTACATGAGATAAGTGATAATCTGATGCCTCTCCCATCCTGCACCTGCACCCTAGGTTACAAAGAACTGAGCTGCTGAACAGCTGCTGTAAAAATGTGGGTATTCAATGGAAAGACTATGTTTTGTTATTACCCTTCCACCCTGTACTCCGTTCAATCACTTGTGACAATTGTCCTTTATGTCCTGCGATTTTCTCCATTTTGCACGCAGTTTAAGTCCTGCATCTGAAATGGAATAACCCCACTGCCTGGATAGAAAGCAGCTTGGGGCACCTGGTGGACAGCAAGTGAGATGTGAGCCAGCAGTGGCAGAATGAAAGGCAATGGACACAAACTGCAACATGAGCAATTCTGATTAGATATTATGACTTTTTTTATTTTCACCACAAGAGTGGTAAGGTTTGGGAACAGTGCACAGTTTGGTTGTGGGATCTCAGTCATCAGAGATATTGAATCCTCACCCGAACGGAACCCTGAGTAACCTGATCTAGTTGGACCTGCTCCGAGCAGAGAGTTGGGCTAAATGATCTCCAGAGGTCCTTCCCAACCTTAATTTCTTTATAGTTTCATGATAAGCAAAGGCAAGCCCCACAAAGGTAACAAAGTAGCTAATGACCCACCTTCATTTCATTGCTGAAGTAAGAATAACAGATGTTGGGTTTTTTTCTTTCGTGTATATAATTTTCAATCTAAATGAAGAAATCAAACCTAAATGAGATACATTTTTCAGAAAGTGCTTTTGAATTTTGTGACTTACACTATTTGTATGCCTACTGAATTTGCTCTTGAAAATATTTTAACCAGGTTTTTAGGACGACCAGTGAATGACTCAAGGTTTAGATTTACAACTAAGGACATATGAGAGGCCTGAGTTGTAGGAATAAAATGCTCAACACAAGTATTATATATACACAAGTTCTGTTTCTTTGGAGTGTCTTAAAAAGTAATTTAGACTGAAAGATTTTAGGGGTCTCAAAACTTTATATCCAAGCAAAAGCTTGAGTGAATAGGGCTACAGCAGTAAGCATCTATTTTAAGAGTCTTAAGAGTGTTAATTTGTAAGAGAGACAGTATGCAGGTTTCTGTTGCACTGTGATTTATTATATTTTTCCTATGGAAGGAAATACAACACAACTCTTGTTTGCATATCAGGGGGGTTGAAATCTAGAAGGAAAGAGACTATAGGGCTCTGATTTTGGCAGTTCATTGGCAAATTTTGCCTTTCAGATTCTGCCAGAAGGGCGGGACCCTATGTCTGTGCAGTATTGATCAAATTGATTTTTATTCCTCCGATGTAACAGGGCCACTGTATTGCTTATACATTCTTGTATCTATAAATAAATTTGTATATACTTTAAATATAAATGTAAAACACTTATATATTCTCCTGAGTAAAAAAACCTGAATCCCATCAGATATCTTCCCTGCAGGAGTCATATGCTTTTAGGCTTATAATTTAACAGATAACATCCTAAATGTTCTCTGAGATGTTTCCTTTCTGTCTACTCCAAATGTGATCTTTTTTTAGGCAGTAAAATTACCCCAGAGGCAAGAAGAAAGGAGAAAAAACACCACCACTGTATAAACATCTCCTATTTGGCCAATAGGGAGGCACGAGCTTAATCTGTGGGGGTAGCCCCATTTACTGAACTATGCGAGTGTCACCCTTTCATGTCCTGTAGTTTGGACATTGCTGACCAGTGTCGTGTGGCATTCATTTCTGCAGGTTGGTTTTTTTTCAATATGTGGTGAATAAGTACATGTTTACTACAGCCAAAAAGAACCAAGAGATGGCAGCACTGCTTTTAATATTCTGTGTGCACAATCTGCACTAAGTGGTACATCTGTCAATAACAGTATTGAACTTTTCCCATCATACCTGGTACGCACTTTCACCATTCACTGAATAGGTCTTTCTTAACAAGAGACCTATTAAAGTTAGCAGCCTTGCTACTAATGCAAATTGTCTTTTACCACTGCAAATTTGCATAATGCTGTGTCATCTCTACAGCAGGAAAAGCCTAGCAGACAGAGGAACACCAGTGAACATTTAAATGCCACAGGGCTGCTTTGATCAGTGCAACTGAGCAATCTCACTTCATCATTTGCTTTGCTGCCCTGCAATTATTTCTATTCCATTTTTACTCCAGAAAACATTTTTTTCCTCACCAGGCAAGGTGTTTTAGAATATAGGACACTGAACTGTCCATGTCTAGTGGTTTCTTTACCAGTGGTTTTAAATGCCTTCTACCTCTCTGAAATGAACACTAATCACTTCAGTTTAATCCAAAGAAAATCCCAAGGGGACATAGCCATCAAAGAATTATTAACATTGTCGAGAGATTGTTAGCGGTTTTAGTAATTGTCCATAGGCTGTATAAAATAACTTTGTTTCTTACACTGTAATGGTCATGTTATATCACTGTGCATATACAGAGACTCAAAAAATTTTAATTAACTAATTTTCTTTCCGTACTGTATTTTTAAGTGATTTTTTTGCAAGTAGTAGACATCTGCAAAGGATGACAGAGTAAAAATTCAAACTACAAATGAAGTATTTGAATAATAAATGAAACAGGTTGTGATACAGTGTGAGGTTTGATATTCTGCATATAAACGTGACCATTTTTTGGTTTATATTTAAAGAAGTCAATAATATGCATATGGCTGCAGTGTGAAAATTTCTCATTCCAGATTTGGTCATGTTGAAAAGCAAGAAAATTTAGCTTGACTCTCCTAGAATTAACATCCATTTCTAGCGAACTGACTTTCAGATCACCTCTTACTGTCATTTTGCAAGAAAAATAAACAACCAATATGCTACTTGATCTTTGAGTTTCGGGGGTTGCGATTAATTTTTTAACACCTTCACTCTTGCCAAGATAGATTACAAAAAACTTATCATTCTGAATGACATTATGAGAATCACATATCTGTGTACGCCTAAACATTCAGAAAAAAAGGTGAAAGTTCGTGGGCCTGAACTTTTTTTTAGCATTATTTGACAAAATACCTTACCACATCTATGCTAAGAAAGCAGTATTGTCATGAGAAAACATGCCTCTTTCTGGCATTACTGGTCTTTCAGTACACACCTGACTTGGTCTTACAGCAGTGCTGCTGAGTGGAATAGACCATCATTATTTTAAAATAAGCACTTAGGTTTTTTCTTACACAGAAAATGTATAACCCAAATGATTAGCCATATTCAGAATTAGAGTCATGCTATTTCTACGTTTCTCTTTGCAACTGCTGTGGATGTGGCTGTCACCAGGCAGCTCCTGCGGTCAAATTTGCCAAACTGCACGCTGATAATTTTAAATCGTCAGTGAAAACCGTTTCTTCGGATGCAGAAATGGTCTCACCAGGAAGTCTTCTGCACAAAGCTAAGGTAGTTAGGAGATAATGTGCTGGAGTGATACCCAAGGCAAAACAGCTGAATTGATAAGTTTGGAGTTGTTTTTTAAAGAACCGTAGCATCTGTGCCTTACCGCATTATTGCTATTTTCATTGGCACAAATTACGAGGGGGCCTATTGCCCGTGAACTTCTTCTTGCAGGCTTGGCTTTGCACCGATGACAGCAAAAAGGCGGTGGATTAGGGCTGGTATCAAACTCACAGTTGCAGCTCAAAGTTGCAACTCAAAGTTGCTCGGTCAAGCAGGGCGGTTAGGGGGCAGGGGGGCAACCCCAGCCCCAGGCACTGGGCACCTCCCTGGGGATGGGGACGGGCCACGGCCGGGCTGGGACGTTGGCCCGTGAGTGGGCTGGGACGTGGGTCCATGGGTGGGCTGGGACATGGGTCCATGAGTGGGCCTGTCTCGGCGGGGCCCGTGGCCGGGCAGGTGGGGGGAACCCCAGGGGAGACCGGTCAGGGACAGCAAGGCCTCTTGTGGTCCTGACATGTCTGGGCAGCTCATAAATTGACCAACCATGCTAACAGAAGACTTTATTAGCAGCATCTAGTTGAAAAAAAGCCCAGCTGCAAGTAGATATTACAGGCATTATAATAAGATGTTTGTATACCTTAGATACATTTTCAAAAAACGAAGCAGAAAATGAAGCAAAAAGCCTTGTTATGCAATCAATATTCGTGAAGTGGCAACGCTAAAGAAGGGTCGCCATGGCTTAACACTGCTGTGGGTATGTGTGGAGTAAAATCACAGGGATGACAGTAGGGAGGCCAACTGAAATGAGCAACTCTTCTTTCCTTAGTGACCCCCGCCTGAGTTTTCTGCATTCAAAAAGGCCAAAATTTGCAAAAAAGAACTATTTGCAATTGGACTGAAGAGGTGCTATGCTGTCTTTTCCTCTTGACGTTTCCCTTCCCTCTTTTGTGAGTGGGAGGGTGCTATCGTTAATGAAGTAGAAGCCTCAGGAGAATTTGAACCTTTTGAAGGACTTCAGAGTCCAACAGACTTTCACAGATGAAGACAAGTGGGAGAAGGTATTTATCTGAACAATGGTTAACAGGCCTGTCTGCAGGCCAGGCCAGGGACAGAGACATCAATTCTGTTAGTGGCTGTGTTTGAAATGTATTCAGACCATATAGTAACAAGAGCTTTGTGACAGTAATACTGGATTTTAAATTCATCATGAAGCCTAAAAGCCTTCCAGAGCTTCACTAACTTGAAAGTGGCATCTCAGTTTCTCCATAACCTTTAGAGTTCAAAGGATTCCACTATGAGTAATAAGGGTCTTGATATAAACCAAATCAGAGTAAATGATAATAATAGTTAAGGACTCAGTCATTATTTTAATTCATTATGTATTCATAATAGGTTCATCCACTATTGCTAACTAAGCAGAAAATGCAGCCACTTTTAATAAATAAGGAGGTATTTGAGCAACTTAATTGGCAAATGACTTGAAACAAAGACCTGAAAGCATAAAATTGATCAAATCAAGGTCGGTGAAAGGTACAACAAAATAGTTTGTGTTCACTGGTGGAAGAATAACTAGTGAAACAAAATCCTGAATAATCTTTAATGGGACTTGAAGTATGTCCAACAAACCAGTAAAGTCCTTCACAACAGAGATGTGCAGTCAGGCACTAAAGGAATTTAAATAGCATTGCAAAAGGTATTCCAAGTGTAACAGTAAAAGTTAACTCAAGAATTTAACTCAGATTTGGATTAATAAGAAAGCATTCTTTTAACAGAAAATATGCAAACTTAATTGCAGAGGAAGGAAAAGGAAATCCTAATAAGTAAATTCACATTATAAATACTGGAATGTAAAGTTTTTTGGCTTTTAGGCTAAACTTTTTAACCTCTTTATAGATAGTAGGATTAAATTCTAACATTTATACCCCCCCCCCCCCAAAAAAAAATACAAACGTCTACAAAATTATATTTGAGCAAAATATCCACCTTTTTCATTTTCCTTTTCCTGATATGAAGTGATGAAGGAATGTCAAATGCATCATATGAAGGCAAAAGGAGAGTGTTAAAGTGAAAACTCTCCAGCCTTAAAAACCAAGTCTTTAGATTTTCCTAAGTGTTCAGAGAAGTAGTTTGCAAATAAATTACAAAATATTAATACAATTACAAAAAAGCCCCACTGTCTTTCCACGTGTAAACAACAAGCTGAATACAGAAGAGAATACCATATATAGTGGCAGTCTAACAGTCTTCAAGAAAACAGTTGAAAATACATACTGTAGAGAACCTCTATAAGTGATATGCTTCCGAAGAAAGAAGCAATAGATGCAATAGATTTTGTTTCAAAAAGTGTTTCAGATGGCAAGATCTTTCATTAACATGCTTAAGGAAATCTTGTGTAAGAAAGAATGGGTCTTACTTTAGTTGGTGCAGAATTAGAACAGGTTGGGTCACCAGCAATTGCTGCTACACTGATTGAGAAAGTACTGCTTCTGTAATGCTGTTAGTGCCTGGAGGTGTTTACCTGACACCAGAGAATTTCTTTCAAAGAACACCTATGCATGGGAGAAAGAATGCAGGAGAGTTGTGAAACCTCATCAGCGTCCCACTGTGTGAGCTTCCCAAGTAGGATACAATTGAATTTTGGATGCTAAGTGCTCACAACTCTCTGGCAGGCAGCACAATTGCATCAAGCGGTGGACTTTAGGGAAGGTACAATAACTTAAAGGATTAAGTATTGACAGCTGTGTGTTTGATACATATTTTTTTCTACATATTTGAATTTAATTTTTGAATATATGTGAGCATATTGTAGGGTAGGAGATGAGAAAGGGATCTTAGAAGGGGCTAAAAGCAACAAATACAGAAGCGGGGCTGAACAGTTCACTGTTTAGTTGCCTTGGCATTAAGAAAAATATCAAGGTCTTTGGCTTGCAGACAGCCTTTCAAAATTTGTACAGTCTTGGTGAAATAAGAATCAAGTTAAGGTGTATTTCACAATCGAAAGACAGGCACAAGTCCAGACTTCAACAAGTCCTGCATTTTTAAAATGGAAAATGAAAACCTATCTTTCTAAGAAGTATGCCTTCATCAAAGCAAATATAATAAAACTTCAGCAAAATCGGTAATGCAAACCTTTCATGTACAAGTAAAATAAATTGAATTTAAATTAATGACCCTTTCTCAGTGGTCTGAATCATAGCATGACGTTTATGCACAAGAAAAACTACTATATGCAAATATTAGGCCACACAACAAACCTATGTTGTTTGGTTTCCATCTTAGAAAGCATATTTACCCAGATTATGTGGGCTGCATACAAAAAGTAGTTTCACTGTGGGGAGCAAAAATCCTCCTTCAGGCTTTTCTGTGTCAGTACTAGCTACTATGAAGAAAATTAACTCTATCCCAGCCAAAACCAGCACAAACAACCTCGGGGTTGTAGTTGTCTAAATGGCTACATTGATAATTTGTTATTTAGATTCTCTGGTTTTGTGTAGCTGGCTTAGCAGGTGACCTCAGATTTAAATTCTCTGGAGCAGGGACCATACATTTAGATGTGCATGAACAGTGGGGATTTGATCTTGGCTGGAGCTGCAGGCTATGGCCGCGATGTAAATGTCAAATCATAATAGAGTAAGCTCAGGCAATTTCTCTCGGAAATAAAACTTGCTGCTTTCAAATGTCACTAGGCTAAAGAAACTTCAGCATAAACTAATGCTGAAGTCAGTGGAAAATACATTTATCCACAATGTAGCTTCAATACAAGTTATTTAATTGTAAGGCATATTAAAATTTTATTAATCCAGTTACGCTGTATTCTTCACTCCAGCAGGACTATGCCATTTGAGAGGAAAAAGCTTAATGGATGCCTGTGGAATAGCCACACTTCCCTTCTGTCTCTGGGGCACTCTTTGCAATTTTTGTCTGGGCATAGTCTAAAAATAAATAAATAAATATAAACCCCATAGTAACATCTCTAAACACAATCTTACATGTTAAATCAACCATAGTACACACTCTCTTTTTAGAGAAGTCAAGTTCTCAAATGTCTTCTATGTCATCAGTGTGATTTCTGGTTCATCTTCCCTCAGTGCAAGTTCAGAAAAAAGTATGTCACCTTTATGAGGAATCATAGTAAGTTGGAAAGATTTCATCTGTTGTTTAAACTCTTTGGAGCTACTTACCCAGAATCTCTAATAGCTCTAGTGCAATTTAATTACAAAACATAAATCTTAGTAGTCCAGTCTCAATGAGTGAATGGAAAGAACTCTGTATGTGTGATCTTGTTCACTTTTCTTGCAGGCAGCCTTTTACTCCCGGAGTATACCTTTGGGTTTTAGGCAATTTAATTTGTTGCTGTGGTTGGAAGAAGTCACCATCCTCTCTCTTGCAGCTCTAGGGCTTCTTTGCAGAAGAACAAAGTTAAGACTTTAAATGTGAATTATACTAGGACTATGAAGAGAAAATTATATATGATATGAAGTACAGAAGTATATATTTGAGTCCATACATGTGAATCATTTTGTTTTCTGGAATATGTATACAGTCACTCTCCTCAGGGGTGTCCCACATTAACACAAGTGGTTAATGTTTGAATTTCATAGCAAATAGCCACATAAAAATTAGATACTGCTAATTTGGAATCACAGATACAAAATCTATTTATCTGAGTTAAATAGCTGCCACGATTAAAGGGAAAGAATTGAGAGAAAAATATGGGAAGACATAAAGTCTTACAGAATGCAAAAGAAAAAGATGTGCTATGATTTTCTTATCTTTAGGTAGAGTGTTGCATATTTCAAAAAATTTTGTCATTGACTTCAATGAAAGAAAGTTGAGGCCTCCAGTACTGCGCTGATGCACGCTGAGTTCAGGGGCTAAGGTCTTATGTCATGAAAGATGCATTCAGGGCCCTGGTCTTACACCGGCTTCTTTCTTGATCTTAAAGTGGGTAAAGTTGGTTGGGTGCATACTTTCTTGGATTCGCCAGTAGCAATACTGGAATAAGCGTTGCTGTCGCTCACTACAACCATAAGCTCCGACCTTTGAAGTGGGCAAGCTGGATCCTAAGGCAGGACTCGATGGCTGTGTCCGCTGTTACAGTGTGTCCCGTACAGCCTTGTGAGGAAAGGGAAAAGTTAACAGGAGGAAGCACATCTCCGCCAAGTCAAGGCTTTTATGTAGGTCTGTCTACTTCTTCCTAGCTTACAAAAGGCTTTGTCTCAACAGCTTTGAATTACGTCTGTGTGGTGTGTGATGTCTTACATCTACTCTGATTCAGCTGTGAAGCCTTAGCAAAGAGAAGAATTAATTGAATGTAGGTTCTTGGTGGCGTACCTAGCAGTGTTTTCCTGGCGTGTTTGTCACTGAATGTGACTTGTAGATTTATGATAGGCCTTGAAAACACAGTTACACACTCACATGCGCATATATTACTAAGATGTAGCAGTCAGCATCAGGTTATGTAGATCTCAGTTGTATAATATAAAAGAGATGTTCATATATATAGTCATCACATACAATTCATCTTCTTACGGTAAGAAAAAAAAGTAGACTGCTGTGTAAGAAATTAATCCATAACCAACTAATTCTGCAAAAATACTGTGTTAATTTTTAATCTGAAACTCCTAAGCTATTTTTTTCTCCTCACTTGGCTTTCAAATTGACAAAGCAGCTGCCAGGGCTTCTCCTGCATTGCATTCATCTTCAGTTTCACTGAGGGATGCAGGAAAGGCTGACCTGCATAAGGTTGTGTTGGTTCAGTAAGTTATGTTTGTGTTTTGGTGTAACAGGAAGGTTCTGAGGGAAGAGCCTGGAACGGAGATGCGATCCAAGGCAGAGATGAAGAGTCTTACAGGAGTAACTGATGGGCTGCAGATTTATTTGTAACACAGTATGTCCATATAAAGATGTAAGCTGTGTCTAGGGCAGACTGAAGACAAGTACTGAAATGCTACCATCCATCTAGGGAATGAGCTGGTCAAAGAGTTGAGGCCTCAGCTGGGTGTGAAGGGCTCTGCACATTTTCCCAAAGCTTCGAAGGTTGCAACCTGTCACGCTTTCCTCTGAGAGCTTCCTTAGGCCATCTGACCAAAACAGCTAGTGCAAGGTATAATGCTGCTTGTCTCGCTGCACAGTTTCCATTCTCTTGCTGCTCTGAAAAAAAGGACAGAAAGGGAAGACAAAACCAAACAAATCTCACATAGGCGGTTTTAGTGTCTCAAAAGGAAATTTCTTCTTGATCCCCTATTACTTTAGGTGACAAACTGTCCGATGGTGTGATTTCCACTTTTTAATTTGACGTAATTGAACTGGAGGAGTGGGGCTTAGGGAGGCATTGTTGATCTGTTCACTATGGAAATAAAATGGGCTACTCCCAAATGAGATTGGATAATCCATAATCCAATTTACCTTTACTAAGGAAAGTTCATTGGTGACTGTCTAAAGGACAGTGTCCTTAACTGAGGACATTGGCTTCAAATCCTGTATCTGGCCACAGGTATGAATGCAACCTGAAAGACTGATTAGTCCTAGGGTTAGAAGGTTGGTAAAATAAAAAAAAAATGAAATACATTTATTAATTTCAGAGTAAGAAATTTATGTAAAATAAAGATAGAGGAAACAGTAGGTTTACAGAAAGGGGAGAGATGCATAGAAATGCTTTAAAATCATTGAGAGAACTGTAAGATCTGAAATAATTAACTAGAATTCAGAAAGTCAGTATCATTGCCTCTGCAATAAAAATATCAGGATATCCTACAAGTTTCAATATCCACAGATTATTACACAGTGAAAAGAGATGTTCTCTCCTTCCTATAATTTATATGCAAACAGTGAAAAAAACATTTTAAAGTAACTTTTTTAAAGGGATGGCATGTGTGGGAAATCCTACTAATTGTAATAGTTGCTGGTACAAATAATACAATGTGTCAATTTGAGTGAAGTAATTATTAACCTCAATCGATTTAGTACTAGTAAAGCTGCTTACCAGATGACGTGATACTGTTATGATTACTTGTCACTTCCTCAGAGTATTGTATTCCAGTGTCTCAAATCTATTTGTAAACTGAGCGACAAATGCTCCTTCTCTTTTTATTCAGGAAGTTATTTGCCATAGGTGAAAAAAATCATATATGGACTTGATGTTCAAATATTTTTTTCCTTCTGGCAAATATATCACAGTTTATAATAGTTGCAATCATGATCAGTGATGTATCAATCACTGATGATCAGTAATTGTAATCATGGTTAGTGATGTACTCAGTTCCCAAAATAAAATGTTACTGTGTCAGAAAATTACAGACAAGTATTCTTATTTCAGTAAACAAGTGGAGTGCATTTACCCCCCCTAGCTTCCCTCAAGATGAATGCATTTCATCCTCAACCTACTTTAAAATTAGTTCTGGGACTTGAACAATTTGCGGTAAGTTTGTTCTTGGGTTTTTCATTGGCTTTTACATATCCAAGTGTGATGTAGTCTTAAATCTTGATTTTCTGACTAGCACTAGTACCTCTTCCAAATCAATTAGCACGGAAACTCCCGCATTCCTAATCTGCATTTACTTTAAACAGTTTTCTGTTCCATCTAAGAAAGCTAATGAGAGATTTGAGACCTTTCTCTGAATTATTTTCCTTAGAATTTTACTATTTAAATCCTATTCTAAGGGCTGAAATGTCAAATAATGTGAAGACCATCTAAGATCTCTGGTATACTTCTGTTCTGATCTGAAAGCTCTCAGTGAAGTCACCCAGTCAGCTGCTGAAGTTCTCTTGGCAATTTTAACTTCATTTACCGGGAGTGCTACCAGGAACATGAAAGGTTCTGTGAAGACAAAGTGGAGGTGGTGGTGTAGGACTCGAAGACGGGGCTTTTGTGCCATCTGCAATGGCTGTTCTAATAAATTACCTCTCCTCTCAAAGCGTGCCTTGCTTGAATGCAGAAAAATAGATATTGTACTAGGATCTGAATGGTTTAGAGGGTGAGGTTTAGATCAAAGATTGTCATAAAAGCTGGTCTCCTGCTGGTCTTCAATGTGAATCTTCATGTCTCTTACATACCCTAAGAAATGACTGCAAGGCATACTCAGTCACTTTTGGTACATAATAACAGTAAGGTATTGCCATGAATCATTTTCTTCTTAGACCCAATACTCTTCCAGCTTAGCTGTACAGTTAGCAGGACTCTCAAGTAGCAGAACACAGTATTCATCTGAGTAATACCTTAAAAAAGCTGCAGAACCCCAGTGCTCTTTTTTCCCCTCCCTCTGCAATTATGAACACGTGTTTCAAATTGATGTCACCTTGTCTGGAGCTTAAACATGATCTGCATTTCACTGATTGTAAGCTGGCCCCTGTGGCCTCATGTTTCATACATGTGCTTCCAACAGTTACTCTCCGAGCTACACTTCTTGCAGCTTTTTTGCATTCTCAGCTTGTGTTCTTCTCCTTACTATTATTTCCCAGGCTGCAACTCATCTTAATACTGTGATGGAAACGTCAAGCTAATTATCTGTGAGAATAGGTAGCAGTTTGGAAAAGAAGAGGGGAAAACAGTTCCACCACAACAAAATAGCTTGCTGCTGTAAGGTTTGCCAACTCTACTTTGCTGAAGTGAATGGCATTCTTTCACTTCTCAAGGCAAGCATTGATGTGTGTCAGTAAAATGTATAAAGGAAGGTGTTTATGGTTCCTAATTTTCCTTTCTATGAGCAGTAGTATGTTTACAACTGGGATAGGAATCTCCATTCCACAAAGGATAAAAGTGGTTAAGAGTGAACACTGCATATTCATGTTCATGCCTGTAGATGTCCCTTGCGTTAGTAGAAAGGACCACAGCATAGCAAACATTACAAAATCTATGCTGCCAAATGTTTATCCCGTTGGAAATTACTTTGCTTCTCTAATAAAAACGTTGCGCTGTGCTTAAGGTACAGTTGTCACCTATTCAAGGAAATGTCTTCAAATGAGCCAAGAAACTAGAGATTTAGGTCTGCTGTGTCTGGATGCTATCCCCTTAGAGCCAAAAGAGATATCCTATCAGGTCTAATTTTCTACTTTTTAAGTCGAAGAAGAGCAGGTGATGACTGAATAAATGCTTAAAGTATTCTAGGGGGAACAGTGACTTTCCAGGAGAAGAAGGTGCAAGAATGCTCGGCCACTGTCCTGTTAGAAGGGACAGGAACAAAAGCCCTGCTGATAAATAGCAATCAAACTTTCCCTCTGTGGTCTGTCTTTCTGAGAGAAATGATAGTTAGAAACATTTTTTTTTTTTAACCCCTCGTCCTGGTTTCAGCTGGGATAGAGTTAACTT
Organism: Haliaeetus leucocephalus; assembly: GCF_000737465.1. Taxonomy (NCBI): domain Eukaryota; kingdom Metazoa; phylum Chordata; class Aves; order Accipitriformes; family Accipitridae; genus Haliaeetus; species Haliaeetus leucocephalus. The sequence goes on along the minus strand of NW_010972764.1, from coordinate 2,327,463 downwards.
TCATTCTAGTACCTGGTATAGTGTTATGTTTTGGATTTAGGATGAGAAGAATGTTGATAACACACTGATGTTTTCAGTTGTCACCAAGTAGTGTTTATACCAAGTCAAGGATTTTTCAGCTTCTCATGCCCAGCCAGCGAGAAGGCTGGAGGGGCACAAGGAGTTGGGAGGGGACACAGCCAGGACAGCTGACCCAAACTGGCCAAAGGAATATTCCATACCATGGGACCTCATGCCCAGTATATAAACTGGGGGGAGTTGGTCTGGGGGGATCGCTGCTCAGGAGCTAACTGGGCATCGATCGGCGAGTGGTGAGCAGTTGCATTGTGCATAACTTATTTTGTATATTCCAATTCTTTTATTATTATTGTCATTTTATTATTGTTGTTATTATCATTATTATTTTCTTCCTTTCTGTCCTATTAAACTGTTCTTATCTCAACCCAAGAGTTTTACTTTTTTCCCAGTTCTCTCCCCCATCTCATTGCAGGGGCAGGGAGTGAGTGAGTGGCTGCGTGGTGCTGAGTTGCTGGCTGGGGTTAAACCACAGCACCTCTTCTCTTTTGTAGTGTGGTAATATGGGAGCTTATTTAGTGAGGTGAATCAAGTCGGCATCATTTGAATATTAATGTAAGCCAGTTTCAACAATCCTGCTCTGTGGTCCTATAAATACAGCTGTATCGAAAACATAGAAATTATTGGAACAAAAAATGCTTGTTTCTCAATTCAATATAATACTTAATTTTAACTTTAAAATCACCTAAAATATTTTCTTATTCATTTATTGTGTAAGAAGGTGCATTTTTCAGATGTTGAAAATGGTGGAAGAAGTCCTATCTTCTATGTAAAGTACCATATCGGACCATTCTCTTACATCAGTCTGTTCTGTAAATAGGTGAGAAGCAGGAATAGTACAATTATATCCCGTTGCAATTAAAATTTTTAAATATAAGGAAAACTAGTGAAATGACTGCATTGGCGTTGTGGTTCTTAATTCCCAAAAGATTTGCTACAGCAGTTTTAAATGAATTATAAATGTAAGACTATGACTGAGGTCTAAGACTTTTGAGATAGGGAAGGATGTAAGAAAGTTTGTTGGAAAGGAAATCTCAAGTTCAGCTAGGGGAGAGAGGGTAATATGCTTATGGGTATTTTTTGCTCTTTACATCACAGGTCCAATTTTTTTTCCCCAGAACTTACATACGAAAAGACATTAAATGGATCCTTTGAAGTGAAGTTGTTGTTGTCTGCAGTTAGTTAAAAATAGGCCTAAAATACAGCTGGGTGATTTTTCTCATTACGAAAACAAAACCCCATTTCCTCTGCCAAGTCACTTGGAAGTTATCGATGTATTCTAATGTGTTTTCTCCTATCTCTTTTTTTTTAAAAGTGCCATCTTTAACCAGAGCAACTAAGTCTTAGTATATGTTCATTTTAATACTTACTAGGTTCATAATCTTAACATTCCTACCTGTTTATCTAAGAGAACACATATATAGCAACTGTTAATTTTTATAACAAACATTATAGAAGTGACAGCAGCATTAGTAATTGCTTTAAGGTTTGAATTACTTCAGACTGGGGTAATATCGTGAAGCATCCTTTTGGCAGAAATAATATAACTAAGCACAGGTTAGTGCAGAGTATAAAGCGGTAAAGAGGAATCAAGTATTCATTATATGCATTCAACTGTCTGTAATCACAAATGCATTCAACAGGAGATTTGAAAGTTCAGAGCACTTTTAAATCCCATGTTTCAAGTGCAGGACCTTTGGATATCTGTGTACTGACAGCTAAAATCACAGCACATCTTATTTATGCATCTATGCTTTAGAAAGAGAAAAATTCTTTAGTCTTCATAAGGTTGCCAAAGTTTCTAATGTTTTAAATTCAAGTAACATTGCTACCACAGTAGAAAAACAAGTAAAAGTGCTAGAGGGTCCACCTGTAAAGAAATTTTAGATAGAAAAGGAATGGGTTATCTAAAACGTACCTAGTAATACCAAATTAGTGTTTTGGAACAATCAAGGCAAATGCACTGGCTCTCCCCAAAGTTTCCTTTAACATAGATATGATGACCTGATGTCTAAACGCTACATTCACACAGAACCTTAAAAACAATAAGCAGCTGATGCAAGAACCTGTGTCACAGTGGTAGAACACACCAGTTTGAGACAAAATCTATAGTTCCTGATTGTATAGTGGTCATGAAGTTAAGTGTAATGTTGAATAACTTGTAGTATAAACCAAACAAAAGTTTTGGTTCTTTTTCCATTTTGCTTCTCAAAATAACTCTAAGGGATGATCTGTTCATTTTTTTCTGCCTAGCTGTCATGGACTTACCTGTCTTGTTTTCCTGTGTTGAAAATTTGTGCACATATCTCTTCTGGCATCTATTAGCTGAGGGTCAAATCCTACAGCTTTGATAAAATCTTTGAGGATGAGTGGAATTTTAGCTCAGTAAAAATGCAGTTTTAGCTTCAAGATTTGTCATGAAATGCTTGAAGGGTATTAAAAACAGATTCTTTGTAATTCTCAATGTCCAGAAAAATAGTCTAAGTCCAACTCAGGATAAGTTGTTATACTGAAGCCACATAGCCAAATATTTTTAAGGCCATAATAATAATAATAATGATAATCTTTTGGACAACTGTGGAAAGGTTCACAGCTTTTAGTGTGTTTACATTTCATTGCAACTCATGTTTATGTTGATACGTTTAATGTCGTGTACTTAAGGGTCTGTAAGCTCATCTTGGCATCTGTGGTTTGGACAGATAGATGCATAGAGCAGTGGAGTTAGCGGATGTCTCTCTCAGGCGTCAGTGTCCTTGGTTATGTCTGGAGTTTTTCTTGAGTGCGCTGAGCCCCAGAGAGTGTAAGTGCTGGTTACTGTGGACATAACTTGTCTTTAATTTACTGTGGCTGTGAGCTAAACCACATGAGGTTAAGAGCTTCTCAGTGTGATCTGAAACAGTCAGCATACTGAATGGGGCATCACCTGAATTCACAGCATATTAGAACGCAGCTGTACACATCTAGTCACATTTTAGGACCATCACGGCAAGCTTCAGGAGGTCAATTCTGTCTGCCTGAGGCACACTGGCCTAAATCTTTTCCTGTCTATTAAAAAATGTACCAGATACCTTCCACACATCTCCAAAAGGCCACCAGAAAAGGTGTTTGGTGCTTGAGGCAGAAAATGTATGAGCCAAGTTCAATTCATTTCTCCAATCTGCTAGGAAAATTTTCTAATGGCCAGACATATAAATTATTTTCATTGAGATTTATTTTTATACTTCCTGTGATGGCTGTTCTACTATACACAGAACTGAAGATTCATTAGAGTGGAAAGAGGTCAAGGAACATTACTCTGACAGCTGGGGAGGTACCTGTATTCCCATCTGTGCTTCCAGGACTGTTTCTGTACTGTGGTTTCAAGGACTGAGACATTTAATATATAAAGCTCCCCCCCTCCCCTTATGGCCAACCCCATGTTTGCTAAAAGTGAAATTTTATTTGGGTAAGCAAATATATTAATATAAATGGAAAGATGTCTTAATTGTCATTGCTCTGATCCTAGGAAAAAGAAAACAGTGGGTCTTTTGTTGTGGGAAGATGAGAATACGGTTTGTGTAACTGAAATTGTTGTTAGAGGTTACTGTCTCTCTGAAGGTTGTTCAGTAAAAGTGGCCCGGTGAGGTGAAAGTTTCTAGCCTCTATCCAGGGTGCCTTCAAGTAAAGGGAGTTTTCTCAGCTCAGCTCTTACAGAATTTGAAGCAGTTTTACTGTGCAAAATATTCATATCCTAAAATAGCGGTTAGGATTTTAACCACTTTTTATCTATCAAATGTGGTGATTTTTTTTTAAAGTAACAGGCTTTCTGTTCAGAAGGTTTGTGTTTTTTCTTTTAATCATCAGCCGTGGACCCATGGGTGTGGTCTTTCTTACACATCACTGCTACTGTGTGCTGGTGGCAACGCACAAATGTCAGACTTGAGTATTCCTGTTTTAAGAATATTCTTCAAGTGGCATTTGTGGCCCTTGGGGAAAAAAAAGGTAATTGTGACTTAGACAAACACGTCTTTTACTGAAGTCCAGGACAGCAGAGAGCTGTGCCCATTACCCACCAGTATACCTAGCTTCGCATGGGCTGTAAGAATAAATTAACCAAGAAATTACTTTAGTTGCTCAAGACAGCAGACTGGAGTGAGTATAAGGCTTATGAGGAGGAATGGTACTTTCCTTCTACCCCCAGCTTTTTCTAAAATGAGAAGAGGACAAACCAAAAAGTTAGTAGTTACTCTCACAGAAAGAACATCACAGAGAAGAATGCTCATGTGACAGCACACAAATCTCTAGCATGAAAAAGAAAATCAAAGCCTGCAAAATATTAAGCATTAGCATTCAAGCCAGATGCCATAAGATTAATTATCCTTATGAATCCTGTTTTTAAGGTTTTACAAGCTAAGTCTGCAGGTTTTATACAGTTAACAGTTCTAGTTCAGTGCATTCAGTCTAGTGGTTACATAGGGTTAGCCTGATCCTACAGAAGACAATCACACATTCCAAATAAAAGACCAAATGCCTTGAAGTAGATCACTTGGAGATAAACAGTATTAAAATGGAAGCACATCTGCCAAGTATCAGCTGTCAAAGCCCTGCAGCTATCTGAAACCAATCAAGAGTTAGAATAATCCGTTGTAGTGCACTTCATCTTTAAGTCTTTGTAATCATCCAGCCAATTTCATGAGCTACATGGAAGAGCATACGTATGTGTTTGTGATTATGATAATGCTTTAAGTGAAATCAGAAATAAACAATAGACACTTAATCTGCAGCTATGAATTTTAGGACCATATTTGATCATTATTTCCTGATTTCCCATTAATTCATAATTTCCTATGGCAGCTAAAAACATTTATTCATTCTATATCTAGCTGGAGAATTAAGAAAACTTGATGTAAATAGTCTAAACCTCTTACGCAAGTGCGTACAAGACTTAAATGATTCCAACATATGCATTGTTGCACTTTTGTCCTTTAAAAATGTTTGTATAAGACTCTATGCAGAGGGATAGGACAAGCTGTGTGCTAAGGTCCAGAGTCTAATTTTCAGCTTAGCTAGTTGTCAGCTCACATATCTGCTGTATTTGTGTGGGGGCTGGAAAAATTAGATGACATCCTTGTACTTTGTTATGGTCACTGTATAGAACTGAAAGCATTCTCTGATCGTTAGAGAAAAGGTTGATAATGAGAACTGGAAGACAGTCTAGGCAGCATAAGAAAAGCCACTTCATGGTGCCCCTTTTCCTTCCTTTTTACCTTTTCCCTCCTCCTTCATCTATTGTCATATCATTTTGATACTTTATAGAGCAGAAACTGAGCTTTTTATAAATTAGGTCTAGCTTGTTCAGGTGTTCATAAAGCACTTGGGCACTATACTGTCGGATTTTCAGGTGGGGCAGAATTCTGGTGGGGTGGAGGAGACGCAGGAGAGAAGTTGAATGTGAAGTCTAGGCCATGTCCATCAGAACATTATAGATGCTGCTGAAGTTCAAGAATCTACTTACTAAGTATCAGTGGCTAAAATTGTATCTAACCTTTGACTTTGTTTTTCTGGTTTTCAGCATAATCACTAAATTCTGTGCACAGATAGACCATTTTCCCTCATACGCAGATATGCATTGGGTGCAGTCTTTAAAAATTTCATGGACAGAAATGACCCTTTAAGTGTTCGGATCTGACCTCTCACTTACCTTAAGTCGTTTAATTTCAGTTAGCCTGTATGTATTTGAGTAACACATGTTTACCTTAACATAATTTTCAGAGAAATGCAAACTCCTGGTTTATAGGCATTAAGGGATGGAGAGTCTGTTAGTGCCCTTGGTAGTTTGTAGCTCTAGTAGTTAGCTATCTTCATGAATATTTATGTCAAATTTTCAAAAGAAGAGTTTGCTATTCTAATGCTCTCCTGTTACGCTTTCTGTGCTAGAAGAAAAGCCTAGTGCCCTGACTGGGAGAAATAGTTTCATATATATTGTAATCAGACAACCTCTCAATCTTCTTGATTAACTGATCAAACTAAGCCTTTTAATCATACAGGTCATACGGAGGCATTTTCGTCAGTTTAATTTGTATTATTCTTCACTTTCTTCTCCAGTCCTTTCAATGACCCCTTTTGAATTTGATCTCTGTAAGCAATATTTAAATACCAAGCATATTTCTGAAAACCTTCTACCAAAATAGAATTTTCTCCAGTATCTTGTATTCTCTTTTTACATCCAAGGTTTTTATATTAGCTCTTTCTGCCACAGCATATCACTCTCAACTAGCTAGATGTTTAACCGTGACACCTAAAATCCTCTGTCACTGGTTTTCCAAGATGCATTCTCCATTCTGCAGGAAAGACCAGAATTCATTATTGTTTAATGAATTATTCTTCTTTTGGCTGTAATAAAACACATTTATACCTAGGAAAGTAATCACAATCAGTCTTTCTACTTGTTCCCGTTGTATGTAACAATTTTGCCAATTCCAGTCATCAGCAAGCTTTATAAAGTCATTATAATGCTTAGTTCTAGCTCATCAATGAAAATAATGTTAGCTATCCCAAAACTGTCGCCATTTGCTACTGAAGATGTCGGCCATTTCTCTACATGTGGTCTGATTCTGCCCAGTCCTATTTCTTAACTGAAAATATTAATCAAAGTGGCATTGTGGAAACCGTATCTACTGTTACTTTTGAAAATCGGAACTTTAGATCTAAGGCAATCAAATTGGTTTGATAATACCTATTCTCAGTAAAGTCATATTGACTGACATTTGGGACCAGCTTTAGCTTGGTCAATGCAAATGGAAAATATCTTAATAGACCAATCAATAGTTTCAGCAAATGGAAGAATAACAAGGTAGACTAAAGTGTAAAAATCTTTCATCCAGATTTCATCTGTCTTCCCAATGTGAGGAGAGCACAGATATCTTAGTCTGCTGTTGTTTCTCCTGGCTCTTGTATATAACCCCACAACAGAATTTGAGCTTCCACAGCTGTTAATCAGGCATTTACGTCAGAATTTATGCTTAGAATAATATACTTTTTTTTGCCAGTATTTGCTAGACCAATTTGCAGTTTGAACCAAGAGATGTTCTAATAACTAGACTACAAGTGATGTGAACAAAGTAGCTACAGAGTCTAAAGCCTGATGAGGCAGGGAGAAACTTAAGGGTACTTTGTTGAGTTGTACCAGTAACTTGTTCTTCATTTAAGATTCCAAGTACACATGGATGAAACATGAGCTGGGATGTAATTTTTGTTGAGGTTGTATTTTGTAGAATATTACGTGCTAAGTAAACATGCAGTCATTAGGTTTACAATTGTTAAGTGTTTTACCAGGATACAGGCTTAAATATAAGTTACTAATTAGACTGTATGGTTTAAATTTCATTGTGAATCTTAACATTTTCAAAGTGTAAATTGTGTAAGAGATTAACCTTGAGCTTTTTTGAAATTCATTGAGACAGCAGGGTTTTGTAATCAGCATTTGCGATCACAGGCAAATGAACCAGGATTGGAATTACTGTAACTGCCCTTCACATGCTATAGCTTTGTAAGATGTTGCATTGTCTATCCATTGTAAATAATTCACCATTCTTTTTAAAAGATCCTGGAATAAATTAACCTGTTAATTGAATAAAGGGGTTTCGGTATTAAATTTTCCTGTTTCCATTAAAAAATCCAATCTTCTCTTTTTCATTATTCAAACTATCAAATAGTTTGGACTGTATAATATATTAGATTCTCTCATTCGAATCAGAGCAGTGTCATGATTGCTTTTCAGTTGAGACAAACCTGTTTCTGTAGCTTGTAATATGCCTGCAGGAGTGCATGATGTCCAAAATGTTGCTGTCAGTATCCAGTTCTGAAGGGAAAGGAGGCCAGTTTCCTTTTTTTTTTTTAACCACCAGACATAGTATTAGGAGACCATAGTTCCTATACCGTGCTTGACAAAGGGACACAGCGGTAAGTTCTGCAATTCCTACAGCCTGTAATATATTTACTGCTTGACTGAGTTACACTTGAGGATCCGCTGTGGAGGGGTCACACATCTAAGCAGGCTCTCCTTACTTGACAGCCCTGTTCAGGAGTTCAGCTAAGGAGATGTAGGTAGGAGCCATATGGCTTGGATTAACACACAGTGTAAAATCTAGAGATGAAAGGGTACAGGGACTTCTCTGGAAGGCTGCTGATAGGGTCATGATCCCACCCAAACTATAAATACAAAGATTTGCATATTTTTGCCAAGTCTGGTAAGTGATATTGTATTTGACATTGAGAGGAACAATTGTTAGAGTCATTTATAATAAAGCCAAGACCTTTTTGTTTTTTCTTTTTCAATTAAATTCTTTCTTCCATCATCAAAAAAAAGCACAATTTTGCCAATTTAACAGGATGAGGTACCATTCTTTTTGTGTATGTGAAATTGTCCAAAATACTTAAGGAACTGGGAACAGGTAGATAATGCTAGTGTCCATGTTACAGCTCTAGCAAAAATAAAATATGACCATTAAAGTATTTGTATATGCATATAATTCACATTGGTGGGAATTCTACATATAATCACTTTCATTTTTCCTGGTGAATGTGCTCATAAGGAAAAAACAATACAGCATCGCAGCACTTTGCAATACTCAATGGTGATTAGCCTGATTAAGTTATATGGTACTCACAATAAGTAACTGTAAAATATATAATATTCAGAGATATGAGCAGGAGAAAACAGGCTTTTCATCTGAACAGCATAGCTTCTACCCTTCAGTATGTCCTTGCTGGTAACTGTTCAACAAATGGTCCTTTGCCTTTGTAAACCAGGATGGGGTTACTTGTAAATGCCAGTTTTCTGACTTTTGTGAATAAGACATATAGTGATGATATCTCTCACCATTCCTTAGCTTTAAGGAAACACTTGTGAACAGTGGCAGAGCTTGGCTTCTTCCCTTCAAAATTTTGATCCACCACAGAGTAATGCTCGTTACTTCTCTTAGGAGTTTATTCTCTCTAGCCAATAGAGTTGTTCAAGATTCCCACCCTGTCCAAAGTTGCCTGTTGATACATTTAGTTCAAATATAAATTTCTTACCTTAATTTTTTAATCCAGCAAATGACACCCAAGGAGAGACATGCGTTCTGTGGAGCAAATAAAATGTGATAGTTTCATCTTTTGAATATGTTATAGATATTTGCAGTTGGAGCTTAAGAAACACTAGGTAGTAAGTAATGTTCTCCAGAAAATATTCCCTTAATTTTTTTCGTTTAAAAAAACCCCTTCAAACAGTTTATATTTATTCTCAACCTAATTATGCAGTTTGAATTTTTTAGCCAAAATTCTCTTTGGCCTCCTCGTAATCATTATGCTGTAAAATGCCTTCAGATACTTTAAAAAAAATTAAAATTCAATAACCAATTGTAATATTTAATATCTATGGATCTCTGCAGAAAAATCCTTTTTTTTTCTGTCAAGTTAACTCTGGAGGCACTTATTCCATCCTTACTGTTTTTTTTCTTGCAGTGTTGCCAGCATCATTACTAAACATTTATGTACAGCTGTGCATGCACTGTCATACTGATTTGACAATATTTTGCAAGCGAGAGAAACTCAGTATTTGCGTCTTCAGTAGCTTTCTCCTGACTTCTGATAGATGCCTTTCTACCAGCAATACTTATTATGTACCACTCCGATTTCAGCCTTTGTTACTTGATTCAGCTACAAAACTGGAAATTTCCATATGTAGTATTTGCTTTAATTGCCTCTGATTTACCTTAATACATCACGAATATCCAGAAACAACAGAAATATACTGACTTCATAAAGAGGGCATAAAGTATAGGAAAGAGGAAAATGCTCTGAATATTCAGGTAGTATTTGGTAAGCATGATTATTTTCAAGAATATACTCTGGGATGTCTTGCAATAGAGACAGAGAACATCTCCAGGCCTGCCATGTGCTGAACTAAGACTGATAAACAAGGTATCTTTCTTTACTTATTATTATTTTTGTCTGTGGAGAAATTGATCTGAAACTACCCACTCAATTCTAATCCACAGACCAGCTAGCTGAGGAGGCAGTCTTTCCAATTTGGATTCCAATTTAGACAATAAAATGAGATCCTTTTCCTATCATTTGCTTGTGCCCTGGTGAGTGCACTAGAAGAACATAGCTATAAAAAATCAGTCAGTTTTAGGGAAGGAGTAATCATGGTAGGTATTTATTCAGTTCTGAGGTTTAGAACCTAATAATAGAATGTTGTGATTGTTTTAAATGATAAACAAGTTTGTCTCAGACTTGTAATTTTTTTTTTTCTATACTGACATAACTCAGATACAAAAGATGCTATTTAGTAGCAACTGCTGTTCTGACAAGAAGGGAGTGCTGGCACCATGCTTTTCATGAAAGAAAAGATTTCTAATAGCACAAGCGTCAGATAATGATTATTCTAACTTAAATCAACATTTGCAGAAAATTTCTACAAGGTTTTTTTTTTTCTGTGTATATCTGATTTGAACAGATTACTTTTTAATACATCAGAAAAATCTGTAATTTAAAAATAGTTTCCTGTGTAGGGATTAGAATCATCTTTCTTTTTTTTTTTTTTACTTTTCAGAGTAGAAAGTGGAGACCATCTGTCTATTAATTTTTCCCCAAGTTCCAACTGTAATTATTTTGTAGTATCACATAGCTTCACGTTTAAGCATTCCACTTGTATGAAATTTTTTTTTTTTTTACCCATCTCAAAGGTATGCAAAAATATCTTTTCCCAACTCAGTCTGGACTGAATGTTAACCTGTAGCTCATGGCTTAAATGTTTTTCTTGCTTGGCCAAGGTGCATCCTCAGTTTAAAAAAAATCTTCCTTATCTGTTTTTTGTACACGTCTCAATTTAAATATTTGCAGAATGCAGTTAGCACAAAATTGACATTTATCATAAGACTGTTCTTGAAATATAAGATTTACTGAGCAATTTAGATGTGGGAGGAACCCAGCTTTCATCCTGGATGCATGATGTTCTGAAAATAGAAATGGTATTTCCGATGCTTGCTTATGATCCAGCTAAGTTGATATATGCTGGCAAGGTTTTTTGGGAGCTGCAAGCATCTCTTATTTTCAGGATGTCTTCTTAGTTTGAAGTCAAATCTCCCTTTCTTCCTTCCAGCTGACCCTTAGACAATGGGGCAATCACCCTTTTGAGTTCTGAAACTCAGAAGAACCTGAGTTCCAGCACAGTGTGGTTCTGTTCAGGTTCTTTTCTAAGACTTGCTTGGGGTTGGATTTTATTTTGCAACTGTGAACATCACTTTCTGTCTTCTGAAAAATGTCTCTATGTTGTCTTCCAAATATTTTTAATTTGAAAACTAATGATACAAAGTCTCCTTAATTAGGTCTCTGACTGTGATAGCAAACAGCAAGACAGCAGGCCGAAGGGATGGGACTTTATTGTGGAAAAATATAGTAGCTAAGATGGAAAATAAGAAAATTTGTGGTTCTTTGAACATGTAGCCTTGCATAAATAAGACAAGTTTAGATATGAGCAGGTTCTTGAGAGATGAATAAAATACGTAGTTACAAAACTGTATACTTATTAATAAGTGATTAACAATTATTACTATCGTTTATTAATGATATTAATATTATTTTAAATGAAGATATGCCATTGTACTTACAGCAAAGTTAGAGTCTTATTTCAGAAAAGCTTATAAGGATAACTTACATGACATTTTCTTCCTTGTGTGGAACCTCAGTACTAGATCAAAACGAAGCCATATGTCCTTAAGTAGTCAGAGAGTGCCGCACCTGCCGGTAACATCCCCGTATTCTAATGGCAAGTGCAGTTTTGTGCATTAACTCCTTATGATGTATAGCTACATACGTATGGCGGCAGGGACAAACAGCACTTCAGCTTCAGCCAGGGGAAAACGGGACAGGTAGAATTCGCAGACTGCTCGAACGAGTAATGGGGAACCACGCTTCTTCACTGCATGCTGAGGGACACGTGCTGGGGAACCAAGAATTGAACCGGGCCCAGGCTGGAGGGTCCAAGACCACTGCTGGCGGGGACACTCGCTGAGGGTAAGTTTAGCTATGACTCCAGTATCTTTCAACTCCACTTCAGCTTTTATTTTCAGTGCCTTCAGAAGAAAGCTGAAGCAGTGAAATTTACAGAAAGGACGAGACATTCTTGATGTCTAATTCTTAGTTTTCATTGTGCCTAATAAGAAGCCAGCTAGGTAAGCTCAGCTTTTCTACAATAGCTGCAGTGATTGAGTGCAGAGTGTAAAGTTTCTTACTTCCTTTGTGTTGCACCTGGCCACAAGGTTGCATGTAGAGGTTGAAGATGATGATCTTCAGGGGTTTTGTTTATTTATTTGCTTTTGTTTTGCAGTTTTCATCATACCTGGCTTTAAATTCTGTTTCAGAATTTATCTGGTCTTGGTAACATTGTTTTCAGGTAATCAGGCAATCTAGAAACTGTTTTCACTTTCTCTCTGTTCCTTTACAAAACCAGGTATTGCAAAATCACACAGAGATCCCAATATGCTCCATCTTTTTGGAATTCTGATGTAAAATCACCAAATGTTTGAGGTTGCAAGGCACCTCTGGAAATGTCTGCTCCAACCTCACAGCTCGAAGCGGGGTCAACTAGAGCAGGTTGCTCAAGGTTGTGTCCAGTTGGGTTGGAAGATGGAGGCTCCACAACCCCTCTGACCAGCCTGTTCTAATGTACTAACTGTAAAAAAGTTTTTCCTCATGTTTAAGTGGATTTCCTTCCATTTTAATTTGTGCTCATTGCCTTTTGTCCTCTCGCTTGCTACCACTGAGAGGCCTGGCTCCATCTTCTTGGCTCTCTCCCATCAGGTATTTACACACATCGATAAGATCCCCCTAAGCCTCCCCTTCTGGAAGCCTTCCCACCTCTCTCAGCCTTTCCTTGTATGGCAGAGGCTCCACTGCAATTTTTGTCATCTTTGTGGCCCTTCACTGGACCCACTCCAGTATGTCTATGTCTCTTAGGTCCTGGGGAGCCCAGAACTGGACACAGTGTGCCAGCTGTGGCCTCACCAGCTCTGAGCAGAGGGCAAGGATCCCCTCCCTCAGCCCAGTCCGGATGGTTTCCTTAATGCTGTTGGCCACCTTTTCCTGCAAGGGCACACTGCTGGCTTGTGTTCCGCTTCCTATCCAACGGGACTGTCAGGTGCTTCTCTGCAAAGCTGCTTTCTAGCTGGTTAGACCCCAGTCTGTGCTGGTGCATGGGGTTGTTCCTCCCCAAGGGTTGGACATGGCACACCCCTTGTTGAACTTCGTGAGGTTTCTGTCAGCCCGTTTCTTCAGTCTGTCGAGGTCCCTCTGAATGGCAGCACAAGCCTCTGGTCTCCCAAACACAATTTTGCGTCATCTGTAAACTTGCTGAGGCTGCACTCTGTCCTGTCATCTACATAATTAAATCTTGATGGTCAAAATGCTCGTCTCCACACTGGTGCTAATCCATGCGGTATTTTCACCCAGCTGCCTTTCCCTTGAATTGATGAAGAGAGGGGATAGATGTGCTGCACACAAACAACTGAAGAGTGCTTCTTAATTTCCCACAGACTGACACGGGGGTCCAGAACAGCAGTTTGGATGTTAAGGATATTGGACTTGGAAACTTAGGTGAGACTAGTTATGAATACATGCATAAATGTCGGGTTTCCAGATGCGAGGCCTCATTGTGACTTCATTTTGAGCACCAAATTTATTAGGTTTGGGTCTGGCTCACTGAAAAGGAAATAACCTCGAGCATGTGTTTCTGGTTTTCACTATATGTGCCTTCTACCTCACACACGTAACCTCTCTTAAATTTACTAGTATCTGTATTTGATTCTGAAGTGAAATATGTAGCTCATTCTGTTTAAATGTTTTTTATATGCATTGCTTTAGAGAAAGTTTAGGACATACATCTTGAAATTACTGCTGCTGTGCTTAAACTGTATCTTACATATGTCTATACATAATAGTTCACAATTTCAGAGTTCATACTTAATGGACAATAAAAGCCTATTAAATAACCATCTTCTTGGAGATATGCTATTTTTGTCAAGAACATTCATCTATCAGTTATTTGTTTAAGTAGGCTCTATTTAAATGTTTCTGTAGTTTGGTTCAGGCTACAAAGGTCTTGGCCATAATTGTGCTGACAGCTGTGGATCCAGTAATCCATTTGTATAAAAATCAAAGTATTACTCACAACCTTAAAGCTGGAAATTGATAAAATGGTAGACTAGAATTTAAAACTGGAAAGAGAGAAAAAAATGTTTATGACTGGAATATTTATAAGGTTAAATTAATTTTAAATATGATTCACACTGTGATGTGTGGAGTAATGGTAGCTTCAGAAATAAATTTAAAAAAAAAAACAATAAAAAAACCCTCTTAGCTACTGATTGGACCGTATTCTGGTCTTACAGAATTATTCAAATATTTTTCTGCTGTAAGTATGTGTAGAACTTGCTACATAGATTTGGCCGGTTTGAAGGGAAATTAGTTTTGTGTTAGGTTTAGCAGCCCGTGACTTCCACAGCCAAAGAGTACAGCTGTGAAGCAGACTAGCTGCGGGTACATACGGCATGAGTGGGACCAGCAAGGTGTGCTGGCCCTTGCCAGTGTATTTGCCTGAGAAGTTGAGAGGAGTTCATGCTGGTAAGGAAGGCACTATTCTTTGGCACTCCAGTGAAGAGCATTTTACCCACATTCAGTTTGTCACTGAACGCGAAGGAAATGGAAATGCATTGAATTAAGTGCGACAGGCTCAGAAAAGCATTTGCAGTAGTGCAGTGCCTGCGCTGTGGTCACCCGTGGCCGATGGCTCCCCTTGGCTGACGGAGCAGCCCGCCGTCACAGTTCTCTGGCACAGCTCTCTTCGGCGAGCTGGGACGAAATGCTGCCACAGAAAAGCTATGACGCTTTTTTCTGCTGGGCTGCTGGTGGAGAACAGGGACCTCTCCACTTCCCCAATGGTGACTTGTTAGATCTTCATACTCCCCAGAAGCACATCATTATGAGAGCGTCAAAACAGTTCTCGTGGGTCTTGTCCACAGTTCCACCTTTGTTTGATTCAAACTTACTTTCCTGTGTAGTAGACATAGGTATAAATCCAAATTAGTCACATACTTCCATGTGTCTCTACAAAATGCTGTCAGCAAGGCCATGCAAGAAAGCCATATCATAATTAATTCCCTCTGCTATGTAGTGACTCTTTTCCCACATAAAACAGAGGTGGTTAGATGACAAGTAGCAGTTCACGCTGCGAAAAGGATCTTTCTTTTGAAAGTTGTTTGCATAATGTATGATTTTGCTTTTGTTCTGATACAGTAAGTTAAGATGCTCTCCCAAGTAATGTGCACTGCAGTGGAGCAATATGGAATCTGACAGTGGGAACTGGGGGATTCCTGCCAGGGGCAGGTAAGATGCAAAACAGGGCCGGGGCAATCGGGGATATGGAGAGAAGGAAGGATGAATTGAGGGCAGGTATAGTCCACGTCATGGTAGGGCATGGCTTTCTATGGACTCATTTTCAAGTGGTCAGTGGAGGATGAAAATATGCTGCAATGTGCAGATGGGACATGTGCATATACTACGGTACTTATGGAAACAAATAGCTATGCTTCTAATATAGCTTTGTGCCTATTCTTTGCTGTCCTATGGGTTTCTTCTCTTTCAGTTGCGATGGTTCCATGTTGAATAAAAAAATTAATAAATATACTGGACCAGCTAATGTTTTAACTTACTGTTTTATGCATGTAGTCGTAATTGTAGTAAAGCTGGGTTTCCTCAATGTTTCTCCATTTGACTATCCATATTATTGGCAGTACATTTTGGAGTAGTTTGTTAAAGACCTATTTATGAGACATTGTAGACATTGTATTGCTATTGTAAGTTCTATTTCATAGGTGACCATAAAGTATTTTCAGAATTCCTGCATTCTTTCAACAACCTGCTCATAAAACATTTCATTTTTTTTTCATTATGGAGCAAAAAAAGAAAAAGTACTTCTCCAAGGAGAAGGAAGACAATTTTCAGTCTTAATTTCCTGAAAAAATTGAATCCAAGTCATGGTAAGATGAGGCTGGAATTAACCTAAGGAACAAAAAGTCCAGTCTTACCTGGTATCAGAAGACTGCTTTAATACATTTCAGGTACTGATCTTGCTACCTCTTCAAACTGGCTGAATTTGTCTTACACATTCCTGCGGAAAAGCATATTCCCCCAGGACTGATTTTTGAGTACTTCTGCGTCATTTCCCTCGCTCAGCTTCAGTTTAACACCACCGGTTGTCTCCTGTCTGGCCTTTTTTACGCCCACTGTTCAAATCTTGTACTGTTTCACACTTTAGTTTTTAAGCTATTAACTTTGCAATGTCATCTGATAATGGGTTAAATGCCTGATGGAATTCCAGATATATTAGATCTACATTTCCTTTTTTTACTCTTCGAGAGAAAACTACCATTTTATGTGCTGTGTGAAACCTTAATAAAATCAAGTGCATTTATTTCTTTTCCTGTTGACCATTGCAATTTGAATTATTAGCACATTTTTAACTTTGGAAGTCAGCCTAGGCTTGAGTTCTGATTGGTTTAGTTTCTTCCCCCCGTCTTAAAAAGGTACAATACTTTGTAATGCCTATTTGGAGACTGCCATCCACAGCTTGATTAATAAAATCCATGATTATCATAGTTATTTCAATTTTGGACTGGAGATTACATAGTTCATCATGAGATGTAAAGTATACTGTATTCTTTGAATTCTCCTTACTATGATCCCTCAGTAGAACATCATTCTTACTGAAAACAGGCCAGATACAATTTTTGGTGCTCTAGAGGTCACTTTTATTCCAGTCCCATCCTAACTGCAAAGTTGTCCTGTATTGCAGTCAAAACTCTACAGTTGTCCTGTACAGTTTTGTGTTGAACTATATTGTTCAACACAAAAAATTGTTGAAATTGTTTGACCACTAGAGGTTCTTAAAATTTTCTTTATCAGTGGGTCTTTTCATGTTTTCTTTATAGACTTTTTCCTTACTCATTATGTTCTTTAAAATGGAAAAACATTAAGATCTGGACACAATTTTTAAGAGTTGAAGACTGCTAATACTTCCCAACCAGTGCTCATCGACCCTGCTTTGAGCAGAGGTTGGAACTACATGATTGGGAGTAAAAATCTGTCTCTGCTTTTGGCACTGACTGCCCTTAAGCTAACTTGCAAATACTGTTCTTCCTCAAAATGGCCACAAAACACATTGCTTTCTTAATTGTTTTCACCTATGATCTTTAGCATTTCTATAGTGTGAGAAATTAATTTTGTCAAGTCCAGAACAGATTTTATGTGATTCATATTCAGGGAGGAAAAAAAAATCAGTCTAATCACTTTTCATATTAGCTCTCTTTTGCCAATGAAAACAGATTTAGCTTTTTGATTAGGCTATTTCTGAGATTCACTGAACAAGTACTGTAAAATTGTCAATTTTACAATCAGCTTTTAAACTTAGATTAAGATATTTAAAGAGAAAGAAGTTGTGGAGTTAGCAAAATGATGGGATATCTCAATTGAGAACCTGTCGTGGTTTAACCCCAGCCAGTAACTAAGCACCACGCAGCTGCTCACTCCCTCCCCACCCCTGGTGGGATGGGGAGGAGAACTGGAAAAAAAAAGTAAAACTCATGGGTTGAGATAAGAACAGTTTAATAACTGAAATAAAAATGTAATAATAATAATAATAGAAGATAACAAAAAGAGAGAGAAATAAACCCCAAGAAAAGACAAGTGATGCACAATGCGATTGCTCACCACCCGCTGAGCGATGCGGGAGCAGCGATCCGCCCCTCCCAGCCAACTCCCCCCAGTTTCTATACTGGACATGAGGGTCTGTGGTATGGAATATCCCTTTGGCTGGGTCGGGTCAGCTCTCCTGGCCGTGCTCCCTCCCAGCTCCTTGTGCACCTGCTGCTGGCAGAGCACGGGAAACTGAAAAATCCTTAATTTAGGATAAACGCTACTTAGCAACAACTAAAACATCAGCGTGTTATCAACATTCTTCTCAGGCTAAATCCAAAACACACTGTACCAGCTACTAAGCAGAAAATTAACTCTATCCCAGCCAAAACCAGGACAGATCCCCTCTAAATTTGATTTAGTGTAATCAGAGAAAAGAAAGATAAAATAAATGCAAAGCTGGTAACTGTTACGTTATATATATGTAATTTTTCTGATGATGGAACATGTGATTAGGATGGGCACAGAGGGAAAAGTATTACTGGGTGGCAAGAGCTCTAGTTAAAACTAACTGGATTCTGGATCTATCCGCCATGGGGAAGAAAGAATTTTAATGAGTTGTTTTGAACAAGTGGTGTTGAGGTATCCTAGAGAGGGATTTGCATAGGTGGCCAAGAGCTTAATTTTTCTATGGTTCAGGAACCTTTTCACCAAAACAAAGGGCTTTTAAAAAATTCTATCTGCCAATGTAAAGCTCAGCTAGTTACTTGAGATCTGTGTTTCATTTCCTTCGTCTGCTTTTACAGCAGAGTCAGCAAAGAAAATTAGTGCTTTTATTTAATCTGATACAGTTTAACATTTTTCTGCATAATTATAGACTTTCCAGAAAGTACTAGATGGCCCCTTGAGCAGAATGAAGATCAGTGCCCTACCTTAACACTTTAAAGTGTTACAACTTTTCTAATTTGAAATGCTTTGGGGACTGTAGTAGGTAGAATTTGGTTTTATCAAGCAAGCCATCTCAGCAGTTGAATTCTTCTACTGAGAGGTTCTGAGATATGACCTCAGTGCTACCCTAAGTGATAGACTAACTGGTGTCTGAAATTTTTACAAGTGATAAAAGCATATAGCTAAGCCTTCTGTCTTTTTTTTTTGAATGCAACATGAGAACCTGTAATATTTGTGAAGTCACTCTTCTACTATGTTAGGGCCAGATTTGCATTGGAAAATTTTGCAATAATTAAGTAACAAGTAACTTTCACTACTCGTCCAATTTCCTCTCCACTTTGGTCTCCCCAATTTGTGGAGACAAAGATGGTCTTTTGGGCAGCTTAAAGGAGCAATAATATGGAAATTCAGGGGTATGCTTTTGTTTTTCATGAATATTAGTGGGATTGCGCAAAAGAGGAGTGAGAGAGCCAAAGTACAACAAGGTTTAGGAAACAAATGTGCCACTCAGCTGTAGCAAAATCAGCTGCATGAGAATAGGTGCAGACAAGGAATTTGGTACTTGTTTTGATATGCAGGCAGTGATCAATACATAGGTTATGGAAAAGCCAAACAGAAGAAAGAAGTCGTGAGTAGAACTTCCAAGCACTTGTCTTTTGATTTTATCTGATTTTCAGTCTAACTCTTACTACTAGTGCAGCCCTTCATGGTTTACCTGGCTGGCAGACCTTAAAGTACACAGGATCAGGAAATCACATTGGCAAAGTTTTATCTCAGTATTGAAATGTGTAGATTATGTACATATACCAAGATGAAAAGATTCAATATTTAACTATCTTGTGAAACTTCATGTTCTGGATGTAAAGTATATTTAAGTAGAAAGGTGATTTCATCCTTTTGTTAACAAAACAAAATTTCAAAGGACTGTTTCAAGTAACTTTCACAACATTTTATATTGTAATATTCTGCTAAGAATAAAGGTGATTCAAAATATTACTGCTCTCAGCATTACTAGTATGATATCTGGAAGATCATTTTCTTCAAGGTTCTACAAAGGTATCCTTTTACTCTTTAGGAATATTCTCTTTAATGCCTACATACTCTTTTTAAAAATAGAATTATAATATATTTCTTACTTCTGTCTTTACCAAATGTCTGACTTATGAGCCTGGTTTTACAAGCATGGTGTCTCCTGTGGTGTATTTCTTTAGTGACTGGTAGGCAATGAATAATGCAACGAATACTATTTTCTTAGGGAACTGATTCTTGTTTTCCCCTCTGAGCCTTAGTGGTGGAAAAAGCCAGAATACAAAGACTATGTGCTTACAGCAAAGCTCCAAATCTGTCTAAAGGTTACATTTATTTTTTGTCAGCTTACATTAATATAATTTTAGTTATTTTCCATAATGAATGTGTGATTAAAGGTTATCCATATAGCTAAATAGCTGTTATTACCATGTGCCATTTTAGTTACTTGGATAATTTGTCAACTCTGTATACAAACAGACAGTTTACAAATAACAATTTTCACTCCCATAGTTAAAATCATAAATCAATAGCAATTGTTCAGGGGTTGACCCAGCTGCTTATCACCCACCTAATAGGCCAAATTGCTTTTACATTCATCCAACATTTTAGGTTAGAAAGTAGTTCTCTGCTGCCTTTACATTCATCTGCTGA
This sequence comes from Haliaeetus leucocephalus, assembly GCF_000737465.1. NCBI lineage: Eukaryota > Metazoa > Chordata > Aves > Accipitriformes > Accipitridae > Haliaeetus > Haliaeetus leucocephalus. The sequence continues at coordinate 2,307,045 of NW_010972764.1, read as the reverse complement.
AATGTAAAATGAAGACTCATCATTTTTTGCATATGTGATTTTTGGTACTGCCTGCTTCTAGAACAACTGTGTTTCTCCATTGTTTCTGGTGGTACGAGGCATTAATTTATGCAGCTGTGTACTTTATGTAGCAATCACCAAGCTGCCAGCATCACAGATTAAGATTATTTCAAATACAGAACTGGAGGGACCATCCTGGGATGTAGTCCAGTTCCTCGAAGCTGAAACTAACATCACCTCTTTCTAATGAACTTACCAAACAGCCTTCTAAGAGCACAAATGGTTTTGCCACCTCAGCTCAAATTGGGTGGGGATGGCTGCTTCCATGATGTTTTAGTACCTTTTTTAAATTTCCAGCAAAAATTTCAACAACCAGTTTAAACCTGTTTGTTCTTGTCCCACCTGTATGCTTCCTGATTACTTCTTTTTCTCCTGTGTTTTAGCCTTGCTACATTATAAAAGACAGTTGTGCTCCCTTTTCAGACTTCAGTTGTCTCATCTAAGAGCTCACCAAACTCTTTTAACTTCCATCTTTTATCAGTTTTTCTGTTCTCTCTTAAAAAATGAGAAATAACTAAACAAATTCTCAACAGCACAATACTGAAGGAGTCTCTCGCATGCCTTGCTACAACATTATGTGCAGGATAGTACTCTGAAGTTAGCCCAGCCTTAAGTGGGGACTGGACCAAATGATGCCCAGAGGTCATTCCAACCTAAGTTATGCTATGATTATTCCTCCCTCATCTCAACAGAAAATAATTTGTTCAACACATCTATTAAACTTGGCTTTTTAAATGTACACCTCAAATCGTTTACTTATTCTTCCCTTAAAAAGGATCAACAAAATCTTTCCTGCTCCCTGCAGAGTCTTCTTCTGGTTCATGGCAATGTTTCCTGTCTGTGCATCTGGTGGAGAATACAGAAATAAAAGACAACACGTAAGGTAGAGGTGATTACCATGCAGTCTGTTCAGTGTCAAAATTCAGACCATAGTATTAACATTAAGAATATTCTTTGTTAGTTACAGGGGACTTCCCGCTACTACATCAGCACGGTAGAAATTTGCTCCTGGCCCAAACAGGCATAAGCTGCAGGAAAGGGAATAGCAAAATCATCATCTAAGTAAAGTAGAAACATCCTGGCTCAGTGTTTTGTTCTGTAGGAGGGGAGAAGGAATGGAAAGAAAAGGAGAGAGTTATTTACATGGAAAGAGGCGAAGGTGAAGAGCCCTGAAGGGGTTTCTTGGAAGGAGCTGAGTGAAGCTAATGTGAAGAGGCTGTAGGGGAGAGGAACTGGTAAGGGCTGTGATGTGCGATTTCACACAGTGACAGGCTATGTGTGTGTTGGGAGTTTCCTGCGTGGAATGCGCTTTCTTCAAGGTAGAGGCCGTCTGGCTTCTGTCTGCATCATTTCCCTAAGGAAGTGCTGAACTCGAAATGAATCATCCCTCAAAATCTAGAGAAAATCAGTTTCTTATTAGTTATCAAGGACAACACAGAATAAATATTGTAGCTGAAATAGTCATATAAAAGCGTGGTCATACTTAAAATAATTTACCTGAAACAATGGTCAGCATGAGGCGCTCAGCTTGATCTGCATGTTAAGGATTAAGTCTTAGTGCAGAAGGGGTGTCCTTGTGCAGTTTGTAATGAGAAGATAAGGAGCTTCATGTTACTGCTGGGGTTTTACCTGCTCTACCGGTCAGCTATCCCAGGAAGAAATATTGCAGTACCTTCAGGTACAGAAGTCAGTTTCCGTAAGGGAATTTTATTTATATTGCAGCATATTTCTTTAGAAATGAATGTTCTAGTACCAAAGACCAGAACCAAAAAGGTACTGAGAAAGTGTGTTGTAATGCTTATTTTTAGGTGATTGTCTGCGTGCATCCATCATTGGGGTTGAGTTCCTGTCATGCTCCTACAATGCACAGGGAACTGTGTGCCTCAGAACAGAATCGATCTCAATTCACTGAGTATTTCTTACCCTACGTCAAAACGTTGGGCAGGATCTTTAAGGTACCTTACATGAAATTCAGTCTCATCTCTGGATCTTCAGCACCTTTTTCTGCTCTACTGGGAAACTGTCTTTCCTTTTGTGGGTATTACTGCCTTGCACCCTTTCTCTGAAGCCATCTTTCAAAACTTGGTGCAAAGAGAAGGTAGCAGCGGTGACATCTTTTATAATGGAGTTCCTTCACTAAAATAGTGTGTTGCTTTCTATACAGGATTGAGGATTCATAGGAAAGATAGGGAATAGCCTGATGGTCACACTCAACTTATATATTGCTTTGATTTCTCACAAGTGAATAAAACAGGATTGTATCTAGTTCTATCACATTGTGCACAAGTGCTTTAATAACTGAACTGTTGCGGGAAGAGGGAGAGAAGAAGCTAGACCTCATTTGATCTTTCAGGGTGTTGTGTTGTTTTCTTTAAAGCATGACAACCATTACCATGTTTTCCGTGCAATGCTGTCTGTAAAGCATGCTTGAAGAGTACAGTTTTATGGGTACTGATAGGCTGTGTTGTGATTTAGGCACCAAACTGCTCAGTTGCCTCAAGGCAGAGATGATTCTGCCTTTCCACTATTGCCTTTCTCTAATTTGCAATTTCTGATTTATTTCTTGAGCACTTAAGTTCCTTCCAAATATTATTTTAGAAGCTTGTGTGGTTTGGATCAGATCCAAATATCACCACCGGGGCTGAAGAAATATGATAGCACGCTACTATCTAAACTGCTATACTTTGGAGGAGTGGCAAAATTTCAAATTTAAAGGAGGCTGAGGGGTGACCTCATTGCTCTCTCCAGCTTCCTGAGGAAGGCAAGTAGAGAGGAAGGTGCTGAGCTCTTCTCCCTGGGATCCAGTCATAGGACTCGTGGGAATGGTTCAAAGCTGTACCAGGGCAGGTTTAGACTAGACCCTGGGAAGCATTTCTTTACCGAGAGGGTGGTCAAACACTGGAACAGGCTTCCTAGAGAGGTGGTGGATGCCCCAAGCCTGTCAGTATCTAAAAGAGGCATTTGGACAATGCCCATAACAACATCCTTTAACTTGGTCAGCCCTGAATTGGTCAGGCAGTTGGACTAGATGATCGTTGTAGGTCCCTTCCAACTGAAATATTCTATTCTATTCTTTTCTGTTCTATTCTGTTCTAAATCTGGTGCTGTTGAGGTAGTTCAGTTTTGGAAGTGAGCTTCTTTCTCAAATAAAAATAGGTTTCAAGCAAACAGGAAGAACTAACATTATTACCTTAGCAGAAATCCAGCCCTGAGCTAATTCATTCTTTTTGTAAACCACTATCCTTTTTCTTAATTAGTTAATCAAGGGAAATTACAAAATGAAGTAATTTGATTTGATTTTAGCTTCTCTAAATAAGAATAAAAGAATGGTTGTATTGATCCAGAGTTAGGGTCTGTCTCGCCCAGTATCCTGTCTGGGATACACAGGGGCCAGAAATGGACACAGAGGGAAGAGTGAGAACAGGGTAATCCTATACTACTTGTTTCCCTAACGCTGTCATTGCTTCCAAGTTTAAAGTTAAATTAAATATAACAAGTAGTCGCCTGTGTTGTCCTGCAAATTCTTTTCCTTCGAATAGCAGAGCTTCGCAGGCTTCTGCTGTGAAAGGATTCTCTGTCTTCACTGTCACACCAGTAACTATCTGCAGAACTGAAACTAAAGGAAACTGGCTGGTATTGCAAGCTAAGTAGCAAGGGGTTTGTTTCTAGCTGGCTGAGTTCAATCAAGACTTCAGTAAATGTTTTTGGGGGGTTGGTATGCGTGAAATTAATTCAGTCAAAAAAAAATAATTGCTATAATTGATACACTTGTTGACCGTTTCAGGAGTGACGGTCAAAAACTACAGGGAAACAGACTCTATTATGCTCTCTCCGTTAAATAGCAGCCTTTGCTGCCCGCTTTGCGAGCACATAAGCAGCGCGCTGTGTGGAACGCAGGACTGCTGCTGGCTTTCTGTGCATGCTCTGTACTTAAATAGTGCTCTTAGCAATGTAGCCCACTGAACTTTAAACCACGTTTAAATAAGAAGAAATAGAACAGTTATTATTAAGCACAATCAGTATAGGAAAATCGGATATATAGGCCTAGAGCAGTTAAAAAGTTGCTTTTAAAGGAAAATCATGTCTGCAAACTTCTGCAAGTATTAAATGAAGAGGAAAGCATTGATTTTGGGACCTCTTTGAAAATTTGGCTGCGAATATTTCCCTGCTTCATTGGAAAGAAACACAAAACATTCATATCACAGACAAAAAGTTCTGCTATTGATTTTGTAAAAGCTAGAGAGTAACAATGATTTGTCTGGGGGAAAAAATAGACAATTCTCTTTCCCTGTAGGAACTTGTAGCAAGGCCTTTCTAATAAAGGTGGGAATTAACCACCTGAATGGTTTTCTGGCATCTGCAGCTAAGAAGTGGTTTGTAATAATTTAAAAAGTCAGTTTAAAATTCATAGGGTACAGAAGAGCAGCCATCAGTAAAATATGTTGGATTTGTGGAGGTAGTTGTTTCTTTATTTAGGTTTGTTGGGTTTTTTTACATTTTCCAGGATCATTATAGGGGATTAGATGAGGTTTGTTGGAACATCAAAAGGACTTCTTGATACAGTAGCCGAGCTGATACCACAGCTGACTAATAGAGTGTGATTAAATATTTGAGAGAGGTTACTGTGTCACAGCTATAGAGGTGACTACTGAAGTCAGAGATTTTGATGTAATTTTAAATTGGGCAACAAAAAAAAATGGCACTTGGGGGTTGATCTTTTCTATGGCAATTTATTGAGGGGTTGGTACTTTTTCATGGGATTATTTCACGTAAAATTTATTCTTAAGTCTTCTCCCCCCCTCCCCCCAATAGTTGATACTAAAGATTGTTTACTATTTTGCGGATAAGCTGAAGTGTACTGCTGATTTAAAATCTGCTTCTCTTTTGCTTTAGATGGAATATTAGTTTCTCAGCCTCCTTGCTTCTTGTGAAATGCTTCTGAATCTTTATTCTTCCACGTTCCACAAACAGAATAGCAATTTAAAAATCAGTGAGACAGTATCTGCCTGTAATTATATACAGTGATGTTTGTGTGGCTCCATTGCAGAAATAATTGAAAAGATCATGTGCTGATACAACTCCTTGTAAAAATCCTTTCATAGCTGTTCTATAGTGGTATTAGATATAATTTCATGAATTGTTTTAGAAAACAATAAAAAGAAATATTTTTGTGTAGCAGATAGCTATAGCACTTTCTCCAAAAATGAGTCACAACTGTAAACTGAATGACTTCACAAAAAGAAGAGGGACACAAACATTTCTTGGATAAGTAAAGGAGTACAAAAGTATGAGTTTGCCGTGGCAGCCTGTATGCAGGGTCCATGATAAATCAAGAGGTGTGCCAGAAAGAAGACCTACATCCCTTCCCAGCAGGAACTGAGTTTCTTTCCTATGGTCTTTGCTCTTCCGAGCAAAGGAAGATTTGAAAGCAAATCCTTGGGTGTTTGTACAAGCCCTATGGCAACGCTGTCTGAGGATGTCTCAGGCAGTTTTTCTCTTCCCAAAGTGCTCAACAGCCTTCTGCACCTCTGAGTTACCTCCCCTGAGGGTTCTGGTTACTTTTACAGAAATGTGGCTCGTGAGCATGGTCCAGGAAAGCAGTATTTTGGTGTCACTTTGAGCATTCACCTGTACGCCACCAAACCTGCTTTTGACTCACGTAAATTGTGGGGAGAGGCCTTGGAGGGTCATACGGAGCTCACCTTGTTCTGCTGGTGCTGGCTCTGTGGGACAGTACCGTTGTCTCCACAGAGCCCATCTTGCCCTGCTGGGTTCCTATCAAGTTGTCCTTGCTCCCAGAGACCCGATTCTTGCTTGTCAATAGACATACTGTAGCTCAGACTGGGGTTTTTTTATCCATGCCTGAAAAGGGATAAACTTGATGTAACCAGATTGCTGGTAATAGTCAGACATCCTTTGCTGGCCATAGAAACTCTGCATTTTTGCAACACTTTGTGCTTCTGATCTTCCCACATTGTGCAGAGGCAGGTAGAGCTCCCCGAGTGCTCTCTTCGTGCGATGTTCCCCAAAACAAGCTCCCTGCAGCGTGCTGTGCTCATTTGCCTTCTGTCCTCCTAGCATGCAAGGTCACACGTAGAAGGTTTCTTGCTACTTCAGTGCTTTTATTACATGCGTGCAGAAAAGGGAACATGTGAGTTCAGCTGGAATCAAGATGACCACTCTGTGGATATTTACTTTGCTTATCCTTGCCTAGGGAGATAAAACGACTTTTACTGGAATATTTCCTTGCGTAAGTGGTTATTAAAGGTGCATCCTTACAGAAGATAGGTTCATTAGCTTTGAGATGAACATCCAGAACTAAACATATGACAACATTCTTCTTTTGGTTGCTTGGTTGGGTTTTTTGTTTGTTTCTTTGTTTGTTTGTTTTTTAGCATTATCTTCTCATTCTTAAGTTATTCTACTTCCCTGGGATTTTCCTTCAATAAATCGTATTTTCCAAAGACAATATCAGTATAGAAGAATCAAAGTTTTGTATAGTTGAATGGTGACACAGGATTCTTTATATGGCTGTCTTACTTGTCCTAGAACATTTGAAGTAGATACAGGATGCAACGACTACCAATAATGAGAGAAGAATACAGCAAATAAATCATAATTATTCTTCTGGTTTTGGGTTAAGGGAGGTAATAATTATACCTGCCTGAGTTCTCAGCTCATTTATATTCTATGCTACTATTTTCTAATACTATACTAATGTAATTCTGGTTAAAAACTCTCTCCTCCCTCCTCAAACTCTAAGGTTGGTGCAGGTTTCCATAATTCACAACTTCTCAATAAAGTATTTTATTGCTCAGCTCCCTCAGTCAAAGTTGGTAGAGTTTGCAAACTTACATAATGAGGGCATAGGAATGTGCAGAAAAGTGGCTGATAATGAATTTAAAACCTTTTCTTTAGAAAAACTATAAAGCAGAAAGCTTTATTTTGCTGAACGTGCTGAAAAATTTATTAGGGGGAATACTTCAGTTAATTTTTTTTTTGGTCTTTTCATGTATTTGATGTGAGTATACAGTCACTTGTACTGATCTCTTGTGAAGCTGGAAAAGCACAAAAGAAAAGCACTTTTATTCTCTCAAGCAGATTTGGCACAGTTGTGTGACAGCCTAAAGGCTTCCTGCACAGACACATCAGGTTGCTTCAGTCAGGAATCCTTTTCAGGCCAAAAGCAGGAAAAGCTCATTTTTTAAAAAAAGTTATGATTTAAAAAAAAAAAAAAAAAAGTAGAAAAAAAAGCAGCGTATCTAAATTTAAACTATGTCAAATTCTAATAAGATTTTTCTAGGGAAACCCTTTACGTGTTTGTCTGCAAGACCGAGGCATTGGTTTGTAACCAAGAAATGGGAACTGTAATGGGCAACTACATCGGACCGTTCAAAAGCTAAGAAGCGTGAAGTTAACTAGGGGAACCAGCACTCTTTTCATACCAGAATATATTGATATCTTGTAGGAGCAAATACACTTTTATTATAGACTCATAGAATCATTTCGTTTGGAAAAGACTTTTAAGATCATTGAGTCCAACTGTAAACCTAACACTGGCAAATCCACCACTAAACCGTGTCCCTAAGTGCCGCATCCACACATCTTTTAAATCCCTCCAGGGATGGTGACTCCACCACCTCCCTGGGCAGCCTGTTCCATATTCCACATGTTGAATAAGAAGGTAGCATTAGGATAAAAATTTTGATAGTGAATCCATTACCTTGACTATGAAAGTTACAGTATTTATTAAAAGACCATTACAGCAGATGTGAGGAGAAGCCTGACTAAAACTGGAAAAGCCAAAACATAGTAAAGATTTGTTTCATTCCTTTTTTAGACCTGCCCATCTAAGATTTGTTAAGGTGAAAACATTAAACTGTTTCTATGGAAGTCAGACTAGTGATATTAGGGACCTGTACTCATCAGCCACTAGTGATTCATTTAATACTGTTTGTACTATGCCAGTAATGAACTTCTACATTTTATACAAATTTGCTGCTTAAGAAGGGCTAAGGTGGAATTCCTGGAAATGATAATTCACTCTTTATGCAGAGACTTGATTTTCTTTTCTCACTGATTTTGATGAGGTGGCACAGTCTTTTACAACAGTATGTTCTTGCCAGCAACATTTAGTAATTCATTCTGCGAGCAACAATGCCACCTGAGATGCTACATTTTTTTCTGTCTTTTGAGGTGGTATCTATCACATAGAAATCTGGATACTGGAGGAGGGACTGTATAGCGGAAAGTAATATATTGCTTATTATAGATGATGTGAATTCCAGAAAGGAAGATCGCTCTCAAGTCCCAGTGTGTCAGCTGAAGCTGCAGTTGTTTAATGATTTTGAAAATCAGGCAAAAGGAATTTCAAATTGGAAGAAGTAATATTTCAAAAAGAGCCACCGTCCCTAGTCACCACCCACTAGGGCTCCATTTGAAAAGGTAATTTAAATTAAAGTAGTTCTTCCAGTTTAGCACTTTGCCATTATTATTTGCCAGAGGACTCTGGCTATGTTTATCTTCGATATTATTAACTTCAGTGGACTTGAATGCAAGCATTTTAGTTGAGTATCTCATCAAAGGGCTGTGTTCTTAATCTATGAAATCCCACTACAGTGAGTCAATATAAACCACAGATGGTAGATATTTGGAAATTGATAATGATGTATGGATTTGAATTTGTCAGGTTAACACTTTTGCTACCAGCTAGAAATTAAAAGTTGTCCTTTTAGAACTATTTATATGCCAATTAGGCAATTATCCTTTTTTTAACACTTATCAAATCTGATAAATATTTCACCCAAGTTCTTTTCCTATAAGAAGAGACCTCCAAAAAGAAGCATTATTCTTGTTCAGAACATAGATACTAGGAGCTATACTCACATATTCATAAGAGATCCAGCATCTGTTGGGAAAAGGGAAAACAAGATTTAAAATCCATTTACTCATTACAAAGAGCATTTATTCTCTACATCAGAAAGAAATACATTTATAGCTTGAAAAGTTAAAATAATTTGTCTTTGGTTTTTTTACCGATGTAACAGGTGATTTTGTTCTCCCCTATATTGTAAAAATGTACAGAAAAATGTTTTAATTATGACTATAGTAATCAGTTCACTGTTGTCAAAAGAATGATTATTCTGAGTAACTTCAATATGTTTTGTATTCTTGGCATGTGAGAAAGACCTATACTGAAGCATAAACAGATCATGCCTCGGAGGAAAGTGTACTCATTGCCTAAATGAATATATTATTCATTTTATCTTTCCTTTGACTATATCGTTCATTTTATAGCACAAACCCCAACCTAACCCATCCTCTGGTGTGCATGCTCATTATTTTAAAATTAAGACCTTCCATTGCTTAAGTGTTTGTACATAGAAGCACAAACACATCTAAATTTACTCTCTTGTGTAGGCCAATTGAATTAACTTAGCTGCACATTTGAATAATATAAAAATGCACATAATGATCAGTAGAACCAGGAGTCATACTCGTAATTTCTTTTAGAAATCACATGTAACTGTTCACTTGAGAAAGCAATTTATAACTTTCTCTATAAAAACAGAAAATCAGACAAATAGAAGGATCAAAAAAAGTTGCAAAATGTTGATGTTTTTGCTTTGAAATAATTTAATTTGTATATCAAGACTAAGAGGGCAGTTTCTATATGCATGTTCTAAATTACTTAATTAAGAAGTGAAGATGCTTCCCTCCTGCTGAATGAATGCTGTGCAAGTCATTCATTAAAAAATATGTAAAATCATACCTGATATATTTTAACTATGTTATTTATTTTTAAGTCAGTTCCTTTATTCTTAAATCAGTTCCTTCAGAGCAGACTTAGATCTGAATATTGATGGCATACTACTGAATCATTTAATATGAAATTAACACTTTTGTTTTTCTCTTTTCAGTTCAACAGAAGAGCAGTTTCACTGGCAAACACAAGGTAATGTACTTATCTACATATATGTGTTACATTTATTCTCTCCCAGAATGATCGTATCTCCTAACGAAGATGGAGGAGAAAACAACATTTATTTATGCAGTATTTTTTTTTCATTGCTAGTGTGTGAAAACCCTACTTAAAAACTGGCAAAATTTTGCAAAAGTTGTTAAGGTTGACAAAAAGAACACCAAGACTAACGTAGAGTTTTGAGAGGGGGCATTGCTAAACGTGTCTCTAACTTTTTTTAAGACTAGACCTGAAGTTTCTAATTTTGCTTTTATTAGCCCAAGGCCATGCTTGCAAAGGATGGTGTAATTTTCAATATGCTTAGTGTCCTCTGAGTATGTGATCTTGTTGTTCTCTCCATTCCTTCATCAGCTGTGAATGCTTAGTCACATGTAACTGGTTTTACCTTTTGTCTTGTAACTGATTTCACCTTTTGCCTTTCTTCTACATTTTTATGTTGTTAATTTTATTACAGATGGTCAGAAGGATATAGAAGATGAACTCACCACTGGTCTGGAGCTGGTGGACTCCTGTATTAGATCACTGCAGGAATCAGGGATACTCGACCCACAGGACTATTCAGCCAGTGAAAGTAAGTTGCTAGAAACGTGTTTTTTAGAACCCAGACATATTTGTAACATGTCATGCTTTAAAACTGAATGCATATCTTACAGTGTTTTTCTTGATTATTTTCTGGTATCGGCAGGAGAAAAAGTGGTTGCGAGCAGTGAATTGCCTCCTCGCCTTTGCAAGTTAACTTTTGGTTTTGTTTGTAATGGAGAGAATCTCACTGCTAGTTTGTGGGCTAAAAAAACAAACATGGCATATATATTTTAAGGAAAATATTTTATAATTGCAGTATGGCTGTACTATACTATAAAGTCATGTCACAAGACTTCAGCATCACCACTACAAAAGCCCAGGGAGGGGCTAGCTTGGATGGGAAACTGGCAGGAACTGGCTGAAAAGATGGAAACTAAGAAAAAATGTTAGGGAAAGATGAAGATGGTAGATGGAGAGAAGTCTGGGTACATGAAGAAAACTAGTACTAAACCAAATTCTGGTGAGTATCACAAAAAGATAAGACACAAATAGGAATGTATATAGATGGGAAGGAGAATAAGGAAGGTGGGCAAATGGAAAAGAGTGATGGAGAAGAGGAGCAGTCGAGATGCATTGTGTGGGGGACCAGCAGGGAAGGAAATGAGATTTGTTGAAGCAGGAGGTCCAGTCAGAAAGTTGAAAGCTGAATTTGCTTGGTTGGATGGTTTGTTCACGGGATCAGGAGTTAAGTGCAAAGAGCGGGAACAACAGGGTGATGAGAACGACATTCAAGAAAGGAAATAGTGATAGACTTATGGACAGGGCAATAGCTGTCCCTAAGAAACATAGGTTTGGAGAGAACAGGCAGGTGCGTGTGCTCACAAGGGAGCAGGCTCCCCCACAGAGCCGCAAGCTTGATTTGCTTCATTGTCAGGAAATATCTGTGAAGCCTTTTGTCGCAGCGCCCCATACTCCACTGCTCCAGGCCCGCCTCGTAATGAAACTAGATTGCTATTTGCCATTTATGGTTTTAATTAAGAATCAGATATACATGCCAAAGCTAACACTTGCAGTTCTGCTAATCACTCATAAATGCAATTAGGATGTCATAAACTGGATTTTCTTTTTGGTTTGGGGGTCTTTTTTCAATTTAGAGTAAAATATCACAAACACATCAGACAGTTAAAATGTTACTGTGTTTGCGAAGTCGAAAGTACCAAAGTCAAGGCTGTCTGTATAACGTAATACAAATTTCTTATGACTGCATTGTAACACAATTATTCACAATTATTCACGCCCTGTTTTGTACATTTTTTGTCCATGCCTCATTTACCCCAAAGCTAAGGCTCAGATTGCACAGCAGACTAGAGGGGGATTTCATCTGGAGTGTTTCTGACTTCTCTAAGCAATGAGTAGAACACACATACTCAATGCAAACAAAAATCTCGTATTTGACAGTTCAGCTCTGCACTTAAAATTTATTTGTATCCCTCCTTCGCGTCCTGAAGTTCTGATGTTATAGTTGTGAAATCATTCAAAGTATCTTCTACTGACGCTTAGTTTTAGGTGTTCCCTGCTAGTTCGCAGGTGTGCTGAGAACAAACGGCTGTAACTGGACACTGTGGAACCAGTCTCAGGTACATGAAGCGTGATATGAAAGGAAGTTTAAAACTCACTCTAAAGTGCCTCACACACAGCATTTGTACTTCATAGGCACTTTAGGTCTTAATTCCTTCAATCTCCAAATAGGAAATGAGTTCTATGTAAATGTCCCACTTTACAGGTACTCTAAAAATCATTATTTGGATGTATTTGAAGTAAACGTTGAGTGTCATAGAATAATCCAGCAGGGTGCTGTTATTTTTTTTTTATTTTGTATTGGACATTTTTCAGTGAAGGTCGGAGGTCATGCAGTAAAAAATGAGGCAACTACAAAACACTGAATAGTTTTGTTTTGTATTGTGTGCACTGGCTGTAAGAGAAGGAAGGAGGGGAAGAGCAATGATTCAGAAAAGGCAACTTAGTCTGGCATTTCCTAACTTTTGAGCTCTCAATTTTACAATTTTAGTTATGTTTACTTCTGCAGTTTGACTGCATAGCTGTATTTTAAGTAACAAGGCAGACTCTGAGGAGAGCGTTTCCAGCCTGCTGTGGCAATTCTAGTCTGGTTGAGGCAGACTTTTAAACCATCATGTGAAAGCCTGCCCAGGGATGTGACCACGGCTTCTTTTTCTGAACGGTGTGCATCTAGTCTAATGAGTTAATCTATCGGTAGCTCTGCCTTTGTAGAGGACTAGTGTGTCTGTAGTCAGAATCCTTACGATTTGGTTTCATGCACTCTGATTTTCTCAGAATTAGTTTTCAAAAGTCATGGCTTAGCAGGCGGCTTTTATAATACTCTAAATCCCAAACATCACTTCACATGTGCTATTCCTTTAGGAGCAAATAAAAGCCATGAAAAAAGGCTAATGGGACAAGTCACATGAAAGGGGCTTATACAGGAGGGGTTCTGTATCGCTAATAGGGATGCTCGCTAATTATCTTTACTGAGTGTGAATGAGCAAATAAAAAAATATAAATATATAAAGCTTTTATTAATTTGGCAAAATGCAAGCAGAGCGATCACTGTTTTTAAAGTAATTATTATCAGACAAGGACAGGCAGACTCATAACTGCTGCGTGCTCTCATACAAGTTTTCTGTGGTTGTGCTGACCCTGGGACAAGGTCATATGCATCTGAGGGGAACTCCTGCACTGTTGCCCATCTCTTTCTTCTGTCTCAACTCAGTATAAATTGGCTTCCCAAAACCATGTGTGTATCCAGTTACAAGCAAACAAACAAAAAGTAAGGAAACTTCCAGAATTACACAAGAAGCTGCAGCTGAGTTAACACCTGAACCTGCATCTCTGTGGTCCAGTTCCCTGTGCTGCCGTGATTTGTCTTTATCTTTACGGTCCTATAGATCTGTCACAAACTGCATCACTCCAGTTTACATCAAACATGACCTGGCATAGTTTTGTGGACTTAGAGGGGACTTGAGCTTGTCCTAAGTGTTTGTGGGGATGTCACCAGCAAAACGACGGCGGTCCACGCGTACCCTTGGTCCCTGAGGGTGGGCAGGTACAGGCTGCTGCTAGTGGCTGTAGCCATTAGCTATGGTGTGTCCTAGGGACCAGCCTGGTCCCTCCGTGTCGCTGTGAGGGCACTCGATCCAATCCATCCTCCTCCCCGCTGTACATCACTGTACGTGGCAGCCTGACGCTGACTGCAGAGCTGGCGGCTCCTCCCTGAAACTTATTTCTTCCCTCTGCCATTATCTTTTTCTAATGGGAACTCAAAAATACTGCTTTTGCACAAATGAAGATAAATAACTGTCACTTTAAATAGGATCAGGGGAAAGACCAAATATGTGAGAGCCAAGCTAATCACAGTATAAGACACCGGAGATGAGCCACGGGAGAGAGACAGGCATGCACAGTAAGTGTAGGTCCTGAAATTGCTGGGGAAGGAAACGTTCAGGGGAGCGAAATTTAGTTCAGGACAGAGATAATACTAGGGAAGTTTCAGACAGACATAAGACACAGTAGTACTTAATAGTGCCTGTAGCTCAGGAAAGGTATTTTCATGGCAGAATTGGTTAATTTAGTGGGGAAAGACATGGGGGAAAAAAACATTTTGCAAGGGCTGAGTACGTATTTTGGAGACCAAAAATTAATATTTCACATTAGAGAGCTTTTTCCTCCCCTTCCCATCACCACTGTCTCAAAATCACACAACTACTTCAGATTCATTCCTTTTACTACCTAGTCAGTACACCTCCTTTTTTGTTTGTTTGTTTTGTTTTCTTCTATTTTTTCCCCATTACCTGTAAGAACAATTGAAAAGCTTCATGGAAGGAAGGAGAGTAAACACAGATACACAACTCTCTGAGTGAAGAAGGGTTATTGCTGAGGAGATTTGTCATTAAGGCTCGATAAGGTCACAGTCTGGCCTGCAGATAAGTGGGAAAGGTCCTGATGAACTGCCTGAGGCCCCCAGACAGACGTCCATCCTTCTCCACACAGAGAAACTGGAGGCCTCTGAGCAATCGTTAAGGACCAAACTGCCTTTTCCTGCCAATGTTTGTAAATTTGCATTTTACAGATGGCTAGTGTACAAGTGAGATGAATGTGGAACGAGAGGAATATATTGGTCCTGTATTTTTTCCCCTACTACTAGTTCCCCTGTACCCCTATCCCTGTGGGTCATTAGCAAGGCACAGCAGAGGACTGCCGTGATACCAGCATCAAAACTATTTCTGAGATAATTAGCTGAAGCCCATTGAATCCTTACAGATGACACTGAATCCTTACAGGCTACAGCAGTGGAGAGAGGCAACGGTTACTCCCTCTGTCATGGCATTAGCAAAATGAGGGTTAGACGGACTGCTGAGATTACTGAGCAAATCCATTGGCACTGTCTTCCTAACTTAAACCACAGGCTCAAATGTCTCCTAATCCAGAAGTCTCTAATTTTAATTTAAGGTATCTATACTTAAATCTTTCATGCTATTTCCTTTGCTTCAGTCTCCACAAAATGAGCATAAGACCGGTCTTAAAAGGATTATGGGGCAGATTTATGGAGCTTTTGGTGTTTAAGTTTCTAACTGAAACGGAATCGTTTCACTATTTTTCACTTGCTTAATCACTTCATGTGGCAACCATCCTTCTTTGCTCTCTAAATTGATACTGCAGACTGCAGTCACAGAGTTCTTGTTGACATAGATCAGAAAACCTCTTGAATCAGTCTTCCAATTGTCTGATATTTTTAAAATGCTACATTTTAAATTTCAATTTAAAAATAAGTGGTTTATATTGGAATTGAAGTTTTTCCCGCCTGACATTGCCAGTAGTCCAGACAATTTTTTCCCCCTAAATTTCCAAATGTATTTTTATTTATATCTGTGACCCTATTGTCCTGGTTCTCCAGATTAATTACAGAATTCAGCATACTGATAAGGGAATAAATGCAATGTAGATTAAGTAACACTGTCTTCTTGGCTAACACCATTTCAGAGTGCACTTAACTGAGGCTACATGTTGACAGAAATGCAGGCAGCTAAGGATGTCTCAGTCCTTCTGGGGAAGAAAAAAGCATGGCTCACCACTAAGGACTCAGTCCCACAACATATTAACTCTCTTAGTCACTTGAAACTGTTTGCCCAAAATGCAGCACAAATGGGCAGTAGTACCATTTAGATGTTGATTTTTTTTCATCCAAAGAATGACTTATGTTACAAGAACATATTATTTTTATCACATGAAATTATATATAGCTGTTTTATTAGACAGATGTGGTTTTCACTTAAATAACCTGTCTAATTCTGAGGCTTAAAAAATGAGCTAAGCTCTTATTTTATTCTCTTATTTCAGTTTTGTTTCAGCAATTTTTTACAATAAGAGATCCTCCTTACTCAGTGTGAAAGCAGATGTCCCCATTTGAAAGAGCACTCCTTGTTCAACCTTTCCGATTTTCATCCTTTATCAGCTGCTTTATTCAGATATTGAAAATGGATTGAAACAAAAAGGCACTATTTACACAATGAATGTGTAAAAGGATGTGTGTTTATGTGTTTCCCATCCCATAGCCCTTGCTTTGTGAAATTGCCACCTGTCAGATGGCTGACATGCTCAATGAGATGAAATTTGGCACCAGTGGACCTCACAATTTGTTGATAGATGAAGTTATTTCCATTTCATTATCCGCTCTGAGAGCCCGGGCGATCCAGCTGAGTCATTCTTTGGGCACACAAAGGAGGTATTCTCATGGGATCTCCTGGTAAACACGACTTGTTGGAGTATTGTCTGGAGTACTGGCAATACACACGAATAAAATCATGTGCTCTTTGAGTATGTTTCAGAACTGAAGAACACCTAGGAAATGTGCGTGCCCCTCTCATTTTAGGACTGGAGTCTTTGGAGTAGGAGTGACAGAAGTGCATAACACGGGTCACAGCACCTTTCTTTCTGCTGCATTAATGCAAACCTGGCAGTTGTCTGACTGAGCAGATCTTAGCTCCAGATAAATCTCTCGGACTATGAGGTCTGAGGAAATTTTGATTTATTGATGAAACTTCTGTCAGTATTGTAATATATTCAGGGTAAGTATTTATGGTTGGACATTTTGGATGCCTCTCTCTGTTCCATCCATCTCTTCTAATACAAGCCTTTTCAGTATCTTGGCTTCAAAACTTTGGGGTTTCAAAGTCATCTTTGCCCAATTTGTAATGGGATAAATCTTCTGAAAAGTGAACACCCTTTGTTAAAGGCTGGTTTCACCATTATTCATTGTATATTCTGACAGAGAAAGTTGTACAGAAATTGTCTCAACCGTGGGTCGAGTTCAGTCTTTTGTAGTACTTGTTAAATACTTCGATGTCTGAGAAATGGGGATAAGATGTTTCCTTCATCCACCTCCCCTTTCTGGCCCTAGTCACCCTAAGTGTGAGCATGAAATAATTATCATGTCATTTAACATTGTAATAGCCACTGGCTGGTAGCAAACACCGAGACCTGCTTCCAGGAGTGGTCCTCAGCAGGAGATTAATATCTTTACAAAATAGCTGACATACGTAAAGTTTCTGTATATTCATCGCTAACCCCGCTAAGACATTAAGAGTTGATTTGACCCGAGAGCCAGCTCTTACATCTCAGCATCAGTGTTTACAGCCAGCTCTGCCTCAGGAAATGCTCCATCAATTCTGAGCATCCTGCGCTTGGACTTTATTGTTTTCATCCTCTGTCAGAGGCAGAGTTCAAAGGTATTGAGAATAGCATCAGATGAAAAGATGTAGCTAAACGCTGTCATTCAGAACTCCATCACCTCTGCTCTTACCATGGGTATCAGGATGGTAAGTGCCAGGTAAAACAGCCACGTCTTTGTTGCTGACATATCGCATCCTGTTAAATTCATGTTGGTCTTCTCGCTTTAAGAGCGGGAGTGAAGTTTTCCTTTTCGGTCTCTTCCCTTATGCAGGCAGGAGGAGACCACTGCAAAGAGTCAACCTTAGGTGCGGAGCCCCAGGATGGGCTCTCACCACGGGATTCCTGGCAGGCTTTGGTATCTGCTTCACCAGCCATGGTCCACCGTGGGCTTCTGACATGGAGCGTTCGGGTCTGTGGCTCAGGTCCAGCTGATCTCGTTCTGCTTTGCTTTGCTGCCTGCCTTCAAGTTCATGCGTGGTTGTTCGCAAGCAGGAGGCCCGGAGAAGGCTGAAGGAACCATCAGCCTTCGGGGAAGCAGCTTCTGCTTTCCCTCGTTCCTTAGGGGTGGCAGCTGTGGGCACCCTCCTGTGCAGAGCTTCGGTCGCCTCGATTCTTCTGCGGCCCTCCTGTAGATTGGTAGGGTGTCTGGGGGGGCTGATAGGCTTCTCAGGGAGAAAGCGCTAGAAGCCGCTGGCAGAAGTACTGCCCAAAATGTGACGGTCCCGTACGTGCCCCTACGGCTGGACCTAAACTGCTCCAGGCTGCCTCCTGCAATGTCCTCTCCTCAGGAAGGAACCTCCAGCCAGGGACGCTCACGCCATCTTAGTCTCTCTCCCTAGGCCTCTCCTCTCCTGCGCTCTCTCGCCTTTTCTTGCTGTCCCATCTTTCCCTAAACCACCCACTACTGTCTTACCATGTCCTTATGTCTGTTGCTTCCCTTCTTGTTTCAATTCCGTCTTTTCTTTTTCCGGTTCCTTTATCTTTTCTGTCCTCACACATCATGAAATAAAGCCTCAGTGTCTTGTCCCCAAAACAGATGATGAATCATCCTCAGAAGCAAAAAACCTCCCAAACCCAAGCGTAATTTTCTGTGTAAGCGTGGCCTTGCTAGCCTCGCTTTTTACACGCTTACATTCCTTCAGGCGAATCCACATTGCTTATTGGTGTGTCACGTTGCGAGTCCAGAGGTAACACTATGACAGCGTTGCAAGTAAGTCATTTCTGATTTCCCTCCATTTCCCTACAGCAGCCTATAGGCTTATTTTTTTGTTTCAATGTCCTTTCACCTGCAGCATGTTTCCTGGAGTTTCCTTCTTTCTGGTTATGTCTACATGATGAAATGTGCTTTTATATATAAATTCCATACTGATATCACAATATTACTTCATATCTCTGAGCTTGCTTGTCCTGAGATGAATCCGACGTTGAAACCCGGTGTCATTTCATGCTGCGCAACTGACTTAAAATCCTTGCCTAAAGAAAACAGCCCCTCACAATCTAGCTTTATCACTGTAGTACAAAATGTGAATGTCAGATTAACACAGGAGCGGTAACAGCAGGTAAAACATACATGGAGGGTGGAAATGGAAAGGTGAGAGTCGAGACCAGGAAAGCAGGAACAATTAGTAGCAACATCAAAGATGGAGAGGAGGTAGCAATCAGCTTGTAATGCTTAGCCTGTGGCAAACACAAATCCTGCACCGGCAACCAGGTGTTCCCTCATCCACCGCAGGAAGCAGTTACTGAAACTCATTAGAAAATGACAGTGACTTATGGTAGCATCTGTAGGAGCAGAACAAAGAAAGACTTTTGGCATCCAAACCTACAACACAAAAGAACATGAGTAAATATTGTGCCTGTAGTAGGGGCCAGGAAACAAATGCACCCAGACCCTCACGACAGACTGATGAACCGCTCACCCTACCCCTGCCGTAGTGGCGCAGTCAGGAGTGCCAAGAGCTGCGTCCTTCTGGGATCTGCCGGTGCCAGCTCGTGGGCATAAGCGGTGTGTAGATGCAGCCTTGGAAAAGAGGGGATTGGCTTGTTAGCCTGTGTAAAACGAGGTATATGGAACAAAATTTTGGCAGGTACGGGTTGGGGTTTGATTTCTCTTGTGCTACATGCAGTTTACATAGCTCTCAATAAAGCAGGATTTTTGTGACTTCTGTAACACAGAGTAGGGAGTTTTCTCTGTTTTTTCCATTCTGGCCTTTATTTATTAAATAGAGAAGTGTATTTTCTGAGTACAGCACGAGAGCAGAGAGTAGTGCACGTTTGTGGACACAGAAAGAGAAAGCAGAAGCAAAAGGGTGTACTTTCTGGTTTATGGCAGAGGAGGTTTTGGCAGATGAAGATTTGTCATAAAATTTTGACCTTTTTGACTCACTTTTTAATTGACTTCTGAGGCAGCGCTAAACACATTCTGAACTGGCTCGCCTCAGAGACCAAATAGCCATTTTCCTTTGTGGACAGAAAAGATTCAAGACTTAAGCCTGTCAAAGGTCAGCAAAAAATGAAGTTCTACTTTGCACGAGAAGAGGAAACCTGTTTTGTGCTAGTAGTTAAGTTCATAGAACAACAAAGTAGCGTAATAGATCTACTGATACCTTTTGTATTAGATCCATATATCTCTGAGTAGTTTTATATGCTTTATAGTGAGAAGCTGGTAGGCACTTTTTTTAACTATTATTGCTGTTTTTCAACAGTCTAATTTAGGTCTGTCCGAAGAGATTTGTCTAATTTTTCTAATTTCTGATAATACATTCAGCTTCCATGTGAGTCCTGTTTGTGTGATGTCTATAACCATCTGATTTTGTTTGCTAGAAATAAAAAGGGAACACATTAGTTTAATACTATCAATAACAGCTTAAGGCTGTGCTAGGCACAGAGGGTGACTAGGAACACTTGACATTCACAGCTGGTCTTCAAAGGTATAAAATACTTCCAAAAGATTAGGATTTAATAATGCAAAATATGTTCTTAATTTATTTGGCTTTTTTTTCTGTAAACAAAGCACACATTCCATTTTAAATGTAGTTATTCTTTGCAAAATGGGAGACTGATAATGAAAACAGAAATTTAAAAATAAGAATTATTTATGCCAAAATTCAGCGTTTCCCAAATGGAGACATGACATTTCCTTCTGAGTTGGAGCTTGCTGTCTGTGTCCCTGCATGCAATGCCTCCTCCTGCATGCAAGTTTCTTCCTGCGGTCACATTCAGAAATGTATCTAATCCCATCCAGAAGCCCCGTTCAGGTACAGTTCTGTGGTTCCACAGTCTGATCTTTTAATAGATAGCAAACTTCTGTTACTGTGAAGTATTGCGTGACTTCTGGCACTCCTAGTATTGCATACCACCTGCAGAGTTTCACAGAAGTAACATCATCACCATCAGCAAATCACGCCATTTGTGGAAAGAAGTGATTTATATTCTTCATGCAATTCACATCGCGTCTACCTTAGGCCACTGACAGGGTTTTGTTGGCAGAGGCTTCTCACGGAGGTGTAACAAGTGCCAGCAGAAATTTTACTGCCAAAAGAGCTCCAGATCATCCTTAGATATCCCTAGGTGGAAGGCTGGAGGATATTATTTTTCCTCTTTGTGTCCTCCGTAGTGCAGAAATGTAATTTAGTTATTATCCTTGCTGCCCATCTTGTTCCTGCATTGTTTCTATCTATTGCTCCTGTAAAGCGCATCATCCTAATGGCCAATGATAAATTATCTCTTTCAGAGACTATCTGATTTCGGTATCTCTGCTGAGTTTAGCAAGCGATTTCATAAAATATGATTAATCTTCTACAAAAGAAGTTATTTAATCCTGGGGTCATTTAAAATTTGCAGTAGTAGGTTATCCTTGGTTTTAATCAGCTTTTTCTATTTAAAAAAAACAAAGACAAGCGCAACTTCTGTATTCTGAGCTTAAATATGTATAAATCTATTCTTGCTCAGGGAGTGTCTTTAGGGCTTGTTCTCTAGCATCTTCAGTAATTTATCTCATTAGTAACAGAACTCCAGATTTTTTCCTGCTGTCAAACATTACCAAATATTGCATATGAAAGAAGATCTGGCTGTATTATATTTCATACAAACATCTGGAGTAATGCGATGTGTGGTACCGTATAGAAAACAAAACATACACTATCTGAGTAAATAACACTGAAGTACCCTGTAACGTCAGGATTGCTTAGGCTTTGCTGTGTTACCTTGTTCCATGAGTCTGCTAGTATTTCATATTTGCAACATGTTTCCTAACCTCCAGAAGGCTTTTATTTTTTTTTCTGTGCACTTCAGGTCTTATGTTTTTCTACTACTTCTTGTGGACATTTGTGGTGCTTTGCTATCCCTTGGAGTAGTGATGTTATTTCAAATCCTAGCCAACACCTCTGTTTTCCTCTTACAATAATGGCAGAATCTGTATCTTGTGTAAAAAGCAGAAGATAATCAGCATCTAATGAAACTATTTTCTATTCCCAGTTCACTTACTCTTGAAATAAAGGGTTCATCCTTCATTCCAATAGTAATTAGGTCAGAAAGAGTTAGAAGGGATATCCTTGTATTGTTCCCTTACATAATGATATCAGCCTAGTTTTTGCATCACTTCTCCAGATATGTATCATATATAGAATTCTTGGATAGAAATGAACTTATTCTACATTTCTGAATGCATTCCACCAAATCCTATTTTCCAGTACCTAAGAATAGGTTCTATAGCAACACTAAAGCCCTTTTCTGTATTTGTAGGTAGAACATAGCCCTCTTAATGCTGGTAGAGCATGGTATTGCATACAAATTACTTGTGGTTTTTGTAAAACAAGTTTGTTTTCAGTGTACTCATTTAAGAATTGCTGCCTCTCATCTAAAGAGATGTGTTTGTTTCTTAACAAGGGAGCTGCTTGTGATTTAGCATATGAAGTATTATCATTTATTTCTTCATTTTAAGTATGCATTTGTCCGTCCGCCCCCCCCCTTTTTTTTTTTCCAACTCTCTTCATTTTTAGGGTATGGAATACCTTTGTTATATTGCAGCCTTGGCATTTTTTCTTGTAATATAAAGGTACTGATATCTTTAATATTTAATATCTCCTAGAAGGTAGATCTTGAAATATTTTCCTAGTACTATTCTCGACTTGGAGGGAGAATGGGGGCAATGCTTATTACTATTGTTATATTATAGCTATTTGTTATCTTCTGTTTGAGATCTGACTTACAGTTGGCTTGGAAGTCCTTTTCCTACAGAATCTGTTTGACCAGTCGTCGCTGACAGGATTTGTTTTCATCTGCAGACCTTAAGTTTTGCTTTAGTTTAACCTCCTTTTTTTCTGCCTGTAATTAAGAAAGGGTTTTCTTTTTATGATAGCCACAAAGGTCTCTCATCTAGTTCCCAGGATTTTCCCCCACAATTGCCCCCTGCCTCCACTGCTTCCACCTGCACTTTTTGCAGCTTCCCCGGAGACTAGAAAATGGGGAAGAGGGGAGAGAGATCTGTACTTCAGCAGCAAGGTGGCTGCTCCTTGCCACCCCCTGGGCACTTGTAGGGCTTCCCTTCCCCTCACTCAATTCCTCCACTTTCTAAAACCATCCTAAATCATCTCAGCAAGAGAGAGTGTCTTCAAAGCATGTTTCAGATGACCTCAAAAATAGGCCAGACTGCAATGGAGGGGTTTAAAACAAACAAACGTACGTTCTTTACCCTTCCAATTTGGAGGGAAAGTTTACTCTGAGTCCCAGCCAGATATGCAGCTTAATTCTGGGAGCAGGAATTGGAAAACAGGATATACCAGTGAGATGGCAAAGAATTTAGCGTCACTAGGAACGGGTCCGTCCAACTTGTCTTTAACCACCAACCCCTCTTCTTTACTGTCAAATACTGTGGAAGGATGCTGGCAGGTTACCATCAGGAGCTATCCCTGGTTTTATTGTTCTTTCAGTCTAGTTCCAGGATTCCCCCAGCATCCCAAATACAGCTGAACACTCAGAAACTGAGTGACCACTTTACAGACACCTGACATGATCTTTTATTTTATTACATCTTTTTTAGTCATCCATTCCTTTGCAAAACTGGGCAACAAATACAACCCAGCTTTAGGAGCGGTTAGCAACTACTTACCGTGAGTACACACACTTAAATGAACTAATAATAAAGTAGGTTGTAGGATAGGAATCAATATTTCACGCTCAAATGAAGTGAACTGAGAGGCAGAAGAAACAGTAAGTGATGACTTCTTGGTATCTGAAATCCTTAATTAGGAATATACTAACAGTTAGGAGATGGTTCCTCTCGCTGGGATGTGAGGCACCTCAACCTATTAACTCTGTAAATGAATGTTTAAAGGACATTAAAGGAGTTTTGCTCGTGCTTTCTTTCAACTGCTACCCAAATGAGCAAAGCAGGTTGAAGAATGTGTGAAGTGATTAATTACACTAATTAAACCCACTTTATTTACACTTACTCTATAATTTATCATTACTACTTCTGTCAGTTGATCGAAGGTGAGTGAAGTGTTGTTTATAATTGGTACGGGAGCTAATTAAATATTCGTTCGAGCATGTTTTGGTCTATCTCCTTTGTCAATTAGAACTGGCATCGCAATAGATGACTGACCAAATGGAAATGTGGAACACAATAGTAGTGTTCCACTTTACTACTTACTTGGAGAAGGAAATGTGCCCCAGTAAGCCAACTGACTTCAAATCTTAAGGAGACAAAAAAATCCTTCTCCTTTCACTTGCATGATATTTGTGTTGGGAAGTTAACATGACAAACCAAGTAACAAGCATGCAATTATCTCATGGAAGCTGACTAGGTATATGTTTCTGTAGTTTGTAGTGTAATTATTTTAGCCAATTCAGAAATAATTATTGCATAGATTCAGAATACTGAATTAATCATGCCCTTATCTTGTAATAATATAGTACTGTATGTAACTTGTCATTATATGGTAATTATTTTATAATTGTACCACTAGCAGATAATGTATTATTGAATACTTGTTCCGTGATAAATTCTGCTCTGTAATGTGATATATTAGTCCTGTTTCATAATTCAACCTTTTTTGTTGTTGTTTTGAAGATTGACCATACTATTGCTAAGTATGTTTAATTTCTACATACTGCGAAGCTACGATTTGTGAGGCATTCTGTGAGATACTGCAGTCTAAGGCTTAGGAAACGGGAGTAACTTTTCAGCTGTTTGACTGGCAGACACTAGGGATAGCCTGCCATTGATATCCCCACAGGGAACAATTCCTTTGGTTTCTTTTTGCGAGTTCCTCCTTTACAAGAATCTCACATTCATCTGGCTATTTAGCTCTGTGACCCAGCAATGGCAGTGCAGTATAAGACAGAAAAAATACAAAGTTCTCCGAGTTCATAACGGAGTTAATCCACAGATTCCTACTACCTTAACTTGCTGTCCTGTAGGTAAAAATACATATCTCAAATACTGATTGTACTTAAATCTTATCAGACTTTACATCGGGTGTTTGTTTTTAAATCCTCACTCATAATCTAGTAATATTACAAATAGTGAAATTTAATAGGATGTTCTTCTTTGCCCCCCCCATCTCTAACTGGTGTAAGGGTACTGGACCAGTCTCTCAGCACTTAGAAAATGGCTTAACTTCCGACACTGGTAAGCTCCTTAGAGCCCAAGTTCCTGCTGAGTTTCTTACGTGAGATACTTTTCTGCTTATGACTGCTATGGGATACGATTCGGGTGAGCTCTGCTCCTTGCGTGCTCACCAGACAAGGCCCTACCTACCCTCTGGGGGAAGGGAAGAAAACGTGTGGTGACTCGCCGGCTCTGATTCCCGGCCAAGTTCCCTGGCTTTTCTACGACTGTCAGTGCTGATGCCTATTTTTTGTAATCTCTCACTGAAGCTCCAGTCGGCATTAACGACTATTTGTTGAATCAAAATGCAGTACTGTGCCGCCGATGCACTTTGGGTTTTGTTTCTTGCTTTTTTTTTTTTTTTCATTTTTCAATGTAATCCTTTCTCTGCTTAATTTGGGCATCACGCCGCCCGGGGCTGTGGATCGCGGTGGGCAGCTGAGCACCCAGCTTCTTTCTCTTGGGGTTTGCTTCCAAGCGAGTGAGGAAAGCTACGTGCTGTACTCTTGGAGTCTGGCAATGCCAGGGAGCGTTGAATCCTCTCTTGTCGCAGGAGGACGAGCAGAAAGAAACGTGCTTTCAAATTTTGGAGCAGTGCTGCTGATGTAGTTGGTCTGCCAAACTTTTCTAATAATATAGCTACTCTTTTACCGGTATTGTGTTTGTTAAAAATTGAGTTTATACTGTACGTTCAGTTGGTACATTTTCTCTGTTAGCATGCACCACTTCAATACACTTGGAATATCTTAAAAGCTGATTTGACTCCTACTGAAATAAGCAAGCATATTCCAATGGATTTGAATATAGTAGCCTTAGCACTTGGCAGTTTCTGAGCATATAAAAATGGACCTTTTGGTCCATTTGGACCTTTCTGCAATGTATACGTTGGATTGTTCTGATGAAATGTAGGTATAAAGTCAGTTGCACAAGTGAATATAAATTTTTATGCGGAGGAACAGGATATTATTTAAAGGCAAAATACACTTTTTTCACACAATGGAAAGGTTCTTTTATCTTGTTTTAAGTATGCTGCGAAGTGTGGTTTGAAAAAAGGGATATCTAAGGGATGGCCTCAATAGCGAAATAAGGTAAAATAATTATAGTGGTGGAGTCTTATTGTTGTATTACCATTTTTCTTTTCTTTTTTTTTTTTTTTTTTTTTTTACTTACTGGTCTGTAATATCTTGTCA
This sequence comes from Haliaeetus leucocephalus, assembly GCF_000737465.1. Classification (NCBI taxonomy): domain Eukaryota; kingdom Metazoa; phylum Chordata; class Aves; order Accipitriformes; family Accipitridae; genus Haliaeetus; species Haliaeetus leucocephalus. Next base: position 2,280,935 of record NW_010972764.1, on the reverse strand, counting down.
ATGCTTGCAAGAAGTAGAATAATTAGAAGCTTATTTGTATTTGTTCTATACTTGTAACTGATTTTTCATTGCCTAAGCAAGCACTGGTAGAGCTAGAACAGTAGTACATGCAGGTACTGAGAAGCATCCTAGTATTCTGCTGTTCTGAATCAGCCATATAAAGTATTTCTGCATGCAAACACTTGCTGTTCAAGAATAATTTATTTTAAAAAATTATTCAAAAGGAAAGTTTTAGGTTGTGATCTTTTTTTTTTTTGCTTGGTTGGTTTGGGGTTTACACTGAATGATGGAAGAAGGAAGAGGAGGTGGTCTGAAGAGAGCAGAAACAACAGGCAAAAGATTTTATTTCCAAAGAGAATATTGCTCTTTAAAATAAAAGGACAAATGTTTTCATAATTTCAATTTTTATCCCATTTTTGACCCAACCATGGCTGTTAGTAGTAACCTGGATTCTTTGTGTCCCTTTGGTTTCCCGTAATCAACTGTTACTGTGATGTCCTCGAATTAATAATAATCTCATCGTTGAAGACCACTCCCTTCCTTGGTTTGGTTTTTAAATAGCTACACTGCACCTTACTGCGGCATTGCACGTTGTATCGCTATTCGGACAGAAAAACAGCGGGCCGTGAAGAAATCCTGTCCCTGCGCGTGGTGGGGCTCGTTCCGCAGCCTTCGCCTCCCCCTTCCCTGACCCCCCTTGAGATGAGCAGGGAGACGCTGCGGAAGCTCTCCTTCTCCGATGGCTCGTGATGGAGCCCGTAACTCACCACTTGACCTTGACGGCCATATGCAGCGCGGCCCGTTCAGCGTAATGCCGGCCTGTGGTTGTTTTGTGGGATGCGGTGTGGTGGCAAGGCAGCAGGCGCGGGCTTCAGTGCTGCTCCCTTTAGTGCTGCGGCCGAGTCCTGGGTCCGGGGCTGCATCTGCTCCGCTTCCCTGTTTTGCTTGAAGTCAGTGCGCCAGGTACTCTCAGGTGCTCCAAATCTGGTATATTATTGGGCTTTTGAAAGAGGGAAATAATAGCCGTGTAATAGCCAACATAACTGCCAGTAAGAGGGCTGGGTAGTATAAACTAATTAAAAGGGCTTCACAAGAAGCTCGCCTCCTGCCCTCGCTGTCTGAACGGTGACTCCTTTCCCCTAACTCTGCCGTGCCTGCCAGCACCTGGGTGTCCAGACCGCGAAGGAAGCTCCTCTTTCCCTTCTCTGGTTCCTAGAAGGGTCCTCTGCTTCCCATCACCCCTGAGGTTTCCCTGATGTAGGCATGTCCCTCATCCTCTGCTGTTCTCTCCCTGCCTGCTCTTCTCTGTGCTCCAGCAGCTTTCCCCAGCTTAAGTGCACTTCGTCTGCGTCCCGAGCAAGATGCACTCCCTTTCCCTCTCCTCCGAGCTCCTTACGGAGCCGGGTTACCGCAGCCACGGTGAGGAAGATGGGGAGCCTTGCACGCTGCTCTGCTCGAGGTTAAGAGGAAGAGGAAGGTATTGTCTGCAGTATGTGTCCACCAAACTGGAGAGAAATTAAAGAGTTAATTACTGTACCCTGCTCCATCTTTTGAAGTTAGTCCACAGTGGTGTCTCTTGCAGTATGATGGCTCCGACTTAGTTTCCTGAATTTGTACTCATATCTGTACTATTTTAATACAGGAGGAAAGTGGCCCTGACTGAATCAGTGAAAATTTGATACTATCCACTATGAATAATCCAACACTAATATTCTTTCACAAGGCAAATAGATTTTTTTTTTATGTGGTGGTGAAAAAACATAGGCGAAAACAGGTAGTTATGTCTTCCCCTTGCCCCAAATAGAAACAAAATGTAGTACAAATTTTTAAAGCAATACTACAATTCCTTGGTATCTGCTAAACTAAACCTTATGAAGCTGGAAGTGTTTGTTTTCAAGCTTATTTTAAATTGAAGATTGGTAGTTAATTATGTAGCATTAAGGGAACAAAGACGACTGAATTGTTCTAGTAGTTAACTAGTGATTTCCAGTCCCTAACGGAAAATAAAGAATTTCCAGCTGCCTTAACTCTTCTAAAAACAAAGGAAAAATAGTTGCATGGACACTTTCTTACATCAACACAACAGAGTTTAAATTTTTGCCAGGAAGAAACAGCAGTTTGTTGTCAAGAGCCATCAGTGTATAGAAGTACACAGACAAACCACATCTCTTCTGGGTGAGCTGCGAGCTCTTCAGAAGGTTTGGTTTTGCCTTCAGATTGAAATCTCAGGAATGGTAATGAGAAAAGCAATCCATCTTTTCCCTATCAGACAAGATGGGACTGTTTGTAGTCCCTAAATCCTGAAAAAGGAACTTATGCTTTTTCAAGATCACGCTGATTGATCTCAAATGTATCTTGTCATTTGTACACTTGGCTTAAACTGAGTTATTTATAAGTGAGCAGCCGCAGCTCTTTTCTACGTTTGCTTGAGAAATTTGGGTTTATTTAAAATTTAAATCTCTCTCTCTCTCAAATGAATTTGTAATTACTTTATTGAAATGTATGTACGTTTTAATTGTTCATTACTGCTTGTTAAGGTACAAAATAAAAATTGCTATGCAGTAGTTAGTGAACTTAAAAACCATGTGCTCCAAACTTTTTACTAAGAATTTTCTTCTATGGTTTGGATAAGTTTCTTAAAGTGCATGGAAGTGTTCAGCTAAATGCAGGGAACCCATGTATGTGATTCTAGCTGGCTACGTAAATCCCCTAGGGAGCCATAGTTAATATGAAAGGAACACTTGAAAGCCAGATGCAATGAAAATTTAAACATATTGGGTTCATAGCATGTGATAGTTTAATCATTATTTAAGCTTTAGAAATGTCACAGCATAATTGCTTTCAGAATGAGTACAAACAGTTTCATGCACAAAAATTGCTTTCCTGCTGCAACTTTTGCCCCTCCTGGGAAAGTTACGCTTTTGTGAATTTTCTGAACTTAATCATGTCACTTGATCACAGGCAAATTCTCAGTGAAAATTCAAAATCCAAAAGATTAAAATAAAGTCTACAGATATATTTTAAAACTAAGCCTGTATTTTCTTTACGCTCTTTAAAAAAATCTATGAAAATATTTCTTTCATTAAAGAACAAAATTTGCAACAAAACCAGTTAAATGGAAAATGCTTAGTAAACCCTATTTGCAGAGTCAGGGAATGGAAAGCTACCAAATGTTGGATTTATAAGCACCCATGCAGGATTAAATTCAGCTCTCCTATGGCTGTGATACATTTTTAATAACCTCACAGCATGCATGGAGCCCTGCCTCCTTCTCTACTTGTAAGGAAAATACAAGGACCAGAACTTACTTTCTAAATTGGTCCTGTATCTGGAATATTCTGATGAATGCAATTGATTTTGCAGTATAAATTGTGTTGATATGTAAAATAGTGTCATAATCCCAGACTACACTTAGATGCGAACACTTCCACATCACATAGCCTGCTACGACTTGTTTATAATTCAAGCGGTTCGGGTTGGATTTTGGAAAATACCAGTTATAATGGTTCTGCCATTTCTGAGAAACAGGCTGGGGGAAAAATACTCTCTGTGTTAATTTGGGAGTGGGGTTGTTTGCATGTTTTCTAAGTGGAAATCTTTTCGCAGCAGCTGTACATCCTCGTAGCAAAGACTTAAAGGTCATAAAATTTGGCCTTTGTATCAGGAATCTACTGGGAGTTATTTCTGGTAAAATTCATTGGAATTTTGCCATTGTGAGTCTTTTTAAAACTGAACTGTTCTGTAGGAGCAAAATCAACATAATCATTTCGCATCCCTTAAGGTTTGTGTCACCTTCTATGCTCTCGTGAGCTTCTAAGTGCTGACCAGAAGATGAACCTCCCATCCCCGTGGAGCCGCTGAGTATGCTGTAGATTATAGCTGTTGGGTTGAAGGTGGACTTCTCTGTAACTCATGCCATGGCCAAGGCATAACCCTCTTCTTTCCTCTCCTCTTGTATTTCACTTGCTGGGCCTGGACACTATGGAAGAGTAAGCTAGTTTATTTAAAATCAGAAGAGGCTGAGATCAGTGAAGGCATAGGGATGGATTAGGTGGGTATTCTTTAATGTAGCTTTTCGTGTAGGGAGACAGAATGAGTTCACCATTTAAAGCGGTCGTGGGAGGTCATGTCTAAACCACACGAGAGCGCGGTGTGGGAAGAGCCTTTCCCTCTCTGATACACGCTCACATCATCAGCTAAATCACTTGTACGCGAACCTAATGAATATTAGAACATGTTTTACTTTCACAGAACAACGAAGTAGCTGTGGAAGGCGTTACTGTTCACACTCCCGACAAGCCCTTCAGTCTGGCAGCCCCAATTTAAGCTCGCTGCCTGCGCTTGGCTCTCCTGCCGCGCAGTGCTGTGATGGGGAAGGCAGGATAGGCTGAGAAAACAGTCATCAAAGATTCACTGAGATCCGGGTGACTCCTACATGATGAGAGGAGCTATTAATATTTTAAAGGCTGCCATCCATCCCTACAGGCACCAGAGTATTACGTCACCGTGTGTACAGGACGGAGTGGCAGTAATCAATAGATCTAATGTGCTGGGGGCCCAGGGAGGGACAAGTTAGTACTTCCCATGCAGAACGACTGGATATAATTAAGTGAAATAAACAAGGCTTATCCTTAGGAAAAAAGAAAACTCATCAACTATTCTGAGCTGAAAACAAGACTTCTTTATCAAATAGTATGGTTGGGATTGTTTAGGGTTAGAATTTCTTCGCCGGTGTCGTGGTTTACCCCCAGCCGACAACCAAGCCCCACACAGCCGCTCACTCACCTCCCTCACAGCGGGATGGGGGAGAGAATCAGAAAGGTAAAAGTGAGAAAACTCGTGGGTTGAGATAAAGACAGTTTAAGAGGTAAAGCAAAAGCCAGGCATGCAAGCAAAGGAAAACCAGGAATTCGTTCACTACTCCCCACCGGCAGGCAGGTGTTCAGCCACCTCCAGGAAAGCCGGGCTCCAGCACACTAAGGAACGGTGACTTGGGAGACAAACGCCGTCACTCCCAACGTCCCCCCCTTCCTTCTCCTTCCCCAGCTTTATCTGCTGAGCATGACGTCCTATGGTCTGGAATATCCCTGGGGTCATTTGGGGTCAGCTGTCCCGGCTGTGTGTCCCCCGACTCCTTGTGCCCCCCCCAGCCTCCTCGCTGGTGGGGTGGGGGGAGAAACAGAACAGCCCTTGGCTCTGGGCGAGCACTGCCCAGCAGTAAGGGAAACATCCCTCTGTTATCAGTACTGTTCCCAGCACAAACCCAAAACACAGCCCCACACCAGATACTATGAAGAAAATTAACTCTATCCCAGCCAAAACCAGCACAACCAGTCAAAACCATATGGTTTTTTGCAAAGAAAGCAATGTGGTCTGTAACTGGAACACAATAATAATGATGACTGAGTGGTAAAGAAACAATTTGATGTATGTGAATTTTATTACTGAAAAGCCAAACTGAAAAGCCGAAGCCACATACATCTGACAATTTTGAGGCTCGCTCAACAGATAATGCAGGTATGCTCCTTCACTGAGACTTTCTGACTGCTCTCAAATCCTGTCCCCACAGGGCCCAGCCTCCTCTCCCAGAGCACGCTCCAGCTCAATTCCAAACCCGAAGGATCCTTCCAGTACTCGGCCAGCTACCACAGCAACCAGACCCTCGCCCTGGGCGAAACAGCAGCTGCCCAGCTCCCGTCCCGCGGCGGTCAGGCCAGAGGTGCCATCCAGAGCTACAGCCAGGTACGTGTCCTCAGCAGGCAGGGTCTCTCGCACCTGAAATGGTGTGGGCTGGCTCCCAGTTTAAACAGAGCTGTTCGGTGCCCGCCGGCGCGTGAATGTCTGCGTTTACTTTCTGTCTTGTTCAGCGCATCTGCGGCGGGGTGGAGTTACCGCTTTGATTTTCATAAGTCTGAAGCGGGTTGATTTGCATAGTAATAAAATGATCCTGATTGAAAAGGAGATTTACATGCCAGTTTTACTTCTTTGCTTGCACATGTATTTTGGTGATAGCATGTTTAGGCACTTCAGTTCAAAAATTTCTGTGACTGCTGATTAGGAGCCCTAACTGAGGTCTAGGACCTCCCTGCGTTGGTGTCAGGATATTACTGAAAGCAGTAAGTGCCAGCAAACAAAAACACAGCCAGGCTGACACCAGATGTGAAACCTGCTTGGGATACCATGCATCGCCTGGTGCCGTGGCCTAATCCCAAGGGTAAGAATCAGGTTTTTCGCCTCTTTTTCCCCCCTTATTGTAAGACAAGCAACTTAACCAGACAGCGCCTGTACGTTTCAAACATTTTGAAAGATTGTTTCAGATACTCATGAAAACTTTATCAATCTCTCTTCCTGTCTAAACGATCCCTCCTGGCTCTGACATGTAACCCTCTCACCTTCTGTGCTTTTCACTGCAACATCAAAGCCCCTCACTGGGAAGTTAAGCTTCAGTTTAGACAAAAATTTCTAGAAGCGTTCACGCTTATGTACGTAAACAAAGTCCAACTGGGTTTCGTTGGTCAGCTCAGGTTATTTTCTCTGTTTAGATGTTAATCACCCCACCAAAGCAGACCATCTCAGTGTGATGCTGGGACGCTTTGTATCTCAGGATTGTGTAGAAGTGAGCACTATTTGAATTTCAAAGCCGTAAATTGCAAAGAGATTTCGAGTATTATATAGTCATTGCACAGCTTGTGGGATACCGAGAGACATACAATATTCTATTCTCTCAATTTGCTCAGAAAAGTTCCCTGTCCTCTAAGACTGAAAAATGAAATAAAGCACAGTTAAATTTCATTTCAAATTGAGTAGGTACTTTTTTTCTTCTATAAAGGGTTTAAAATGAGCCTGCATAGTGGTAAGGCCTCAGGGTTTTTCTGTGTTTACCAAAGAGGACCTCCCTGATGTTCTTTGGGATTGGGGCCAGCAGGAGAGCAAGATTCCAGCTAGAAATAAAAAAGGAGGCTATAATATCCAGTTGTAGCCTGGGCAGATGTCATCAGGACTTGTGCTTTGTGAAAAGCATCGTACCCTGGGGGGTAGCCTGAAAGGGCGTGATGCATTCTTCAAGGAGGCTAGAAAAAATAAGATGATGGAAAAGGAACAGGTTATGAGAGCAATAGAGCAACAGAAACAAAAAAAAAAAAAGAGAGAGGGGAAGGAGAAAGAATCTAAAAAAAGAAAAAAAAAGGCAGGAAGGGAGCAAAGTGTGCAATTGTCTAGGGGTTAGAGGTAGTGATACTCTTTAATATAAATTTTGTCATACTCATTGATAGAAAAGGATGGAATTATGGAGAGGGGAAAAAATTAATGATCTAGATTTCTTTCATTGAAGTTACACTGAACAGCCATTGCTTAGATCTGAAAAGCTCTCATGAACCATCTACTTCACCAAGAACTGGTTACTTTCAGAAAGGTAACTAGTAAGTATATAAGGCAACCTTTCCTATCCTTTTTTTTTTCTTGGCATGAGAGGGCAGAAAATAAGTTTTCTTCCTGTGTTCCTCCAGATTGTATGGTACATGTTCCTACAGGAAAATAACTCACAGAACATAATAATTTTTCACACCATCATCCTGCAAAGGATGCTTGACAACTTTAGGTCAATTAAAATATATCTTGGAAATATTAACAAACTGTCATATGAACTATGAACTAATACCATAAAAAGCATACAAAAGAAGTTTTTAAAGAGGTAAACAAGAAGAGGAAGAGTCAAAAGTTAAAATTAAAAAGTTCTGAATATGACCATTGCTGATCCCACAATTAAGGAGAAAAAAAGTCAATTCTTAGAATTGTTTTGCTATCCCTGTTATAATTAAAATAAGCCTCAGGAGTCAAAACTGCTCAGATTGTTATAATTTCCTTTGGTATTTGTGTGCAAGGAATATAGCTATCTCTGAACATGAATGATAGCCCAAATGCATGGAAAAAATATGTAAATAGTCCCAAGGCCAGCTGTGACAGCAAGAACAATTTCTGAAAATGCAATTGTGTAAAAAAGAGAAACTAATTAGTCTTGGGACTTCCTGTATAGTGCTGCAAAGTGCAATCTAACATTTTTGTCAATTTGGAGGACTTCATTATAGATCATAGAGTTTTTCCACTGCTTTGAGTACTTTAGAACACAAAACTTTTTGTCTTCTGAATGCTACTGGAATAGGATTTCTTAGCAACAACTGCTCCTCTGGCAGGGAATTACTGTTTCCCCACTGAAAACACCTTTTCAAACTTGGTGTCCAGACCCTGATATATCCTGTATTAATCGATTAAGGTTATTTGTGAAGAGTCAGTTGTGGCTTTTATTACAAAAAGTAGCAGATTTTGCAGATGAGTTGGTCAAAAGTGAATCTTCTGTTTGGACAATGTCATTTGTGAACAACTGATTGATTGGGTCTGCTGTCATCTTGAGAATGGTCAGCTTATGTTGTAGATACCGTAGAAATACAAAGCACAGCATGTACTACAAATAGTGGTTTTCCACATGCTCTGCCCTGTATTTGCAAGGGGAAGGGAAAGGAAGTGAAACTAGTTTACGTTTCTGGATGAGGACTTTTATAGCTTCTGGTGATGCTGCGGTCTTTTCAGAGGCTGAGGCAGCAACAGAGGTAAATCCCTACTGCATATCATCCAATGCTTCTGAAGCTTCTGGGCTGAACAAGCTCGCACAGAATTTGAAAACCCTTAAATACAAAAAGTAGGTGAAAAATAAAAGTAATTAAAAAAAATAAACCTTGAAAAATCATTTAACAGTTAATTTTCTAATTTGTCTCCTTTTTCCTATAAACAAGTCATAAGTTTGTCATTCATCAGACCACCACACCTCACAAGCCCTCTTTAGAATATTAGTAGATGAGTACAAGAACACGTTCAGTTGTCAAGCAAAAACTGTATACTGGCCTCTTTCAGTTAGACTCATGGCTCTTCCCACCATCAGTCATCTGTGCCACAAGGTGACAGGCTACTTGATCATCTACCCAGACAAAATCTAAACTAAGGACTTCACTTCTGGTAGGACATGGCAGATGATGATGTATTTCAAACTGGATTCCAAATACAAACATGAGAATTTTTCTGTCATCAAAGGAAGCGGATGAAATCTTAGACGGATCGCTCTTATTATGACACTCACAGAGAACAATTCACTAGTAGAGGCTGTGGTAGAGAAGAACTGATCTGCGTAATACTGGTTTGATCCTACCTACTAGTAGGTAATGATTGCAGCTTTCATTGCTGCTTTAAAACCAGAGGTTGACCATCTCTGGACACTCTGAAAGGGTCTCACACAATTCTGTTTGTGGATGTAGAAGACTACAATGGTTATTACCTACCTTAATCTATACATAAGCCCTTTGAAACTAGGATCAGGTAGGCTGACAAGTTTCCATAACCATGTTGGGGTATATTTTGCAAACACAGTGTAGCCATGACCTTTGTGATAAAAACAGAAGAAACAGATGGAATAGGCCACATTTGAGGGATCCAGAGGTATAGTCTGGCATCTATTACCATATAAGTGCATTTGAACATAGGTAGCATCATCCTAGTTAGGTCAGGAACTTATAAATGACAGCAAAGCCGTCCTGCAGAAGAAAGACCCTTCCACAGGTGCTGCCCAAGGACTGATGTCTGCATCCTGAAGACTAGAGAATGTTAAGCATTTTCCATACCCTCTTCTGCCCTTTGTAGAAGAGTGTTGAGAGAGGCATTGGACCAGAGCAGAGTGGTACCTTGAGTGAAGCCATATGGAAGGTTCTTTGGGCTGACAGAAAAAAAATAGCCCTCAATAGACTGGCAAGTCTAGCAGTCACTGAAAGAGCACAGAGCATCACTGAGCTTGTGAAATAAAGCTGGACCCTTAGAAGAACACCTGTGTCTCTCGAAAAACCCTAGAAAGGATGATCAAGTTTGCTGCTTAGGGCTAGCAACACCTGCGAATATTCAAGAAGCCAAAGCAGCCTGGACGGATGTCCTCCACACAACTTCAGCATCCAATTGGAAAATCCTCCCTGGAACCAAGAGAAAGGGTCTTCTCACAGGCAACAGTGTACTGCATATGACTATGTTCATATTCATCAGAGATGACCTTGTTTGGGATTTTAAGGGCCAAGCGATCCCTGAAAGTTCCAGTGAGAAAAACAAGCTAAAAACTGGTGCTGGCATTTAATGCTGAACTAATAATGCTTGTGAATACAAGTTCATCCAGACCTAAGATGGGCATGCAGACTTACTCAAATGTAACATAAATTTTCAGTTTCTTCTATTATCTGTCAGAGAAGTATACAGGACGTTGAGCGCAAATTGGCATTTCTTAAGGGTAACTGGTACCATGATTCAAAATTTCCAGCATTTTTCTGGAAACTGTATCATTATCTCATTCCCAAGAAATGACTCTGAAGCCTTCTCTGTTCTGAGTTCTGTTTCTAAGACTCAGGCGGTTCCACTGACAGAAGTTGTGTTCCTTAGCACCTGTGAATTACGAAGCATAGATGCACAAAACCTACCAGGTTTTGGTTTTGTGTTTTAACATGCCCAAGAATAAAACAGTTTGAAGGGATTTTAGATGATACACTGAACAGATCTGCTGCACCTGCTAACGTATTCATAGCAGTTATCTTGTTCTCGAAGACTTCTGCCATTCAGGTTTTGCTGGTCTTACACACCATTTTTCCCTCTGGGAGCAATCTCCAAGAATCAACATGCTGATGTTTCAGTAATCAGCAGCTGGCCCCAAAGTTTTGCTTAAGCTGTCTTGCCATCTAGGATTTTGTAATTCCTTATCGGTGAAAAAAATTTCGGCAGAATAAATAATTCAACACTGTCATTTGCCCCTCTCAATTCCACTTCATAAAGCAGAAATCTTGTATTGCAGTCTTTCATTTAATCTTTTCCAGTTAAAGTCCTGATTTAAGTGTTCAACTGGAATTGTAAAAAGAAGAAGAAAAAAAAAGCTGATGTCCTGAAATGTAGCACATTAAATGCATGAATTATGGCAGGCAAACAACAGTTAGACTGTTCTCTAGTCTTCTATAACCTAATGGGACACCCTCAGTAATTTTCTGTACAGAGCTCTGCAGATCTTGTTTTGTCCATATCAGTAGGGAATGATCTTTCTAGTAAGATTAAATGGGAAAGAAAATATTTTCATAGCTCTATTAATGTTCTCATGTTCCTTCACACATTTCTGCTGTTAAAAAGTATATATCAGCATCCATATATTGAATCCAAATAAGCAAATCGGGCTCCTTTTCGTTGGGAAAATTAAACCTCTGAGTCTTAGGATAGCTATTGATAGAGGTGTAGTAAGAAAGTTTTTGATTTTTGTTCACATCTATGAAATAGATTGCTGCAGGAGGATATAACAAATGGGAAGCAAATTTGCTCTTGGTTTATTACTTTAAACACAGCTTCATTATCAGGTTGACAACAATAATGGATAAATGGAAAAATAAGGGAAAAATACCATTGTACCATTTCATTCTTCCTCATGAAATATAATGCCACATTGCAGGATGAACCACGACAGGTCTGTGTGGTTGTCTTAAGCAACAGACATGGAGAAACACAGGGAGAAACTAAAACACATTTTGCCTCTGAAAACACGAGTGGAGAATGTGACTGTACACTTGGCCCTTTGAAAAAACATAAGAACCTCACAGTAAATTTAAGACGGGTCTGAGATTAGTCACATCCTAGAAAATACTGCATGCTAATGTTTTCATTCCAATCTGTTCATCCAAAAGTTCTCTCCTTCACACAGAGCAAATGCTTAGCTTTTTAGGAAGTGCTACACACTGCATTTTTAATTAAGCATTTAATTCTTGTGTCCCGCCACTACACCTTCTGCCCTATAGCAGACAATCGTGAAGTGGGATTTTGGGGGGTTTTGAATTAGTGCTTGCAGAATGCCTGCAGCTTTATAGAGGTTTATTAGGAATATGGGATAATACTGGTTTACTTGAAATTAATTACTTTAAATCCTTGACACATCAAGCAGCGTAGAAGTAGATTAGAAAAAGAAATTTTGTATACATGGTGACAGTGCTTGCCTAAAATCCTTATGATCTATGACAAATTGGCTAAGCTTCCAGTGTGTTAGCAGTGTGTTGCAGACGACACTGGTAACATTGCAGAACACTGTATTTTGGAACAATGTTGAATATTACAAAATACATTATTATGCCACTTAACAGTCCAAAAAGTAAAATCTATTAACGAGTATCAATTGATAAGGTAGCTGGTTCAAACGACCTTCCATCATGTGCAAAACTTGCTCTGCCCATGTTGCCTTAAATCTTGCCAGCCTGTTTATGTTTTATAAAAGTTGTTACCATGTTACAGTTTGTTAAACCTGGAAAATGAAAACTGTACTCCTGTCAAATACATTATTGGACAGTCAGTTGCAGATTAGCCCTTCTTTCCCGCTTAAAGCAGAGATGGTAAGTAGCTCAGCACCAAAGTAGCTTTTAAAAGTTCATTGACGTTCCCACAGTTTGCCTTCCTGGTTTTTGTTAGGAGTCTTTCAAATCAGCAACTTGAGCTCGTTGGCCATTTATGAAAATTTCAAGGCTCGTACTTGATGCTGTGGTGTTTGTAACTCGGGGCCGCAATCAGGACAGTCCAACTCAAGAGCAAGCAAGCTACTTACTTACGTCTGTGATCCCCTGGCCCGCCGGGGACCTACTATACAGAACAGCTGGAGGGAACAGCTTAAGTGACATTTCTCTGTAAGGCCGCCGCTCTTTGGGGTGCAAAACCTCCTGCAGCCAGCAAGGTTTGGGTCCGGCAGCGCTGCCTTCGAGACGCCCGAACGCCGTGAGTGCTGGTAGCTTCCATGCCACTAACAACGGGCAGCAAAGCACCAGGAGCAGCTCCTCCAAAGCCTTGCTTCTTGTCCATCTCTAGAAAAATACATGTTCTTCCCCCGGATGCAAAGCATTTAAGATGAGAGGCGGGGCTCCAAAAGTAAAAAAAAAAAAGGACGGAAAAATTTCCAGTGGGCGTACATAGGGAGAAGTACACGGTTCTGGCCTTTTGAACCTCGTTTATTCTTTGCTCCGATTAGTCGTCCTACCTTGTCCTCAGTTCCTGACCAAATCCCTCGTTGGGTATCCCAGTGAAAATGAATCAAGTTTCATACCAGGACCATGGTGCTTTTGCTTACTTGTTTTTTGCCTGTAGGATGCTACTAAGAAACCACATTGCTCTTTAAATGTGAAACAACGCTGCTGTCGGCATTCACCACACCCCTCTGAACGGAGTCACAAAATTCATTACTCGCATTTTCAAGGCTTTTCTGGCGAAGGAGGTCGGTAGCCCAGCGGTGTGTGTTTGGGCGAAGCACCGGTCAGACCGATTGGAACCGCACAGTCTGCTCCCGGGATCCGGAGCGCTTTGAGGTGTCCAGTAAACCCCCTGCGTAACCAGAAACAAACCAACCTACAGAAAAAGAGTATCCGAAACGGGAGGGCGTCTTCCAGCGGGGCGCTGAGCTCCCGCTCGCCGCGGGGTGCGCTTCCCGGAGGATTTCAACGTTGCCGGATTCGCAGCCGATCCCTCGAGCCGGAGATCCCCCCTCAGAAGGGGGGAGGCCGCCTGCCCGGGAGGGCGAGCACC
>NW_010972764.1:2266840-2267201 GCF_000737465.1 Haliaeetus leucocephalus | reverse complement strand
TTATTGGCCTAGAGGCGGGCTGATCTGTGCCGGGGTGACGGGAAGGGGCGCGAGCGCCTTTTCCCAGGACTGAGCCCGGCGCCGTCCGCCGTGAGGCGGAGTCCCGACGCCGGTTGTTCCCCTTTCCGAGGCCGGGGAGGCTTTTTAAGCGGACCGAACGGGTCCCCGAATCCCCCGGGCCGCCCGGCCCGCCTGAAGAGGGGGCCGCGCGGGGACGGGGTCCTCCGCTGAGCGACCCCTCTTCCCCCCCCTCACACACACGCACACACGGCCCCGCAGCTGACGCCTCTGCCTTCTCCTTTCCTTCCCGCAGCAGGGCCCGGGGGGCCGCGGCGCCCACCCGGGCGGCCCGGAGCCTCCG
>NW_010972764.1:2220521-2266252 GCF_000737465.1 Haliaeetus leucocephalus | reverse complement strand
TGTTACTACGGTGAATGCCTCGGCCACCGCGATCAAAAACCGTGAGCCTTTGGCAGAGAACCGCTCTTCCCCGCGTTTACGGGCGGTTCTGGGGTGCTGGACAAGTTTGGGGTTACTTAGCAGGAGCGCCCGGTGTTCCGAGTTGTGCCGAGGAACAGGCAGCGGTTATTTGTCTCCGGGTGCTCTTGAGGGAATAGGCTGTTACGGCTGATTGAACGTCCCTGTAACCGCAGACTTTGAACAGACCCTGGGAGTGAGATACTGGTGCGCTGCTCCCTAAACCATCCCTCTGCTAAACTGAGCATCCTTCAGGGGTGGGTTTTTTTGTGTTCTCAAAATTTCCAGTTTCATTGCTATAGTAACAGCTGCTATGCTCATATGTTCTCTTGCGTGACATAAATAGATTTGAAGATAAATAGGATACATAAGGAGGTTTGGCTCTGTTGATCAGGCAGGTACACAAGTTTCGCACCGGAGTTAAAACCTCTTCTCATCCCCCCTTTCTCCTCTCCCCCATCTCCCCCCCCCCGCCCCACTCCAGCAGTTGTTGGCATCCTATATAATTCCAGTATGTCTAAACATACAGATTAAATTAACTGATAATAAAATATAGTATTAACGTATCTTCTCGTAAGAACTATTTGATGGGGTTTTGTTTCCTATTTAAAGGGCAGGGATTTGAAAACTTTTTGTTTGTTTGTTTGTTTATCTAACACTATTTTTGAAGTTCGGAATGTGTAAAGAGATAGTATCGCTAAATGGTGCCAAAATCCAGGTCTCGGGGCACTTGTATCAAGACTGCTGTCAATTATTCAGTCTCAAATTACAAAGTGGTTTATTTAACAATTATATTAGTATAACTTCTCCCCGCTGTGGCCCAGCACACTGTTTGCCACAGGTATTAAACACTGCCTTTGTAGAGTAAAGCAGAAATGTAGAATTGACACAGACTTTGTGTTTGAGGGGGTTTTGCAACTTCATCCTGTAGCAAGAGTTGTTTGAGCCTAAATAGGCATGGAGGGAACTGTCAGCGTCAAAGGAAAAGAGGATAATTCAATTTCAAACTTGCATACCTGTGGGTATGAACTACCAGCGATTTCCCTGATTTTTCTTTACCTTTGTTCCAGGGTGGAAGTCTTTGCTTCAGGAAGTTTCTAACAAACAGGCACAGTCCATGTTTCTCTTTTTGTAGTTTTTAGCATTGGAATTTGTATTGTGCTGGGGTTTTGGGTTTGTTTTTTGAAGAAGGCATCTTTTATAGCACTTGCAGCATTAAAGCTGTCATGACAGCTGAGTCAAAACTTGTTCTGTAGGGCTTAAGGCCCATCATTAATGACTCTGAAGTGCTACAGCGTTAGAGAAGCTGTTCGTCCTACGCTAGACCCAAGTTGCAGCGTGGATTTGGACTTTTGGGGGCTTTTTGGCCAATAATGGTTGTACAGGCGTTCCTAATGGGGTTTTCTACTTTGATTTGAATAAAAGTTTAGGAAACTGGCATTCATTTGCTTGGATTCTTTTTAAATAAAAGCTTTTGATAAGGCTTCTGCATCTTGCATAAGGTAGGTACTTCCTGCCCTGCCCCTTTTTAGGACCCGCTGCGAGGAGTTGCTTGTTACTGATTACGGCCCGGGTGAAAGAAAAGCTTATAGATACATGCATTTAGGAAATGACTGGTGTATTTTTGTGTGGATGTTAGTATGGAAAGGGAATAGTGATTGATCATTTGAACTTGCTATTAAGTTTGTAAAAATTGGTAAAGCAACACTAACTTTTCCAAGTCAGAACAAGCATAACGAGCTTCTGAGTTACTGTATCTCGTGGGCATTTGCTTTTAAGATATGCAAAAAAATCTCGGTGTCTTATTTCATAGCAAACGGGAAGTCCTGTAATGTGAGTAAGTATTAGGTGACAGACATGCAGAGATAATATTGCTACTTTAAAAAAAAAAAACAAAACATTATTTTTACACAGTGGTGACATGCCTTTCAACTAGTCCTTGAAAGGAGCTCTATCACATGACCCATTCTTTTGCAAAAGTTCCCTATTGTGTGCTCCCACCCGTTATTTTCCATTGCCATTCTGTTGCATGTTCCTCCTGGCCTCCCGCCCTCCCGGAGTTACACATTTGCTAGCAGTGTTAAGTGCCTGACTAATCTTCCAGACTTTCACTGGATTCACTGAAGTCAGTGAACTACACAGAGGCTTAAAATTAACATATGCTTTAGAGTTAGCCAGGATCAGATGTTACGGATACTACTAAGGCAATCTGAATTTTATTTTTTCTATAGGCATTTTTGATCATAACAGGTTTGGTATTTAAGCTGTAAGTATTTATGATATTATCGCAGGAGTTTTCCAGTCATTGTGTTAGAAATCAAGCCCAAATAAGAAGGAGAGCGAGCAATTGTATGTTGAAAAGCTAATGTTCAATAAATGAGATTTTTGCTTCTTGTTCACAACATCCAAAGATGGGTTGTTTGGAGGAGGAGTGGAGAATAGTTGTCACATAGCACTGATTGATGGTTTGCCTACTGTGATTAATGTGAAGTTGCATTGGTATGTATGTGTCATCACGGGGATGATGTTACTCAAAGCAATCTTCTGTCTCCGGGAAGCAAAAATAATTATTTGTAATACAAATAATGCATTTGTTTTAATTTTTTTGCATGATATTAGAAACTTGTACTGGAGCTATCGAGTTCATGAATACTACTGGGTCTCAGTGTGCTAAACAAACTGAACAATAGCCATACCGGGGTTAGATGTTTAAAAGAGAAGACCTTCAGATATGATCAATTTTAAAAAAAAAACGTAACTGAAAATGTGCACTAGCAACATAGATTGCCCAAAACTGAATCAGTGTAAGACTTAATTGATGAGATGGCATTATTTTTATTAATTTCCTGCAAACTCGATTATGAAACAACTTGAAATTATGAAAATGGCAATTCTTAGACTGCATCCTGAATTTAAAGTAAGACATGCAACAGCATGCAGTGACTCAGTTTTAACCGAGTAACCTTAGAAACGTCTTCAGAAATGGGTTTTAGTCTAGTTATACTTGAGCTGTTACCATTGCCAGGCGTGTGCGTCTAGGGGTATGTGTGTACGTGTGTATATAGTGGTTCTTGTGAGTGTACACTTGCCGTGTTTATTCTTAGTCTAGCTGTTTCATTGCTGTGAGCTGCAGTTGCAGTTTTGGAAGTAGTTTTCCAATCCGCGGTGCTCCAAAGCGTACTCGATTGTCTGTTCAAGCAGGAATCTGAATCCAGAAAGCACAGTTTGTAAATGCCTACTTGCAGCTTCCAGACCTGGACCGAGCTGTGGAGCGCTGCTGGGAGCCAAACTCACCAAAGCAGCCCGTTTTGCCTGGAAGGAGGAGCGTGTAGGACAGCAAGCGGCAGAAACGTGGGAAAACCCTTTCAGGAGGCAGATCATCGCGCAGGTGCCCGCTCTTCACGGTCCTCCGAAGCGTCTCCTGCTGCCCAGAGTCAGACAGACCATACTAAAGGAGTAGAGGGTTTGCTTAGGAGCAAAGGCAGAGGAGGTGGTGGAAGGGTGTTGGTGAGGTAGTTTGTGCCGCAGGTTGTGCGACAGGGGAGCCGCCCTGGTGTTGCAGAGCCGCTCCTGCCTCTTGATCCAGGCTTAGGGAAGACTGGGGACAGCTAAGGCAATGGCAGGTAATTTTATACATCGCTTTATTACAGGAAGCTAGAAAGAAAATAAGTATGTTTGAAGAGTGCATCATGCTCCGTCAGCTGTACTAAAAGGTTAGGTTTAAGAAATGAGTGTTGGTGTGAGTCACTTTGTGTAATGTTAGGTGGAAAGAGTATCACACAGCTATTCTTCATGTAGCAGTGACATGTTCCACTGAAGTAAGAGCTGCAGCATCCCTCAGACAGCCCTGTGCTGCTGCTGAAAACTTCAGTGCTCAACCTTGTGTTTGCAAACAGAATCTTCTTTCAGGCCCCTGTGAAATCAAAAGGAGTTTGTCCTTTCTGAGGTAGACTGTTTGTATGCATGTGTAGTATTAATACTAAAATAGCACTGGTTTATAAAATTGTGGCATGGGTTAATATATAAAATATGCTTTCCGCTCTGTATTGAGGAAAGGGTTCTAAGTTTATCAGAGTCTTAACCGGTTCCTTCTGCTCCTTCGTCTGTCTTGTCTCACTCTTCTCCCTCTTTGCTGGGGACCTTCCTTTGCCCTTTCTCCTTCTGTACACTTTTGACTGCATATGACATGTTGAACCCTGGTTTCCTGTTGAGGTTTATGGCAGGACTGCTATTTGATGGTGAGTGTTGACATGTTTTAGCATTTCGGTGTGCATTCATACAGGCACAGAACAGATCAGCTTATGCGACTGTGTATGGGATAACTGATATACATTACTACTAGCATGGATTTAGATTTCCTTTAACTGCATGAAAATATTGGATCATCTATATATCACTGGTTCATTGATGTCTTCACAAAAAAAATTATCTGGTTGAGTGTCACAATTCTCCCGTAAATCACGCTGTACTATGTATTTGTGCTAGAATGGCTGCATTACTGCTTATGAGCATTACATGCATCCACCCCCTTCTTTCATACCTCTACATGGGGGAGAAATAACTCTTAGCAGAGTTAGGTAGTATTAAAATCAATATTAGTGCTAACTTCCATCAAAATTAGCCTCTTTGAGGGATTTAAACTGTATGAAAGTAAAATTTTCTTTTTAGGCTGCACCAAACCTGAATTCCCACCAACATTCACAAATGCAGACAAGACTTCACCACGTACATCATCATTCAGCTTTTGGGCAGGGCACTATAGGTAAGGAAGATACAAGCAAATTGTTAACCCACACCAAAGAGGATCTAAGTCACCCCAGAATTAAAAGTTCTCTATGCCTTAAAATCCCCACCTGACACACAGGGCTGAGCTAATAAAAAAGTCTAGGTGTGATGTGCAGTTGTACTTCTTTGGACAGGTAAGGGAGGAAAATCTTTGGATTTTTTGGCTTTAAGATAAGCTCTGGGACTTGGACTATCAGTGATTGATGATAACAAAAAGGACACTCAGTTGTTTCTCTTCATTATTTTTCTTGGTTTTTTTAACCAAAATAGTTTTCTATAGATTTTTTTCCAAGGTTTTTTTTTGTTGTTTTTATTAGCTAGAAAATTCCTTTATCTGCTGTCAGAACCTTTGCACATGAGAACATTGTAATGCCCTTTTGTTCTGGGACAGACAGTGCAGTCCTAGGATTTTTTTTCTCCTTCTACTCCTTGTTTGTTTTGAGACTCTTTCCTCCAGATGAGAAAACAAAACAGAAGATTTTGAGGCATCCAGTAATATTTCAGATATTAATCAGAGACTTATAACTTGGTATCTTTCTGATACTAAGTTATTTGTTTCCATGTTGTAACCTGGAGGTTAGAAGTGCTGATGTTGGTCTTGGAGCTGATACAAATACATAACTGGATGTTCACTTTGCTTTTCTTTGCCTCTAGTTCTATTTCTACCTATTCCTTCAGCGATAATTATGTCATTAATTGTTACAACTGAAACATTTACAATAGTGCTCAATTCCAACTTGGGCAAGATATCGAAAATGGACAGTCAAAAACTCCAAAGCAGAAGGAATAAGATGGATGTCTTTGAAATATCATAGTATTGCCATGATTTTTCCAAATACGGAGGCCCCATGTACATGGATATATTTTTGAGCTAATGAACTTGAGCTTTGGCTTCCCGTGTGAGCAAACGCTATGAACGGGTCCTGTTCTTGTACTGAGCATAACCTTTCCCTTTGCTTCTTGTTCTTGATAAGGGAAATCGTTTGACTGATCCTCCCAATGATCTTTCTGAGGGGTGTAAAATCAAATAACATTGCAAAATAACAAGCTTTTAGGCAAAGACGACCAGCCTGCAGCATTGCTGAAAATAAATTCAACTGGTATGAAGCTGCAAGTATTTTAACTGAATGACTGTGGGAAACTGAGCAGCAGTGGCTGTTTCTGGGCTTTTAGGTGAACCTAACATCCAATATGCTCCTGGTCACTACTGAAGCCTGTGCTGTTGCTTGTAATTGCACAACCCGGCATGCAGTTTCTGGCCTCTGGTCCTGAACTTTAGCAGTGTACCTAAGAAGGCCAGGATTCAAATGGAAGCCTGCAAGCCACCGGAAAGAATTTCTTAAGCATCAGAGCAGAGTTTAAGAAGTCTGTGCTTATATACCTGCTGAAAAGAAGCACAAGAAGGAGTTGAAGTTGGCAAAAAGCTAGCAGAGAAGAGTCAGTGTCTGTAGCAGAAAGATGGTTAATCCAAGGGGCTGGAATTCTTTGGTCAATTTTTCTTGGCTACTGAAATCCGATGAAATATATGAAGTCAGTGAAGTCAGTGTTTTGGGAACCTAACTTTTTGGAAATTTTGTCCAGAGCAATGGAAATACAACAGCCAGTGTTGGCACTCCCGATTCATATAG
Source organism: Haliaeetus leucocephalus (assembly GCF_000737465.1). Taxonomy (NCBI): domain Eukaryota; kingdom Metazoa; phylum Chordata; class Aves; order Accipitriformes; family Accipitridae; genus Haliaeetus; species Haliaeetus leucocephalus. The sequence goes on along the minus strand of NW_010972764.1, from coordinate 2,259,782 downwards.
CCGTGTCTTTCTTATGTTGATTTGTATTATTTTTAGTATGTAAGATTACAGGAGGAGGCTGGGGCCTCATGAACTATGTATGATATGCCCAAACTTTTGGGTCTTGAGGGCATGCTAGTGAGGCCGAGTCTTGTCTGTGCCTGTTACCACCCCTTTTGCCCTCAGGTCTGAACAGTGTCCTCCCGTACCTGTTTTTCTCTTCAGTTGCCACGAGCGCGATTCTGGGTCCTCCTAAATGTCTTTGGCCTTGAACTCACTCGTTCAGAGCAGAAGGGAATGCTGTTGTATGGGACAGGGAGCATTAGGCAAGGGGATGGTCCCCTTCAACTCAAATTTCTGATGCTCAGGCCTTTCTGGTGAAAATACCTGCTTGTTCTGTATGATCTAATTTGGGATGTTTATGTTTGTCTGGCTTGTGCACTGGGCAGAGAAGGCACATGTGGAAGTTGTAGCTCCCTCGGGATCTGAAACCCCGTTGCAAGGCCTTATCCAATAGCCTGGAAACATTTGTCACTAAAGTCTCAATAAATAGCGATGGAAATTTTTAGTGCCTCATGGCCTTCAGGTGTTTAATAGAAGCGGGAACCTGCCCTTCATTTTTACTGTGGTGGAAAACATCCTTTCCACTCGCTGTGGCACACGAACTGTTGGCAGTAGATGGAGTGGCTGAGATCTAGAAAGTCAGTACACAGCCCATCAGTAAGGTAAGCCTTCATTTCTTGGGATATCTAATAGGCTTTTGGTGGTTGTGTGCTCACACCAGCTTTAAAGCAGTGCAGGTGCCTCTGATGAAAAGTGATTAACTATGGCAGAAAGAAGATTGGAAAGGGGGGAGTTGAGGAAGGCTCCCTTTATTTAAGGCGAAAAACTGGGTGGGGAGGTGCCTGTAGCTGCCCATGCTGAGATGCAGAGTGCTCACAGGTGAAATACATTAACCATCAGTGGTGGCTGCCAGAAACGACACTGGTCCAAATTCACTCCATGAGCAATCATGGGAGATAAATGAGGCAATTTTTCTGTAATCGTAGGGTCAAACTTGAAGATCATCTAGGTATGGACCCAGAACAGACAGGTTACTTTCTGTTTTTATAAAAAATGGTATTACGGAGGGCAGAGAGAAATTGTCTAATGATAATGAATTCATGGAACTGTGTATTATCATAAGTGGGTAGAAGCAAAAGTCAGAATTTAATATGCTGAAATGAGAAGGACCAAGTGATGACTAATCTTACAATTACAAGGCATGGCATATGAAGCGCCAGTTGGATGACATAGGTTTTTAATAAGTACATCAAGTTGCAACTTGTAGCGTGTGAGTGAAGAATAGAAAAAAAGTGCCATATTAGTTTGAATGTAAGTGGTCTTAAATCTCAGGCAACCCTCACTTTTCTGAGGAAATTTTTGCATACGCTTCTCTGTATTTATCTCTTCCGTAGTGTGTGTCTGCATCTTGCCTTACGGCCTCTTCCCCTCCCCCTCCAACCCAGGTGCAAACCATCCCTTTTTATCAGACAGCCAGCTGTGCTGCTCTCGGGCAGTAAAACCTTTTGATCGTAGGACTAAAGCTCTCTCTGGGTTTAAAGAGTGTTGCCTGGGAGGAAAGCAAGGGTGGAGAAGGATACTGGGACAGATTTCCTGCGACTGGAGAGCAAAAGGACTCCTCTCCATGGGGTCCTTCCCCCACCCGTACCTTCCCTAAGCATCCCGGTTCAGCAGGGATGCAGTTGTGTTTATATTTGCTCACCAAAAGGTGCCATAAGCTCTTCAAAGGCTTTGTATGAAAGTGCTGGGAGCGTGATCTGCCACAGCGGGTGAGTTGGACTCTTTCAGGTCTTTTGGGGGGGGAAGGTGGTGGGAGATGAGACGACAGCCCTTCCTTTGCATGTTTGGGCTTAATACCCCCTGAAGAAAGGGAGGACTGAGTAAAAGAACAATTGCAGAGGAGCTAATCACAGTGCTTTGTTGGACATTACAACAAAAACTGATAGAAAGGACAATACAAGACATGAAGGTGGTAAACGGTTAATGGGATAATTTGCAACATGAGTTCACCAAAACCAGATTGTACTGGAATAACCTCCTTACTGACCTTTTCTTAGACTGTATCTGATGTCTTTCTATTTCCTTTCAGGGCTCTGAGCACACATTCTCTGTAGTGCCACTTGGGAAATGTTTAGTTAAGCTGGAGAAGATGGATTTTCTTGCAAGAGTGTAGGTGGGCAAGGTCCTGGGCAAAGGACCATTGTCACTTTGTCATTTTGAAATCGAATTAATGAAAAGGAAGGATGCTACTAATAAAGTCCCCCAAGGAGAACTCTTTTGGCCACTTGAAAAATACTTTTTTATTTTATTATCTCAGCACAAAACCCTGAAATATGCCAAGAAAACTTTTTGATAATGGAATATTAGGAGGCATTTTCTGAAGAAAGGAAGATAAATCCTGTGTAGACAGAGTTTTGCAGATCAGAGGGAAAGAACAGAATTGGAGCCGAGCTAATAATGCACCTAATAGCTAGTTACAAATTAGGGGTCTTTGGCTGAAAACAAGAGTAGGAAAAGACCTGGGTGAACTTGACTACAGTACGTCTCAGCCACCTATATTAGGAACTTAATAGAATATTTCATGGCCTAATCACACAACAAGCAAAATTGGGAGTGTTATATACACTTAGGAGTTCATCTGGGGAACTGCATATGATAACTGTGACCCTCTGTGGGCAAGAGGAACTCTTTCCAGCCCTCTTCTCTTCTGAACTGATCTGCCTGGACAATCAAGAAATTAAGAAGCCTGTTGTACACAGACCTGACTTGGTGTGTTTCCCTCTTTTCTTAACATAGCAAAGGCTGCTAGCTTACGTAGTTGCCATTAGTAAATGGAGATTATACATCAAGACTCTGAATCCTAATAAGAATAAGTAATTTGTTGAAGGATTTGCTAGCCTTTTTTCCAAAGACAAGATCAGCCAAGTCCCTGGCAGCTTTTAGGATAGTAGCACCAGACTAAAGAGGGACTGAGGACAAAAGGTATCATGTATGTGGCTTGTTCTCACCAGCAGGCTTTGCTTTTAGGGTTTTGACTAACCAGCTGTGATGTGTTTGGCTGGAGGATCTTTGTGAACGAATGGTCTTCAGTTTTCCCTCAAAGAATTAAAACTGGTAGCCATCCTGAAGATAGAGTGACCCCTGAGCCATGATTGCACTTTGTCTGGTCTCTGACCAAGCTTCAAAGTTTTCAAGGCTTATTCATCAAAATTTTGCATTTCTTTCAGTCTGAAGTTGGAGTTCCTGTCTAGCTCATGTCATCCTTGTCTGTGTTGCACCTTGAGCTGCTTTTGGCAAGCTCTGAAGTTACTGCTGACCATAACTGAGCAGTCTTCTCAAAGTGATCTAATTTGTGCCCTGCCCTGCTTAAGATCCTATCTTGTGAATCTGGGAATTCAAGAATTAACTGTCTTAACTGAGAATCTCTTCTTCTCTGAAGTTTATCGAGATTGTGGTGGATTGCACGTCACTGCTCTTAGTCTGCAGTAGATTTCAGACTGCTTTTGTAAAATCAGGCAAAGCTTGGTGCAAATGTCTTCAGCCAGCCATATGATCCTGGAATTGTTGGCTTCACAGGTGAGACATCCGTTTGACATGCAAATGACGTCAGTTTGCATTTATGAATAACCAGGAACTAATTGTGGGACGGTTCAGAAGCCCTCAAGTGTTTGTCGCCTTTGCAGTAATGTGTATCTCATCCTTCTAATTGAAGGTACTGGTAAAGCCCTTCTTGAAGCTGAACCTTCCCAGTAGTTTATTGCAAACTGCTGTGAACACATTTCTTATGTTTCTTATCTTAGGTCTGCTTTCCTTTTGCTGGTGACTTTCTGTCACCATTTGTCTCGTGCAGCATTTGTCATGGCCGTTTCTTTTTAGCATGGACTCTCTGCTTGAGTGACAGGACTCTTTCAGCTTATGGTCCTTTCCTTGCCATGCTTTTCAGGGACAATCTGAATTTGTGAGATTAATGGCACATTACGAAGTCTGTTGTGCTGGTTTTGTTTCTTTTCTTTTCTTGTCTCTTTTTTTTTTTCCCCCCTTTAAATAAGTTCCTGGAAAAAAATCCATAGCCATCCATTTTCCTTTTGGCTTGCTGCTTATTGTGGAAGGGTTTACGTAAGATATTTTTCTGCATTTTTGGAAGTTGGATGCTAAATGCTTACTGTTGTGTGATATTGAAAGAGAAAACTTTATTTTGTGGGATATGATGACTACTTCAGTATAAACTTTGCTTAAGTCCTTAAGCTCCTCATGATCATAGTGTTAACAGTGTTCTTTTCTTTATCTCTACATTCAGCATTTCTTTTATTTAGAGCAAGCCCGTTAGAATTGCTTTAGGTTATAATGATTTTAATAATAGGAGATTATTTTAAGTGTTTTAGCAGAGGTCTCGATGTATACGTAAAGGGAACAACCTAAAACCAGCTTGAATAGTGCTATGATAATCTATTGAACAGAATTGTAAAAGTGGATAATTGCCGGTCTAAACTTTTTTACAGGCATAACTGAATTCTTTAGTTAGATTGTATTCAGATTGATAATGTATACATTTAATAAAAGCTTGATGTTTTGTCTCTTGTATTTTAAATGCAATGAGTCTCAAATGGGTGATGAAAGCTTGATGAGTAATATAGTGTTACAGAATATCCAAAGAGATCTTCCCTTTCTTGAATGTGGCATTGAGAGAAAGACAACACTGGTTGTTTTTTTTTGTTTTTTTTTTCCCCTGGAATGTCACAGACTTATACCTCGGGTCTTGGTGAATTCTAGAAACTGGGGATTGCAAGCAAATGCTCACTGAGGAGGAGAAAGCCGCTGGGAGCAGAAAGTGTTTAATATTCTGTCAAAGATGACTTTACATAAAAGAACAAATGCTATCTGATGCTTTTCTCCATTCTCTCAGTGAAATGCAAGTTTGAGTACAAAGTGTTACAGATAAAAATCTCCAGAAGTTAATATTGTTCACACGTCTAATAATATGCAATCTCATTGTAAAAGGAATTACAAAAGCTAAGTTGCAAACACTCTTCTGTGAGCAAACCCCAGATGTGGTGCCTTGGATTTCCACTGCATGTATCAGAGACTGGAACATAGGTTTGCAAAAGAAGTATGCACAATTTTCATCATAAATTAATACTTTCAAAAAGATAGATGCATGCATGGTCAGAATTCATTGGAGCTATCTATTTGCATTTTCCCTGTTAGCAGGAATACCACCTGTTGGAACTATGAACTCCCAGGAGCGACAGTACAATTAGATCAAAAATTCAGGTTGCCCAGCAAAAGCCAGTTGAGGAATACTGTAGTTAGACGGACTTGACGCTTCATTACCCAAGTGATTTTTGTTTTCTAGTGTTACCCCTGCCACGGTGTTACACAGCGACCGTTTGCCTTTGGGAACCACTGTCCCACAAAGCACGCTCCTTAACGAATTTTCTGTGCCGATCTTAAGACTTTCACTTCTAGCTGGATTTAAGCTCTAGATATTCTTTCTGTTCCGCGTGCAGGGAGGAGTCGGTGCAGAAAGTCTTTCCCCTTCCCCCTGCACCAGAGCTGCTGTGAGAACTTGCTCTGTTTAAGGTTGACTGAGCTGATGCTCGGTGTGGGGGAAGGGTTGCGAGTTGCCGGGTTTTTTAGATGCTGTGCTCTTCCACGATGTTAAACACGATCAGAAAGTGTAAGTTTTCACTGGCGGGCATCAGTGGAATGGTGCCTGATTCGTTTTGCTGGAGGCAGCAATGCTTTTTAGCAAATCACCAATGCCGCTGGAAGCGGTCTCTAGGCCTACAAAGACCTGTGGGGTTTGGGATGTTCAGTCTACGCTGCTGCTTAGCAGGCAGAAATTGGGCCCCCAAGTCTGCCCGGGTACAGCTTTGTGCCTCGGGGAGGAAGGAGGACCCAGCTTTGGGGAATTTCAGACGCACTGTTCTTCCTTTTGATTTGCAATCCTTGTCAGAGAGGTGTTAACTGTAGGGTTTCGCAAAATATCCTGTGGAAGTTGTTGGGGGTTTTTTTTCTGGATATTTACTGTTGGGGCATGTCTCACCAGATACACTAATATTTCTGTTCCTTTACTTGCTGAGCTGAAAGTTTTGCCGCAACACCTGCTTCAGCATAGAGCCCATGGTGCAACACAAGCTTTTACAGTTCAAAATTTGAAACAATAAACTTTTATCTTTTCTAAGGTGAAGATGTTTAGCAAAACTTCAAAGATCTCTTCTGCTACAAAGGCTTGATATTATATCCAGTTGTCGTGAAGCTGTGTTGAGCTATCCAAACAGCCTATGCGCGGCTGCCTGGCATTGTCGCTTGATAACATCATCCTACTGCTGAGGCACGCAGCCCACAGTCCTTGAAGTGGTTAGTGAGCAGGAAAGTTAGGAACAGTGATTTGTAGCGCTGGATAGCGGTATCTGTTCCCATTCGTGCATAGGACTTCTTTCCCCTTTTTTCTAAAATTTGCAGGGTTGAGGGGAAGGGAAGAGGCAGAGCTTAAGAGAAGAGGGGGGGCAGGGGAAAGCACCAAGTGTGACCATTCAGTTAAGAATTTAAAAAAAAAATTATCTATCATTTTTCTGCCTTGCTGAAGGCAAGTTGTTGTTGTGTGGTAGTGATTGGTTTGGGGGAGTTCTTGGTTTTTGTTCTTTCTTCAGTGACAGTTCCCTAGATCAGAAATGGAATGGGAATTATCTCCCTGAACCTGTCTGTCACATTTAATCTGCTGTTTCTTCCTGGCTATCTTTGCCTCTTATCTCTTTGCTCCCAGTCACACTTCTCTTCTTCCACTAACAATTTATTTTTTGATAGAATGTTTTAAGCAGGTGCATGCTTTTCAACAGAATAAGGACAGGAGCAGGAAAAAGACAATGCTTGTGAGGAAACATAAATTTATGATGTGGTGGTTTGGGTTTTTTTCTTTTTTTCCTAGACTTGTAGAATTAAAATAAATGATACAGTACTTTGCAGTCACATTGCATGTCTAAAAAGTAAACACGGACAGCTTAAGAAAATATTTTCAGCTTTATTTCTCTTTTAAATATACTTAAGAGTATAAATAATTTCAATAGTTGGTTAAAAACTAGTTTAAATGGAATAAAAATTATCCAGATAGTTCTTAGAAGCCATAGTAAGCTTTATCAAATGATTTTTAAAGTTTATTTTGGGCCTGTTTATTACACTTTAAGTGTAATCCTTCCCACCTGCACCCCACCTCCTCCCCCCTTCTTTATTTTTAGCACGGATGTGAGAAGTGCTAACCCTAGGTCAGAGGCTGGTTTTGCACTGTCCCTTAAGCAGCCAAAGCCAATCTGTTTTGAGGAGAGTTTCCTAAGATACTTAATCTGGTTAATGGACAAATTATGTCTGGGAAACGGCACAGTGTGAGCCGTACTGCTGAACGTGACAGTATCCTGACAGTGAAACTGCTAATACGTTTGCCAGTGCAATGATAGTTTACAAGAAACACTCCAGGCCACGTGTCATATTACACTTCAATATTTTAAGTAGAAAAACTGAAGAAAAACAGTCTAAGATACTGACAGGTGAGGCAAGTGTGTTCTTTCAGTTTTGGGGGCTTGTATGTTGTAGCATATACTTGGTTTGTGGTGATGTCCTGTAGTGTGGACCGGGGACGCCGAAGTAGCACATCCATGTTTTTTCTGGGTGTCCAGAGTTTGATGTAAGTTGAAAGTCACCATGTGTAATCAGTCGATTCAGTGATGGTTTTGTTTCCTTCCTTATTTCTACAAATAGTCCTGAGTCACAGACAGAATAGTGTAGTGAGAATAGAAAAAGAGTATAAAGACAAAAATTTAATTCTGATCTTTTAATTAGTTAATCTTTAATTTCAATATTTGGGGAAAGAAAAACTTCATACCCAAATTGATACTTTTTGTGTGTGTGTGTGTGTAGAATCCAAACAGGTGAGAAACCTGTGTTTAAGACCAATCTAAACCCAATTAAAAGGAATTCACTCCAGATTGTGTTTTGGTTCTGGTGAATGCAGATCGTTGGTATGCTAGGGGCACAAGCTGACTTACCCAAGGTGTGCATTAGCTGGTACTGCCATATGGCCCGTCATGTCTTACTGGTTAATTTAACCATCTGTCATGTCTTAACAATTTGTATTTGCTTTCAGTACTTGGGTTAGATATGTTTTCTTCTTTTCGGTACTGAACTTTTCATCACACAGTGCTGGTGTATTCCCATTACCTGAGTTTTATTACTTTTATTTATAGTAACATTTGTTGCAGATCATACTGTCCTTTTCCAACATTGTGAGTAGAAGATGCATGTATTCAGACGAGCATTTCGGAGATGTTTTTGCATAAATTACTGGCAAAAAAAGGTCAATATCAAAACTCTAGCTATCAATGTTTGAATTCTTTCTCCTTCTCCGCCATGTTCACTTCTAATTCTGCACTTGGGTTCACATCAACCTCTTTACTACGTGAAGTAAACCAGGTTAGTGTCTGTAAAATAGGTTTTGTTACATACGAGTTCATAGTAAAAATCCTACTGTTCATATCCTCTTTCTCACGTGCTGGTTTTTCAGAATTGCAGTGAAGTTATGACCTGATGTACTGTATAATTTATACTTTTTTTATAAGGACAGTAGCATTTCAGGGCAAGCATCTCAGAAATTAATGTCAAAATGGGTTTTCAGCCCTGATGTGCCTTTTAAATCAAAAAGTTCTTTCAGTCCTCTGAAAAGCGTGCAACATAACAAAGCTACAAAATTGCTGTGATTCTCTTTTAGTTTCTGTGCCTGCAGTCTCTTATCTCACTGATGGGCTGATTACAATTTTACTGTCATGTGGGGTTGGTTTTTGTTGTTGTTTGTTTTGTTTTGTTTTTTTTTCAAAAACTTGTACTTTGTACTGAGTTTTCCTTAGATTACATGAGCAATGTTGTCATTATATTTGAAATTAAAAATCTATACAGCCAGTTGTGGATGGTCAATCCTCTTTGTTAGAAAATCAAATCTCCCGAGTGCAATGTGTTGTAGTGTGTTCAGAATCAGAGCTTGATACTTAGAGCCTCGAGTAGCCAGAGATCTACTGTGTGTTGAAATGCATGGGGTTTTAACCAAGTTAAGTGGTGTAAACATGTTACTGGTAAATGGTAATAGAATGGTCATTGAGCTTCATTCTCAGCTCATACCTCATTAATGATGTTTGTGCGTCATAGACGTAAGGGGACTGCTTAACAGGACTCTTCATGGATAAATTTTGTGATGGAGGATTGCTAAATGAGGGCTGAATGGTTTGTGTGGTCAAATCTGGATGTTTTTCCTCATGTTGAGATGATCACTTCCATGTTTCGTGTTTCCATTGAGGGCACTACTGTATGCTTTTGCTGTTAGAGATGCTTCGAGAGTATCTTGAGTTTGTGGGGCTCCTTCTTAGGGCTGCAGCAAGATAGGATGACTGGTTGGAAAGGTTTTCACAGGGGGCACAAATAAAAACTGTTCAGGCTTTACTAGAGCATATGCAAATGCCTGTGTATCCATTCATTTGAATAGTTTTAATGTCTTTGGTTTCCTGAAATGACAAATGTTGTCAATACAGTGGTTTACTTTATTGACCTAAAGTGTCAGATTAGCAGCGTCTTTCAGATGTGTCTGTTGTATTTATTTCCATGACAGCCTGCACAAGGTCTGAAGAGCAATTAGGGATTATTTTTTGTATTTCTCTCACGTTACACTTGTCTGATTACAGTATTTTTCTTCCTGTGGAAAGTGAGACTTTGTCAAAAAAGAACATTCTCCTAGGAAACAACCATTTCCCTATACTACCAAGGAACATATCTGAATAATTTGGAAACCTTAATGTAGTAGGGTGGGAGTTTTTTAAGTGTAAAAGGTGGAGATTGTCTTTTTGATCCAATTAGGTAGGACTGCAGTCTTCTGGGTTCTTTCTATTGCCCCTCAAGAATGTGGGAGGAGAGCAAAGGTTGTAGGAATGTGGTATCTTCATCTGGTAAAACTGGCCAGCTCTAGGTTATCATCATTGCCCTAATCTGGTTCACCTGGCTGGGGGCTCACAAGACACCCATGCTGGAGCCTGACCACAGTCTGCTTTTACAAGCTCAACAGAGATGCAGGAGAAGGGGCATTCCACTTTCTATCAGGTTGTAGTCTTGGAGACTTCAGAAGACAGAGAAGACTCTCTCTTCTGTATGCTTTATTCTTATAGTTAATCAGTTTCTGTTTAAAAAGTAAATGTACCCTATTTTGGTTTGGGGATATTTTTTTTTATTATTATTATTTGTCTGCTTCACTTTTGATGCCTCTCACAGCTATTTTAGAGCCTTTTAGTCTTCTCTATACTTTCTGCTGTGATGCATCTCTGGAATTGCAATCAAATAATTTCTTGGCCTTTTGTCAAACTACAGATTGGGCTATTTGAGGAATTAATTTTCAAGTGGTTTCTTCAAGTCCCTAAATGATGGTTTAACTCTTCTCAGTGTTTTGGGGTTTTGTTTTTTGGGGGGGGGGGGGTTGATCTAGATGGGAGAAAAAAACCTACTCCTTCACAACCATTATCATAAGAGTTCTGTGTCTACTCTGATGCTAAATACATCATCTGTAACTAATGGCTTGCAGAACTGTAAATTTAATAATGAGTTGTCTTTGAACTTGTACGTAGGCTTGTCTTTGAAATGGGCTTGATGCCTTATGCTTCCCCAAGGGAAAAATAGCATTGCTGCTAGCGACAGGTTGGCCAGGGAGGGGAGACGAGTCCAATTCCCAAATACGTGGGAGTTGCGTGTGGCCCTGATGCACATCGCAGCTTCGGTTTCCAGCAGCCCAGAGCGGTGCGGCGTGATTAGTGGGGTGGAGGGGGGACGGCTGGTTGAGAACAGGGTTTGGACACGTGCAGTTTGGGGCTAGCCATGTGTTCGTGGCATGTGTTCGTGCCTTCAAGAAACCACTTCTGAGGGCGATGAGCCTCCTTGAACGTGAGAACGCTAACGGGCCTTGGTAATCCGATGTTTTATTGCTTCCTGGTAGTATATTGATTGCTGCTTTTCCGTTCTGACCTTGTTGCTTTTCCGACCTCTGTGAGCTTTAGACTGCATTAATACAGGTTTTTTTGAAGCAGGTGATACAGATCAGCTTGCAGCTTCAGGTCGTAAAGGATGTAGCTGTTTGCTGCTAAGCCAAGATGCAGGCAGGAGGCATGTTATACCTTTCTCTTTCTCAGTGGCATCAATTCTTTGAGTTCACAGTCTTTGTTTCGATCGATTATCTTACTGGTCTTCCCAGTGTCTTCCAAAGTAGCAGCAGAATATGGTGGAGGAGCTGAGTGTGTACCTGAGGTAGGATGCGGTTGTCTGAAATCCATCATGCCCCCCCCCGCCCCTTTTTTTTTATTGATATAAAAATCTACAACGCTTTTCTTGACTTTAGTTTTTCTTAAAGTTATCTGTGTGAGCTTTACTGGGTATGATACTGTTGGTATAATAGCTATTGGTTAGTTGATTTTAATATTTAAATAAAACATGCAATAAAAACCTGTTGCTCCTAAGTTGAGACTTGAATAAATTAATACATGTAAAAATTTTAAGAGCAATGGAACAGAGATTTTAATTGAAAACAGAACATGCTATTCCAGTTTTTGAAATACCAACTTAATAGAATCATTAAAAATGATGGTAGTGTTCCATCTTTTTACAAATTTTCTGGGTTTAGTCTTTTTTTTTTAAACTAGATTTAAGACCTTTTAAAGGGTGCTAGTGTTTTGTGTTGATATCTGATAATTTGGAAGTAGTGTAAAATTGCATATTGTGGTCTGTAGAGAAGCATCACTTTTGCTTGAAACTAAAGGTGTTTGAGACATGATTTAACAAGTATATTCATGTTCTGATGGCCTTAATCTCTGAGATTTGAGAGTGTCTATGTTTTTAACATGAAAATATTTTAGTTACCTGTTGAAATTTTTGTTTTCTTGAAATGTTAGAGGAATAGTGGCGGTTACTCACTGTTAAGAGTTTTAACTCCCAAACTTTTGGGGGGTGTTTACCCATAACCTTGTTGTTCAGGTGGCTTCAAGTTTATTTCTAAATTGCCATTTAGCTGTTCTCGGGCAAGTTATGCTGGTTTTCTTTTATTGTTTGTCACATCTTCCTTGCCTTGTTTGCTTGAACATTAATGTGTTTTCGTCAAGAAGTTTCTCTGGTTATACATATGTTTATTGTTTAGTACAGTAGTGTTACGGTTACATGTGCAGTATGCAAATAAACCTCTGTTAATATTAGCATAATAAGCTAATACTAAGCTTCCGTTTAGTATTAGACTGGTATTAGTACTTGCAGATTCAGAACTATTGGTAGAGTATGAAGGAGACTGAATTAATCCCACCTCACCAGAAGACTAGCATAACTGTTTGAGAACATTTTAATATTTGGGTTATACTGTCACTAAATTCGGTGGGAAAAATCTTTCAGTTCACTGGAAGCAGGATTAAGAAAATCTATTGTTCCAAAGAGCATTATTAATTTGTAAATGGACAAAGGAATTGTCGTACTTATAGAAGGGGGTATAATTCTTTATTCTGTAGCAAGTCTGGTTTGTTGATGTGCTGTCGAGCGTCTGAAATGTTGCCCTCGATTCTTCCATATTTTTTTCTCTGAATACAGATTGAACCAAGTGCACAGTGAAATTTGGACATAATCATAGTAGGCTGTATTTTAGGCCACTCTGAACGATACTAGATTTTGGTGGAGCTGTTCAGCTGTTCTGAGACTCACTCTCAGAGATGCAGGGTTAAAGAGCATTTTGAAAATGTGGACCATGAAGAATTTAATTCTGTAATAGTAATATCAACTTCCTGGGTAATTGCAGTAGTTATAGATAAAATATGTCTTTGGGATTCTTGGCAGACTTTCTAGTAAGGGGAGCAACAGAATTACTTTCAGTGGTGTGCTAATGGCAAGTCAATCTGAAAAATGTTTGAAGGGAAAAATATGCAAATAGGGTATTGCAGTGAAAACACACGTACGTTGAAAAATTCAGAAGAAAACACGTATATGGCACAAGCTGATTAGGAAGAAAGAAATGGAATAAATTACTCTTTTCCTCCAGACAATTTGTATTAAAGTTTCAGTAACGTTATGTCTGTGTATCTTTCTCATTTCTATCCTGTGTTGCTGTCGCACATTACTTTATATCTGTGCTTTGCATTTTAAAAATATTTAGTGTTTGTTTATGCAACAAAACCACTGCTGACACGACGAATGAGGTAGGAATGGCTACACTGATGGTCTGAGCAGTACAAGCTAAGTTAGTAGAACATCACCTACATCCAGGATTTTAACCTCACGCAAATATCAGTAAGAGGTGTAGTAGTTTTATCTTTGATTATTTTTCTAAACATTTAAATAGCATGTTACCACTTTGTGGTATAGACCTAACCTTTGTCAGGTGTCGCTTGCGTACTTGCTTGATTCTTGCCTTCAAAATGTGTAATTATTTTATGGCTTCTCCGTGCCTCTCCTTGGGAACCTTGCTAATGGACCACAGAACTGAAGTACCTAAGTGACAGAGGGATTCAAGTGACAAAAGTAACCACAGCTGGAAATATACAAATCTCTTTTTTTAAAAAGATCATGATAGAAAAAAATATTTTTAATAGTAGAATAAGAAAATGTTTTAATACAATCCCAGTTAATCTTGTTATTTACCAAAAAAATAAAAAAAAACCAAACCTGTATCCTTAAAATACATTTTCCAGAAGGCACATTTAACTTATTCATCCTCAAGGATATTTAAGTTGTAGAAAGTCTTAATGATATAATTTTTTTTAAACTGTTGACAGCAAAATGTTGATAAGGCACGACCGTTCCATTGTACTATAGTGAAGCAGCAAAAAGATCAGCCTTCATGTAACAACCTCTATTCAAGAGCTTTAGCTTATTTCATTTGTAGGTCTTAAGATATGGGGATAACATGTGTAACTAGTTCTGACTGCTGCTCCTTTCTTCTCCCCCCTTCTTCTGTGGACCCTTTTGCTCTTGGGCATTCCTGGATTGTGCAGCGGGGTTTTGTGTTTGTTTGGGTGTTTTAAACTTTTTTTGCATTGGGTTTTTTTGGTCTCTGTTTAAGAAGAGATGATATCATGATATCTATCTCTTCAAAATATGTAGTTTCCTTGGAAGAAATGAGGTTTTGGAGTAGAGGCAGGCAGCTAGATGATGCAACTAAAGTGATTAACTGGAGCTGTTGCTGCCCTTGCATGCTGTTTCTATTTGTATGTTGAAAATATTTCTTTCTTTTGTTTGGGGTTTGTGTTTAAGTGCTACTTTCGAGTAACTTTTAATAAAGTCAGATCCTGTATTTGTCACTCTTTTTTTCTCTCTCTTAAATGTCTCTCATAAATCTGTTTGCAGCTGGGTCTCGGGCATCTTACAGCAGCCAGCACAGCCACCTTGGCTCCGAGTTAAGGGCACTGCAGTCTCCGGAACACCATATAGATCCTATTTACGAAGACAGAGTTTATCAGAAGCCCCCTATGAGGAGTCTCAGCCAGAGCCAGGGGGACCCTCTGCAACCAGCACACACAGGCACATATCGCACTAGTACAGGTAGGTGGATGTAACTTGCATGATTGTCTTTTTGTGAAATATACCTTAATCTTCAGTACTAATTCTTCTTCTCTTTCCGATGTGCTAAACGAAATGTATTATGTGCATGCCAGTCAAACAAAATACCTCCTGCAGGTAGCAGCTATCAATAGAACCCATGGCATGCACAAAATGGAGAACTACTTAATGTTGTGCTGCATGTACAGTAGGTGAAGCTAATTTGGGGAGGGGGCTTACTCATAAGGAGAGAGAGAATATTTTTATTAATCTTGTGTGTTGTCTTTGAGAAAAATCTGTTGCCTCTGAAGAAATTGCCAGGGTTTTTTTGCTTGCAAAGGTATTTTGTGTGTTGCAAAGGGACTGCCAAGTTCCTTCCGCATGAAGCTAAAGGATTGTTCACTTGCTTTCAAAGTGAATCATAAGTAAATGTTCTTCCCCTCTCCTACAGAGGAACACTTAGGTATAGGTACACAGACATAAAATTGAATGATGGTATAGAGAAAAGCTGTTAGCATCACTGGTTTATCCATAAATAATAATGATTGTCCATGAAATGCATTGGTGTACAAGTCCTACTTGCAGAATGTCCTCTCAACCAAATGAAATACAGCTGTATGTTGGAACCCACAAATAGATCACAAATCAACAAGGATATTTATGGTATTTAATGCACAAAATAATTAGAGTACATAAATGCTACAGCCAAAATAGCCTAAAGCAGATGTAGAAAGAACTTGCCTTAGGAATTGTAAGTATTTCTGGTGTTTTATCTTTGCTGTGTTGATCAAAGAGGGAAGATTATGTCCATCCTCAGGTCACTCCCTTTTTTCATCAAGAAAAAGTTAAGTGTACTTTTTGGAGCAAGATAGTTTGCTTTCTTTTAAAACTTTAATTTTTCCAAGGGCAAAGCTGGCAGTTTTTGCATGTCCAAAAATTTCTGTTGCTTTATACAAGTTCTGGGTGTTAAAGGTACAGGAGAAAATCCTTAAAAAGAAGTTTTTCCACAGAATTCTCTAGTTAAATACCTGTAACAGCTTTATACTTTTTGAAGAACACCATTACGCCATTTCCTTCCTGTTAAAGAAACTACCATAGTATATGTTTTGTGTAGAGTCATATGTGCCTATGAGAAAAGATTGCTATTCTTTGCATGAAGGGGACAAGACCTCTGCCTAAATCACTGAGCAGTGGAGGCAGTGATAGTGACTGAAGCAACTATTTATATTGAACTTTTAAGCCTTGTGTTTCACATGTGGCTGCCTTGTATTTGCTATATGGTGCTCTCTTTCCCAGTCATGCCCTGAAGAGGGTTTCTTGTTTTGCTTGCAAAATGTCCCTTGGTTCTCTGTGCTGAGGTAGCAGGCGGTCTTGTGACTGTTATCTTCACAACACCTCCATAAGGAAGGAAAATCTGTCAGCGTAGATCACAATTAGAGTGAATGAAACTGGGATGCGGGATGTTAGCGGGTAATACCTGCAGATGGGTTTTCAGAAGGGAGGAGGAAAAGCTAAAAAAAAAATGCTGATTTGGGTAGCAGAAATGCTCCCTGTGAAGGTGAATTTTGTTTTGGCGTTTGGGATATGGGTTTGACCGTTGCTCCAGGCTCGTTCTGAAGAACGACCCCGTCAGTCCAGCTTTGTGTCGGGTTGATCCTCCCTCGCCTTCCCCCTCCACCCCTGTCATCAGGGTCAGGGGAAATAAAAGCAGGTGGATGCGTGCCAGGCCAATTATTCCGTTGCTCCGTCAATAGCTGTTAGCTGCAAACGCTGTCAGCCTTTCACACAGCCAGGCTGAAGAGCTGTCAGCGCTCGGGGAATTTTGGGCTGGATCGGAGCAGCTCTCGGTCTCCTCCTGCCTCTACCACAGAGGCCCGTAGGAACGTATCCCTTCTGGTGGAGACCATACAGTTTTTCTGGGATTAGCAGAAAGGAGGGGAAGGAGTTCAGCTGAAGTTTGGCACAGAGAACTTTTTATTTCTTCATTGGGTTAAGTGTTTTTTTTTATTGTAGGGCTGAATAGGTATTTGTCTTGACTATTTGATCTCAGCTATGAGGGATGAAGATTGCCCTGTACTCCTTGAAGGCGTGTGCCGAGGGTTCATAGCCTGTATGTTCTGCGTGTGTGAATTGCACCGGGGTGGGAGGGGGTCGTGGGGAGCTTTAAGACTTCAGCGTGCTCCTTTGTAGACAATAGTTCACATTCTTTTGTCTATTACCACAGTACCTTTAATCATGAAGATGGTGCATGGTTTTCCCCGTCTTATGGGGGGCAAAAAAAAGAGGAGGGCAAACTTAGTCTAAGGACTTTGTCCAAAACCTGCAATTTTTTTTCTCTGCAGCTAACATTGCCCATTAGAAAAAAAAATAAATTATGGTAGTTATACTTGCAAACCATTTATTTTTGTGTTTCTTTTTTTTTTAAAAAGAGAACATTCTTCCTGAATTTGAAAATTTCACTTAATGTGGAAGATTAAGTGACTCACAGAATGGAAACTTTTTATTTTTTAATATAGACATCACATCTTTCTCTTTTGTGAGCTCTTAAATACTTATTACATTCAGGAATGTTTACACAACTGAGGATAAAGCCCACTCAGAGTTTTTCATCCTCTAGGTGAGCAGAATTCAATAAGCTAAAATTTCTCCACGGGGTAAACTAAATTAACTTTGTTCTATTTAGTCAGTGTTTTTTGGGTGGTGGTGGGGTTTGTTGTTGTTGTTTTTTTAACTTTTGTATTTTCCTCTATTTCACTCGCGAATGAAGTGGATGATGCTAGTTCTGCAGTAAGGGATACATATTGCAGAATGTACAAAATAGTAGGAGCTTACTGAACATCTCCCTTACTAGCATAACTTTAGATAGGGGCAGGATGCATTCTTCATCACTTTGTGGTTTAAATTATGACGGGGTGTGTTGCTGTCATGCTGTCTAAGCTAAAAATAATCCTTCAAACTTGACAGCAGTAGCTGTATAGGCTTTTTTGGTCGGTAACCATTACTTAACAATCCCTTTTGGCCTTCAAAGGGTAATGCCTTCTCTCATATTGAAAAGTACCAGCCCAAACTTTTGTACTAAAAGTAGTAAGAAACATGAAATTCCCCTTTTGAAATGGGGATCCACAAAAGATGTGCTTGGAGGGAGTAATCTGACATAATATAAATAATGAATTAATTTACTTACTGAATAGCACCTTACAACCTGTATTTGTAACCCAACTAAATAACACTAATAATATTTGTCCAGGCAGGTGCATTATTTATTTTCCTTATAAACCTAAAGGCCTTGCATTATTAATTTGAATCCTAAGTTAATAAGAGTAGAGATAACCTTATTTGATGGGATGTTTACACGGACACCACTGGAATTTGAAGATGGGGGAAGGTTTGCCTTTCAGCCAGAGCGGGACACAGAATCGGCGATCGTTCGCTTGTTTGCAGAATTAGAAGTTTGGACTAGGGATTTAGTCCTCAGTTACTGGCTTTTAATGAAACAAGTCCAAGCAGGCAAAATGTCACTATTTTGCAAGCCTGGGATTTCCGTAGCTGCCTTGAGGAGAAAGCGGCTTTGCTGCTCGGGTTCTGGACTGTCGGTGCTGACCCGCAGCAGGCGAGCGCGGCGTTGGCAGCGGTGGGATCTGTGGGACCGGTTGCCATCGCGCTCTGGAGGCTGCCAGCACTCTGTCTGGATGCTCGTAAAGACGCTTGCTTTCGTTGTGATCCCTCAGTGAAAGAGATGAGCCCTCTTCTGTAAAAAGGATGTGATTTCCAGATAAAGTTATTTAAAAGCCTTGAAAGAGTGCTGTCCCCAGTGGTCTGGGAGGGAGGGGTGGTGAATGGGAGGTCTGTGCTTGTTCTGAACTCCCTACTGGGGCTCTATCAGGTGAAGTAAGTGCTGCTGCTTAAAAGCACTGGTGCCGCTGGTGAGCTGCGGACATTTAGACCTCAAAACCTGTAGAGTGCTCGTGCTTTAAGAGCACTGACTGGTTTCAGGGACTGCCAGTGAGTATCTTTGTCCCTAACCTCACACAAGTGGGAAGGATGAACCAGCAGTTACGCCGGAGGAGCGAACCTGTCGTCCTCAGCTCTGCGAAGGAAGGCCGCACGCATCTCGTTGGCACCAGAGGACCCTTGACGGCCTTGAAGAAAGCTCGAGGTTTGCTGAGGGATGCGTGGCCTGAGGACGGTCTCTGCTTCTGGCCCCCAAAGGTCACTGCCCCTTCGTGATGCAGCCCGATCGTGGGAAGTCCGGCAGCGTTGTGTCGTTAGGCAGCCGGTTGGCTTTAGTTTTGAGAGCTGGGTGTGCAGAGCTGAAGTGTCTCCTTGATGAAGACAGGACACACAAGGCACTGTGAGGACTCTTCTGTGCTTCCCAGAGAGAGGGGGAAAGGGTTAGGAAAAGGACGAGTACAGTCTGTGGCTGATACTGCTGAAATTAAAATAGGACCTTGAAGTGGAAGATTTATTGAAAGGAGATTGAATAGCGAAAAGACAAGCAGTCAAAGGTTACATTGCCTCTGAAGAGTGGCTTAGTGCAGGACCTGAAGGGTTTACCAAGCATGTTTTTGCAGTGGGTCATCCACCGGGGAGCATGCCTGGGGCAGGGGCACTCCTGCAGCGCTTCTACTGCTGCCTCCAAAGCTGCCTGATGTCCCTGCGTGTGCAGGCGGTTGCCAGGCTGGCCTCCAGCTTCTCTGATGTCCTCCTCTTCTTCAGGCCAGGTCTCCCCAAGGTTCCTCCCACTGATGCTTGGGTGGTTCCGCCAGTGCATCGCCGTCTCCGAGCTCTCTGTTACCAAAAGCTGTGCTGCTGCAGGCTGTGCTCCCTCCTGGGCACCGTGGTGGAGAGTGCTGATGGAAGAGAAGAGGCCTGTGAAATTCGTGATGGCAGGTGCAAACCAGAAATGAGGCTTTTTGCAGGCTGGGTTTCTTTGCAGGGGGAGAGAGCTGTCAGGAGAGCCGTGGAGAGTGAAAAGGGAGGGAAGAGTTTTCAGACGGAAGTTATCGGGCGCTCCTGGCCACGGTTTCTGTTCGAGCACCTACCAGTGGCAGGGAAAAAACGTATCTCGTTGTGTGATGTGGCTTGGGGAAAAACTGCTGAAGGTGAGAATTACTGTTGTGTTTCTGGATAGATGCTGTCCTCTTCTCTGCCTGCCTTCCTGCTCCTGCCTGGTTCTTCATTTGCTGAAGGAAAGGAGTCTGCACCAAGGGATGCCTTATTTCAAGAACTGTGCCTGGTTATTTGTAACGTTGTCCTTCTGTAAAAGTGTGTCTTGCTTCAGTGGGGTAGGGGCAGCCGTTGCTCCTGGAGCCCAGTCCTTCTTCAGAGATCAGATGTGCTGTGATGCAGGGATGGGAAGGGGACCCAGGCGGCCACGCTGGTGCTTGCTGCTTCGCCTCTGCTGCACTTGGCCTGGACTTTTGGTGTCCTGGAGGTTAAGAAGAGTCTGAGGGGAAGATTTACAAGGAAAATTGGCATTCCTTCTCTTGTCACTGAGCTGGGGGCTTTCTCAAAACACGGCTGCACTGTTTCTCTCTTCTGCCTCCTTGTTCCATCTTATGAGGTGCCTGTGGTGAGGATCAGGTCTCTATTCAGGACCTAAAAGGAGAAGCAGGAGAGGGAGATTTGTCTGTCCCCATCTTACAAGCCCCCTTTAAGCACTGGCAGGCTGCTCTAAGGTCTCCCCAGAGCCTCTTCTCCAGGCTGAAGAACCTCAACTCTTTCAGCCTTTCCTCATAGGAGAGGTGCTCCAGCCCCTGGATCATCTTGGTGTCCCTCCTCTGGACCCGCTCCAACAGGTCCATGTCTCTCCCGTGCTGAGGACCCCAGAGCTGGATCCAGAACTGCAGGTGGGACTCACCAGAGCAGAGCAGAGGGGCAGAATCCCCTTCCTCGACCTGCTGCCCACACGGCTTGGGATGCAGCCCAGGATAGGGTTGGCTTTCTGGGCTGCGAGCGCACACTGCCGGCTCGTGTCCAGCTTTTCATCCACCAGTACCCCCAAGTCCTTCTCTGCCGGGCTGCTTTCAATCCCTTCATCCCCCAGCCTGTATTGATACTGGGGTTGTCCTGACCCACGTGCAGGACCTTGCCCTTGGTATTCAGTATTCAGATGATATCTAAACAAATATGAGAATTTTTTTTTTCTTTTAACTTTGAGAGAGATCTTTTGGATAGTCATTTACAATACCTTATAGGAAGCAGTCCCTTGATAAGTTGTTTTCTTTAGCTATGTCAAATCACTGAAGTTGTCCATGACTTAAACATGCTGAAAAAAATTTAGAAAATTAACACAGCATTCTTATGTTGAAATGAGACATTGTAGAAATGACTTTGTGGGATTCCCAATTTTAATGTCATGATGAATCCTATATAGAGGGCTTGGTTCACAGCTTTGTACACCTGCAAGGCGTGCAAACATAACTTCAGCTCTGGGAGTCAGAGTCTGAGTTTGAGCTTTGGCACATCACCAGTGAGAGGTTCTGCAGGGCAGTTCTTGTCCCGGTTGCCCCACAACTATCTCGTCCTTTCTTAGGTTGTGTTAGTATTGTTTCTTGGCATGGGACTGGAATTTAGTTAACCAGATATATCGCTTGTAATTCCCTAGACTTCAGGTCAATGCATAAAAGGAATTTTAAGGAGGTTAGAGGAAAAAAAAAATTTTTTTCCTATATACATGCAGTTAGGTATTTTCAGATTCTTACAGTGAGCAGCAATGAGCATGTTGGTATAGTTTTACTTCGGTTTTGGAGCATCATCTAGCTATTAATAAAAAGCTACCTGTTATGTGCTAGTTCCTGTATTACAAATGCTTCATTTAAAAGTAAAAAGACAACCTTGGTTTCAAATATATATTTCTTTATTTGGCTTTAAAGTTGTCACTTCAGACAGAAAGGAGGAGTAACGGAAAAATCAGCTTTGGCTTGCCCCATTTGGATTAAACCCTTTGTCCATTACACTGCTTCTCAAATCTTTATTTAGATTTTGTTCAGTCCTAAAGTGTAATAGTTAGGTTATAAATACCAAACATCACTTCTTAGTGGTTAGGTTGCTTTGTTGTTTAGGTTAGGTTGTTTTGTTGTTTTTTCTGGTTGGGGGACAGGTTTGTTTGGTTTGTTTTTTGTTTTGTCACAAGGTGATGTGCTCTGCAGGGGCATACTGTGATGCCACAGCGGCAGATTAATTGAGGATCATGCTGGTAAATCACACAGCATGGAGTTCCGGCTATAGGACATAATGTTTTCAGGGAAATTAAAAAGAAAAATTATTCCTACCACTTCATCTCTATCAGTTTGGTAATGTTGTGATAATGGACCTGTAATCTTAGCTGACATCTACTTGATAATATTGCTTTGGGAGACAGAATTATAGGAAACAAGCAGGGAACAAATCTTCAGTACAAAGTAAATTGAGCACAAAATACCTTAGTGATCTGCATAGTGAATAACAAATTACCTCAAAGCAATGCGAAGTCATAATCCCATTTCATTCAATGGATCCAGGGTGTCTGGTATAGCCTTATTATCTGTGTTACATTATTGCATATATGTGTTTAGGTGATTCTTTTTCCAGGTACAGTGGCATCTTATCTGAGAAAGAAGAAACTTTTTTTTTTTTTATTTCCTTCCTGTTAAAATTTCAGCCAGATTATAATAACAGACATTGTTATCAACTTCAGTGGTATCTAGTGGTCGCTGTAAAGCGGTGGACAGGAGCAATGTGAGAAGGAGGGAAGTGGCAGGAGGTGCAAACCCTGCAGAACCACCTTTGTAATCTGTGAGCAATGTCCCCCTTATTTGGAGAAATGCTTCTCCACTATAAGATATTTGTAGCTTCAAAGTATTGAGCCCGTGGTTGGGTTCCATAGAGGAGTTGTACCCATCTGAAGGCAGCCCAGATTTTAGCACTGCTCAGAATAGAAACCTTTTAAGACGGTCAGTATCTGCAGCCTCCTTCCTCTGTCCATAAACAGGATACCTCCAGAGGCTTCTGGTTTGTCCCATGTATTTTCTAATTCTTCTTTTTTGATAGAAGGACGGCTTAGAGCATGTCTGGATGCTTCTTGGATGTCCCTTGACTTTTGCCACCTATTGAGGGAGAAGTGTGATTATAAAATCTTGGTCAGGGAAGTACACACCCTGTAAATCTCACCTGCCACTCTCAAGAAAATACAGTGTCTGCTGTGTGCCAGAAACTGTCTGTGTATTTATCATCTATTTACTGTACAGGTGTAGTCTCAGGTTAAAGCCTGGTCACATTAGACTTCAGTAATGCAGGACTATGTCCATTCTCTTTTATGTACTTCAGTGTTGTGTAGAAAAACAAGGTTGTCATTCATGAAGTAAGAAGCAATTCAAACACCTTTCATAAATCTCCTTCTTGTAAATCTTTGCTGAACAAAAACATAATGCTGTGCCTGAGGTAACTACCCAGTAATGCCTTCAAGACAACTAATGCTTTTGTGAGAGGATCGTTCTTTCTGCAGCATTTTATTTAAAGGCACTTTTTTAAAAATCACCAGCCCATTATTTTCTTCTTTTTTAACTTAAGCTGTAATCTTTTTTTTTATATATATATACAACTGTCTACTTTTAGAGGTAGTCTCTTCCTCTATCATAATTTCAGCAGTTTGCATGCAGGTTTGGAGTTTCTACAAGTACAGCAAGTATTCAAAGATGTTACTTTTTACTATAATGGGTCCAGCAACTTTCAAACTATCATTTGCAGATGTAACGTTCATGTTTAAGGTGTACATATCGCATGGTCTGGCACTGGCATACAAATGTGGTTAACTTAATAGTAAAATAACTCTCTACTCCAGAATGGAAACTATTAATTAAAATAGCTGAAGCTCAGTAAGGTGTTCTAAAAAAATACCAGTTAGTAGCCATTTTATTACTTAGGATTATAGTGTACTAAATAGGGAGAAGTCAAAATCTGAAGGAGAAGACATCCATGTGCTTGATGGCTGTAGCATGATGCAGTGCAGGCTGTTAATCTGTTATTGTCTCATAATATTTATACATTTTTTAAATAATAATTGTGACTTTCCTCCATGTGTTCTGTTTTATGTTGGCCAGCTGGACAGGAAACTTTTAACAGAGGGATTTCAAGAGAAGGTGAATTTAGAGTGAAACCAGAAAATTAGTTGCAGTAGACTAGTCTGTGTGTACACGGTCTGTGTGGTTTTGCTGTGTTTAGGTTTTATAATCGTTACGGTCACTACGTCCCACACACGCAATGTGAAACCATGTAGTACTACAATGAGGAGGAAAGTGATGTGTATGTCTTTGTATAGTGCCATTGCTCAGAGCTGAATTTTGACTCCAGTGAGAAAACTAGCATGATGAATTTTAGCATCTCAAATTCTGGAAGGGCAGTTGCTTTTAAGGGCCTTGACAGTTGTTACTTTCTCTGTTTCAAGGCTCACATAACAAATTAATTAAACTGCATGTTCTCCCCAAATTGAGGGATGCAACTCAGAGACAAGAGACAATCTGAGAAAAGATCTTGGCATAACACCTTTGGCAGCTAAAGTTGGCATCTGATTATCACATTGTGTGAACGCACCACTCTTCTTGTGCAGAGCAGCATCACTGAAACATGCTAGAAGCTGAGTCTGAGAATGGAACTTGCATATATTAGTGGAAGTTTTGACTTCAGGTTTCACTGAAGTCGCATCAAACACAGCTGCAAATAAACTTGAATCGGAACTCATTCATCTCAGGCACCATATCTATTGAACTGAAATACAAATTTCTAAGATACAAACTGTCACCGTTGCTGCTCACTGAATTACTCATTTACCTATTTCTTCTTTAAAATTTGCTTTAGAGGTATAAAAATCCTTATAGATGACTATTCATAAGGTATGTATTTGCTTCCATTGCTGACCCTAATGGAACTAGGTGATTTCAGATTGATACCAGCTAATCACGTACTTGAACCCATAATTAAAATAATTGCTAGTAAAGAAATGTCAAGTCTAAATTGGTGATTAAGAAAATCATTCCATATGCTAAGGGTTAGATAATGGCAGTTATACATCTTCCCCCAATGGAACTGTTCAATAAAAGGAGAAAAAGGTATGTATTTCTAACAAAAAATAAGCATGAAAAAGAAGCTAAGGCACAGACAATGTGAGAATGTGCAAACTGAAGCGGAACAATACAGACAAAAAGAGCCTTCAAAGTAAGCAGATCCCAGCTGCTCTGTAAACAGAGGAATAGCTCAGAAACTGAGGAAGCAGTATTTTCTTTCACCAATTAATTCCTTCTGCATTACGGAAAAACATCAGTTTCTAAGCAAAGGAATTTTCAGCCTTATTGTAACAATTAGTGTCAGATCTAAAGAACGGTCTTAGAAAATCGAAATGAAAGGATAGATCAGTGCGGTAACAACTTCAGTTCTTCAGTCTTCAAAGATTGTCAGGTTTTGCATTGGAAGAGGATTTATTGAACATGATGATATGCAGAGCACGAGTGATGTTTCCTTGGTTTCTGTGAAGCAAGGAGTTGTTCTCCCACAAAACAGTGGCGTGTAAATACAGCGGTGGTCAGGAGATGATTTTAAGATTTTTGAAAGAATCAAATAGCGAATGGGTAATAATTCATTACTGGGGCGTACAATCACTTTGAGTATGTTTATGATCTTCATTAGGCTTAGTACTCTGCAGCTGCCAGCGGTGGGAAGGAACCTGTTAACTAATTCAGAGAGGCACTGAGTATTTCCCGTAGAAATAATAGCATAGCAGCTGACCAGCTACCCCTGGTTTTGAAGATGGGATAGGAAAGTATGAACAAGGCAAACCTCCTGTGATGCCATCTGGAAGAAACAGGGGTGTTGCCATGACAAAAAGCTTCCTCCTTACCATGTCATGGAAACACCTGATGATAAAAGTATTACTGAATATGTGTTTGCAACAGAGTGTAGACACACAAGTAGGTGCGACAGCCAGGTGTAACCAGTACCTGAGGAAATCGTGACTGACATGTCTGTGGGTGGAAAAGAGACCTTTTTTTGCTAAGTACCATGCTGTTCAGTATCTGTTTCTTTTGTTTCCTTGCATTTCCTCTGTACGGCATGTTACGTTCCCTTAAAAAGCTATACCTGGGACAGCAGGGAGACTGGCTATTTGCCGTGCTCGGCTGTTGAAGGCGCCGAGCTGAGCATGGTGGAACTGACTGGAGGGAAGGAGGTTGTAGTTCCCCTGATATACACAAAATAGGAGCATCTGGAGAAAGCTGGAGCCAGCAGAAAATTAGGGGGAACAAGGCTAGCTGAGTCTTTGAAGCGTAACTAGAAATCCCTGAGAGAGGGAGAGGACATGGAGCTAATAGAGTGAAAAGAGGCTTTTCCAGTTGACCATGTAGAGTTCGATGCAATCCTGGAAGCCCTAAAAAATTGATGTGTTGAGAGCAAAGGCTGGATGGATGGGGAAGACACTGTCCTGTGAGGACACAAGGGAAGATTTGCTTACAGGTTCTTATTTCTCTCTGGCTGAGAATTTGGAGATTGCTAATCTTGCAATCAAAGCTCCAACTACATAGGGCAAAATAAAGAGTGCGGAGAAGTGAGGGGGGAGAAAATGGAAAACGAGGAATAGAAAGTTGCGGTAGTTTTGACTCTGTTTTTCCTGTTTCGACTAGGAGAAGTTGAGGCAAAGTTGCCAAGCTACATAGGACTTCTGTGGTGTTGATATTTGCGTAAGGTCCTGAGTATTTTAAATCTAAATTGGATCCTTGTATGTTGAAATCCTTTAGTGTTTTTTTGTTTGTTCTGCTCTCAGTTTGCATGTTTAAAGTATGAAATTCCTTGTGCATTTGTACTTTGAACAGAGGATATGATAGTGCCTTCATAAAATCTTAACTACCTTGGAGGTGGTTGCTAATACCAACATTTTTTCCTTTTTTTTAAATTTTTTTAAATTTTTTTTTAAATTTATTTATTTATTTATTTCAGTAAATATTTTCAGGTTCCCCCAATCATATATTTCTCTAAAATCTTACACTTCCAATGTGGGAAAGTGCTGCTAAAAGTAACTGCTAAGCAAATTTATTATTATTATATACATATCATCATACATCTTGAACAGTGTTAAACTTCACTGCTTCTGCTCATTACTTTGGATTGCTGATTTGCTCCTAGCTTGATCATAATCTATTTTGTTAAACTTCTATTGCAAAAAAGCTGGTGCATGCTCTAAAACACTCACTTAACACTTAGAGATAAAAAGTTTTTGTATCCCCCAAACTTGATGAATTCTGTTTTCTAATTGCCAGAGAATGCACTGTTATTTTTATGGTGTATTAGATGGGAAGAGTGTCTGTTCTATAAATCTTCCTATATTTTTACTACCAACAGAATGCACTGCATTTGTATCATTTATGAACTCATGGAGGGGTGGTGGACATACCTTGCACTGAAGGGATATCTTACTGGGATTCAATTTTCAACTTTTCACATGACAGTAAGAATCAACTGCAGGTGCAAATCAGTGAAGAAAGAAAGTAAAGAATTGTAAAATCTGCATGAAAGGCCTAAGGAGAAGGTTAACACAGGAACTGAATGTCTAATATAGAATAATAAGAGGAAAATTTTACGAGGTAATAGCCACAAATCAAACAGCAGCATCAGTCGAGTAATTTTCAGCAAGAAGGCGTAGCAAGATAAGTCTCATAAATGAGTTTATCCTTTCTGAAGGTCTGATCCTATATATGTTAACTGGGCAAAATGCCCTCTTGACTTCTAGAAAGTCTGAACTTTTAAGCAGTTTTTATGTGAATTTGATCTCCCTAAGAAACTTGGGTATGGTGCTATAGTATCCCTGCCTACCTTGATGTGTTCTTTCTTTTGGGGTTTTGTTAGGTGTTTCTAGAGATGTCCTAGATTTAAAAAGAAGATACAAAATCTGAAAGTGACTTTCTAAGTTGAAGATCTCATTGTGAGCCTGTGAGCCTATTTAGTGGTACTCCTAAATTTTCAGCATTAATATAAAAGTTACTGTATCTTTGTTAATACTATGCAAAAGCCGTAGAAAATTATAAAGGCTGGCTTTTCTATATGCTATTTCTGCAATCAAGAGAACCATAATCAGGGCACACATCAGGTCTTTGGAGTGTTTTCATTGTAGTTAACAGGGGCTTTTCTTTCTCTTTGGCAAGGGTTTGTAAGAACATATTAAATGTCTGTGTGGTACCTCAGATGCTCCGTTTCCTGGGGATGTGTTTTTTGTGCTGCAATAGTGAAGGGTTGAAGATGATACGGTATTTTTAAGGTATTAATGATATTGCAAATGAAAACAAGATCTTAAATCTTTAGGTGACAAACTGAAATCTCTTCAATGAGACTATAGTTCTTGATCTGCTCAGTGTGAAATGTTCACTTTGGAAATTCTCAAGGAAACCCTTTCCTCAACCCAAAATTCAAATTATCCTCTTCAAGTGTGGTTCTTACATTGAAGTTTAAAATTTCATGAACATATAGAGGATTGTTGGCCTACTACTGAGCACGTTATTTGCTCCACTCGGTATCTCCTCGCCGCAGCAGAGCGTGGGTGCTGTGACCCTGCTGCCAGTGGGAGCCCCCCTCAGGGTCGCAGGTTGCGGTCCCTACAAGCCCCCCTCGTCTGTGTGGGGTGGGCGCTTGGAAGGGGCAGCTGGATGGCAGTAGCCCGCTCCCCGTGTCTCTGCGAGGCTGAGCAGTCCCAGGAAGGAGCCGCAGGTAGGCTGACCACTGCAAAAAGAGCAGAGCAGAACTCCAGAGACTTACTTATCTGGCATCACCCACTGAATTTCCATGTAGGTTTTAAAACTGGGGGCAGCGGCCGCTATTAAAAACAATGCTTTCATGGGTGGTCACTTAGGTAAAGCAAGATACAGGGTAAGTACGCTTTTGAGACCCTTTGTCTCTTTGATTTTAATCTTGATCTCATTCTCAGTTTGGGGACTTCTGAAGACCAGAAGCAGGTCTAGTTTTGTGGACGCCTTGACCTCCAAGCTTCTTGTTAAATCAATGAGGTGTCAAAGTGTCCACAAAACTCGACCACCTTCTTCACAGTCTGGTTATGACTTCTGGTTTTACCTTTATGCAGAGGCAGAATAGGTTCCGCCGTAGACCCAGGGCAACAACATGACTTGGCCATGATCCTGCCTCAACCAGGCCAGACCCCAGGAAGGCTGGGCTGGTGCTGGGAGAAGGGAAAGCAGCCCATTTCTCCAGAAACAGCACTTCTCTTACAACTCCTTCCCACCCCTCTCTTCCCTTGCTGGTGCAAACCCCTGATCCTAATCAAAGCAGTGTTGCGTCTTACCCAGGCTGAGCTGATTCTGGGCAAGGTGTAGCTGGCTTGGATTTGAGAGGAGAGTCAAATGTGGAAGTTAGAGAAAGGGGTATCTTCCATTTAAAACCACGTAAAAAGGTTGCGTGACCATCTGCAAACGTGGCTGCTACGTGAACGCTTTCTGGTCCACTCCAAGTGTGTGCCTTCTGGATGCCCCTGTGCTCTCTGAAGATTTACTGTTGCTGGATGAGGCAAATGGACTTCTGAATTTATTTATTTTAATGGACATAATCACTACAGCTGTTTTAATAGCTAAAGAGAAGGGAGATCTCGATAGCCGGAAAGTTTGCCATAGTCTAAAGAACCACACTTCAGTCAGTAAGTCTGGCTGCCAAAAGGATTTGTTTAAGCAAGAGTAATGTATTGGTAGTAGATGGCTTTGCTTTAGTTTTACGTGAAATTATTCATGTAAAAATGTCTGCTAAAGCTTAACCATTTTACAGTCCATGAAGGTGGCTGTAGTCAAGTTAGATGTAGAAGTTACTCTGAGGTGTTAGCTGTTTAGGTTTTTTTGTTTGTCTTCTAATTGACCTGGGTAACACTAGCCAAACAAGCTTATTTGTGGATGTTTAACTAAGTCATAGATTTATCTCATTCTTATATTCTGACTATAGCACTTCTGTGTTCATTGTGATAAAATTCAAAAGGAAGTAACAGTCTGCTAGGAAGATAATTTGAGAAATGAATCAGAGTGACTCAAAAAGCATGTAAGTGTTAGGGTGACAGCTAGTTTCAGTTCATTTAAATACCTATTTTGATAACAAGACAAAGGAGAAGATAGAAAAAAAAGTTTTCAAATAATTTAAAAAAAAAAAACCACGCTTTCCATTGAACTGTCTTGTAAAGGAGGGGAAGGGAAATACAGTGGAATATTTTGCAAAGCAATCTACATTACAATGAAGTTCTTGGTTTCAGCAGTATTAGCGTTGTAGGGTTTTTTGCAATTCCCCATATAATGTGTCAAAAGCTAGCAGCATATTCTGCAGAGTGACAGTACGTAAGAGTATGCTATGTCAGTATACAATTACATTTTTGCTTTTTCACTTGAAAATATTTCCAATGTTTTCTCTAACTTGTTTTTTTTTACTCTTTTTCTCACAAGGCACCAAATTTTGGTTTTGAACTGTGTGTATTTTCTGTTAAAATGTGATGTTTTCCTTGTGTCTTCCTAACACTGAATTTAGCATGATTTGTGCATGGGATGTTTCGATATGCTAATACTGTTATTGCATTTTAACTGATGCAGTTTTATGAAAAGTTCTGTATGTGTCTTACTGCTCATTTCTTAAGGAAATATTTACTAGCAATTAAACAAAAGCAATACTTGTAAAATGTTGGTATATATGTAAGTTAACATAATCACAGAATGGTTTGGGTTGGAAGGGACCTTAAAGATCATCTAGTCCAACCCCCCTGCCATGGGCAGGGACACCTTCCACCAGACCAGGTTGCTCCAAGCCCCATCCAACCTGGCCTTCAACACTGCCAGGGATGGGGCAGTAGATAAGAGGGTGATCCCACTTATCTGTGTTTGTAACAAAGTTGTAAGAAGATACTTGTTACAGTAAAATTATATATTTCAGAACCATAAGAAAAAATTAAAAATAAGGCAAAGATTTGATACAAATTTAAAGTTTTCGGGTGTTGTAACTTTGACAAGTACTAGGTCAGACAAAACTGCTGTAGTTGTGTTTAAAGCTCACTGTATTTCATTTGCTGACACTTTGAGATAAAATGCTTAAAGTCCCTTTCATGGACCTATAACATATTAATTTTTTTTTAATGTGTATGTTAATGAAAAATGATTGGGAAATCTATTACGAAAAACCTGTCTCTTGAATATGCGGTTTTGCCTACAATTTAGCATATGAATTTGACGCAGCTAAAAATAGTCCCGGACCTGGGCCCACTCCTGTTGGTGAAAGTATTCCTGTTGTCTTGGGACAGGGGGAAATGGGAGGCACCAGGAGTTCATGTGCCACTTCAAACAGTCTGAATTTCCTTCGGAGCAGAGCCAGCACTTAATTTGTATTTGTTGCCAGGCCAAAGATCATGTGGATATTGGTCCTCTGACCTTTACAGGGATAATCCACTTGCCATTAACTGGACTTTGGTTCAAAAACATTGCATGTTTAATAAGAATCAGAAAGCAGACTGGATCTCCAGTACATGGTGCTGCAACAGAAAGATAATGGGCTACAAGGGAGATTAATAAGATTTTTGAGTTGCAAAAGCATTAAGTCAGTTTAAATCTATTGGTTAAGCCTCTCAAAACCGGTAATGCATTAATCTTGAGCTGCGGCGTGTGAGCACAGCCGTTGCAGGCGTGCATTAAGACATCTACGTGATCACCTTGTGCTTAGCTCTTTTTCAGACTTGAGTTAGCAGCACCCTAAGTCTTACTTAGGGTGAAATATGCAGGAGATGAGTTAACAAAGCGTACGCAGCAACTCTCAGTAGCAGGTGTCTGGTTTTACCTGCTTTATGGATACCAGGACTACAAATTTGGGATGGCTATGGCTATCTGCTGCTTCTGCCATAGAGCCATCTGTCTCAATTTGGACTCTTCAGCCTGGTTTGACCCTCCTTCTACTGGTGGAACTGACTGACTTCCACCTCGTAAGGACTGCAAAAGCCTCACTCGGTGGTGGTTGTGAATCTTAGCTTGACTACTGCCATGTTTTTTCTGCACTTTTTTCATTTCAGGTTAGTGCAGTTAAAACCCCAAGCGAAAAGCACTGCTACGGCCTGTTTAACTGGTGTAAAGGTCTTCTAGTCCAGAAGTGGCATGTCATTTAGAAATTCATTTGACAGTTATTTACTTCAGTGGTTTTGAAAATGACAATGTTGTTTGTTTGTTTTTTTCTCATTCTTTTTGAACCCCTGTTTTATATGTGTGTGTTTTGTTTTGTTTTTATTTTTTCCTCTGCCTAGACCTGGTTAACCATTTCTGTGAACAGGTCCTCAATTTTTTACTTTGTCCCTACTTTCCTGTCGTAGCCCCATCTTCCCCTGGTGTCGACTCCGTACCCTTACAGCGCACAGGCAGTCAACACGGCACACAGAACGCAACAGCGACCTTCCAGAGGGCCAGCTATGCGGCCGGCCCAGCCTCCAATTACGCAGACCCCTACCGACAGCTGCAGTATTGTCCTTCTGTTGAATCACCATACAGCAAATCTGGGCCAGCCATCCCACCTGAAGGGACCTTGGCTAGGTCACCTTCCATTGATAGCATTCAGAAAGATCCCAGGTGGGTGAAACCTTCCTTGTCTACTATTTCTTGCTTGTGCAGAGGTTTGTAATTGCGGTTTGCTTTGTATGTTTCTGCTGTTGAATATTAAAAAAACAACAACATCAACACCAAAGAACAAAACCCCATGATTGTACATGAAAGATTTTGTATGCCTAACAGCTTTGGCCTAATGCTTTACCTTGGAAGGCTCTCATGAGCTCTTCTGTGAAACAAAATGATAGGCGTGGTCTTGAATGTGTGCATTTAGCCTGCTTTCAGTAGTGCCACCCCTCAAAAGCTTATGAAAAGTAATTCTCTCTGAAAATGGGAGAAGTGGTATGACTGTTTTGGCTCTGTAACCGTTGTGGATTGAATTTTCAAGTTGTTCCTTGAGCAGAAGTTGCTACAGTTCTTGGTTTGTCTGCAGTTAATATTCGTAAAAGCTGTAGAAAAGGATATCTTGGTATTGGGCAATGAGACTGAGCAATGTGGAAGCAACACGTAACCAGGCTTGTGCTTTATTGTGTATTGTGCAGGCATGTACTGCAATGCCAGTATGTGGTAATAAGAATGTGTGTATTACAGCTTTGCAGAAATGGTTGTTACTGTGCATGCTTTTTAAATATATAGCACAACTTTTAATGTTGCTGCAAGGCATGACCATCCTCGTGTACCTAGGGAAGGTGCAAGGAGGAAACTTTATAGCCATACATACCCCGAGCAGGCAGACGGATTAGAGAGAGAGAGGGTTTTCTGGCAAATTATTTGACTTCCATGATAACAGCAATGGAAATGCTAACTGTAATCCTCAATGCACTTGGTGATTTTGTTCAGTTTTCTGATGGAAAAGAAAGCAAGTCTCTTTTGTAACTTAAGTTTAAACTTGTTGAAAGTGTTAATTTATACAAGGTTTTTCTATGGCAGATGGTATGACTTATTTATTTATTTTTGCTATGTGTAATTTAATGATAAAATTTGCCTCCAGCAAAAATGCTGGAGGTGTTTAAGCAACAATTTGAAAAGACTTCTTTCCCTGCATTAAAACCCAAATATTCACAACGTGATCTCTCTACCGGTTGAGCATTATAGCAGTTCTCTCTGTCTCTCAAACTGGGAATACAACTGCAGCTAAATTTTATGTTACATCAGAAATATCACTGCTTGCAGCTACTTCTGCCATTGCACTTTTACTTGTTGAGAACTTCTGTCTTCAACCTTTTTTTTTTTTTAACTTAGCTTTTCCTCCAGAAATTTGAAAAAATATAAATTGAATTCCTCCCCTTCTTCCCCCTGTCCCAGAGCAAACATTGGTAACCAGAGGGAAACAGTCTCTTTTGGAAACCTTGGTATTTTGATATATTTGTGTTCCAGAATATAAAAGCCTGTGGAGGAAAAAGAGTTTTGGTTTATAATGGTCTTGTGTTCAAACTTAAAGAAAATTATATTAGAAGTGCACTAAACCAGAGGAGAAATGACTGTAATCTATATGTAATGTTCTTGGGAGAAAAGCGTGATGATGTTGAAGGCACTGTTCCCTGTAGACAGGAAAGACATATTTACAGTACGTTGACAGGTCCTAGACATAATATCTTTTTAAGAAAAGGTTATCTGCTATCACTTCACAACTGTTAGTTAATGTTTAGGATATGTGCTTGTAAAAGAAGATTTTTCTCTTGCAAATTTTTCATTTGCTTGCTTTTTGGTTCTTTCTTGTCTTGTGATACCATTTGTGCATTTATGAGTATTGATTTTGGTAGGTAACATAGGAGCAAGCAGGGATCCAGGTATAAATTGAACTTCATAAACTCTTTAGAGGGGATCATTAAATATTATTACTAATTACTGTTAGATGGATTGGAGTTTTGCACAAAATAACTTCTGTAAAAGAGGTTTGCATTACTCTTCATCTTGTTCATTTGATCCACGGACTGTGCGTGGTGTCTCTTGCTTAGTATTGCTGCCTTGACTTGTTGGTTTGAATAATTCTTACAAAGAAATGTCAGAAGCACACCTGCTTATGTTATGCTGTAGTCCCCAGAAGCTATAGTCCACCTAGGCAGACTGGCTTGTGAAACTATCTGTGGCCTCCAGCAGTTGCTGATCACTCAGCTGTTGGAAAGACATTGAAAAATTGGAAGGAGTTTGGAGAAAAGCAACAAAAGCAATCAGGAGACTTTTAACGTGGTGATTTCTATGGATAGATTGCAAAAATGTGGATAAATGACAAGTGTGGGAAGGAGAGGACAGAAGACTTTCCAGAGGCTTGGAAAAATATTACGGAAGGACAGAAATTATTTAGGATAGCACATGGGAGGTATAATTAGAAGTACTGGCTTTAATTAGGAAAAGGAAAACATAGCCCAAATACAAAACTTCCAATGGCTGTGTCACGTTGCATTGATTCCTCAAAGGGTTATCATTTATACCTTACACAGCAAGGAAAAAAAAAAAATTACGTTGGTCAGCAGATGGACCTTGTCAACTGTTAAGTTTTGAGTTTCCTTGCAGATGTATTGCTGCTTTGGTTGGCTGCTTGGTTGGGGTTTTTTGTGACTGACGTGAATCGTGGAAGGGGATGGCAGGCATCGTTTTCAGACACTGAGCCTACTTGTCCAACCAGAGGTCCAAACAAAGGCTCACTGGCAGAGGAAAACCTGCAAGACAAACATATACTAATTGCAGGCTTTTGATTAGCGTTTGCTATACATCAGTCAGCTCAAGATGAGAAATAGATACCCAGAAGAGAATGTACTCATCCTAATAAGCAATTAGAGTTCCTAAAACTGAACATTATTTTCTGGAATCTTTGGTTCGGGCAGAATTTCCATCTGAAGTCCCAGATGTAGTTGACAATTTTTTCCATTGTTTTTACCATATAGTTTGGATTACTAATACTCCAGTTTTACATACGTGTTCTGAGCCGACATTTGGCAAATGAAATTTTAGCTCAACATCTGTTCTGCATCATCCAGCTGTCATAAAATGCAGTTTAATGTTCATTAACTTAAAGTTTAGGACAAAAGCTATTTTTTAAAAAGTATCAAGATATTTATTATCAAGTTTGTGGTAGGGGATAATTTTTAATTTATGCAGGTAGACTGTTTGCTGATACGAGCTCATATAACAGGTAGTAAAAACTATATACATCTATGCTGGCAGAGAGTCTGAGGCTTTATTATTTCAAAAGGAAATAAGCCCCTTATCACCAGTCAGAAATGAAACTTAAGTTTTACATATGGAAAATGGAAAAGTGGAATATCAACGATAATTTACAGATTGGTTCTTCAGAGCATTCTTTTACTTCATGTCAAAGAAGGAAGAGAAATATGCAGTAGGGCTGTGATATAAACTCTTTCATGCCATAATCTCTTACATGAAAAAGTGGCATAGGGAGGAAAAGACTACAATATTTATTTTCTAATTATTGTCTTGCTTTTGGTTGCTAATGAACTGTGAATGAGAAAAGTCATGAGTATTTTAAAGTATTGGAAATATATGTGATATTTTCCAGCCTACTTTCACTTTAGAAAGTTTAATCTGTCTCTTGGCACCAACAAATTATCTAAGGATTGTCTATTCCTAGACTTCAGGGGAACTGGTGAGCCCTAAAAACAGAAATGTTGGAATCCGTTTGTCAGTCTGTGTGCCTTCCAATTTTTACTCTAAATGTGTGTAAATTACTTATTTTTTGAGTTTTTAACCTATTAAGAAACTATGTACATGTACCACTGCTGATAAATCACACTTGCTGCATAACAGATGAAAAATACATAATTTTCACGTCCTTCAGTTCAGTACATGCCAATGAAGTTTTGTGGTAACAGTGGTTTTGCTTCTTTACGGACTCACTGTGTCTGGTTTGATGGGTTGAGTCAACACGTTTCCTTCATTGTTTTGTGACTTTCTCTGCTTACCTACTTTTATTTACACGCCGGTATGCACACATCTTCTGCAAAGAAGCTG
The DNA here is from genome assembly GCF_000737465.1 of Haliaeetus leucocephalus. Classification (NCBI taxonomy): domain Eukaryota; kingdom Metazoa; phylum Chordata; class Aves; order Accipitriformes; family Accipitridae; genus Haliaeetus; species Haliaeetus leucocephalus. The sequence continues at coordinate 2,223,618 of NW_010972764.1, read as the reverse complement.
GCAAGAAGCCAAGTTAACAGCAAGAATTATGTGGAATACATTCCATTTAGGCTACCAAAATGAATTTCAATTCAGTTCAAATGTCCATTTTCATATTGCATTGAATTATATTGATCCACACTTAAAATTTTCCTTTATGGCATCCCCTTTCCCAAGTTACGTGTTTCAGAACCCTTAAAACTACTTATTCAGAAGAAATGGGGTGATTTGGTTAATGAAACTGTAAAGGGTTCATTCTTCATTATAGAGCAGACTGAAATAATGATTGGGCTCTTGTTCTAAAAAAAACAAACAAACAAAACAAAAAACACCCCCCAAGAACCCACTAGCAGTAGAATCACGTTGCAACTTTACAAGAAAAAATAATAATTTAAAACCAGCTATCTCGTAGTGGTTCTCACCTTTAGGACTGTCTGGGTATTGGTCAGCATAGAGACAGAGTTTTCCAGGTATTGCATGATTTAACTGTAATACCCTGAGATGTTTCCGCTCTGTTCTGCGCTTTCACAGTCAACTTTCCATTTCATTACCTCTGCTGGCCTTAATTTCCTCCTAAGCAGAAGATGATGTGCTGTCTATCTTCTAAGCTTTTAAATTGGCTTTCTTTCCTCTTATGAAAGGAAATAAATTAGATCAGAACATTTTGTATGAGCTACAAGTTTCAAAACTCATCTTTTTTTTTCTCCCCCCCATCCCCCCGCACCCAATATGCTCCATTTGCAAAATACAAGCTAGAGATCATTCTTTTTCTGTGGGAAAAGAGATAGAAGTAAAATAAATTCTAGATAAATTTCTGTGCTCTGGTAAAACTGCTTATGAGATTAGCACACAGAGTTTGGAACATGGCCTGTTAAAAGATAAATGTTTCTGCAGGAGTCTTCACCATATATTTAATCTCACTTTGTTCCAAGGACTGTCTCAGTGTTAACAGAGTTGGTCTACTGTAAATCTGGATAGCAACCAGGCACTCGAACAGTGTAACGAGGTAAGCAAATAGTAGTGTAAACCGGCATGTGTGGGAGGTTGGACATCTTGGTGGGAACGTGTCTGGAAACTTCTTTGGGAAGGGTCGTCACCTTCAGAAAGAAACTTCTTGCGGGGTAGAAGGCCTTGCTGGGACTACAGTGCAGCTGGTGGCAATGCTGTGCAGCACTGCTGTGGTCAGTCCTGAGACGTGGGCTTGGGTTTTCGGAATCCAGAGGGCCCTTGGTGGTGTTGGTGGGTCTCTGGCATAACTCTCTCACCCAGGAGGTAGAAGATTGAAGTTCATATTCCTGGTCTGGATGAGATGGAGCAGGGCTTGCAGATGTACCTCCCTGCTTTTGCATGACACGATGTGTGATAGGCAGCTCTCCTTTTCACTCAAGAGTTTTCAAAGTTCCCTCTTACCCTTATCTGAAATGAAGGGTAAAGTAAAGGGGGAGGTGATTCTCCAAAGGTGGTGGGGACGCCATGGGAAACATACTTCTAGTGTATCGGAGCATGTAAATGTTTGGCAATATAGGCTTACCTCCAGAAGTAAATGATTCAACTTCCTAGGTCCTACTAACACCCTGTTAACAATTTTTTGCATCAAATTTACATGGGCCAGGCCCCTTATGTTGGTAGAACCAAGTGGAAGGTGTTTGAGAGTGCTCATTTTGTAGCTCTGTGTTTAAGTGTATCTTTTATTCAGCAAGGAAATACCTGGCTTATTTTCCTTACATAAAAATTGTTAAGTCTCTCAGGCTTTAATGTATACTCCTCTAAGTATGAAAGACTGACCCTAAAAGAAAAGAAAATTGGAGCGTCTAAACAGCGCAAACATACACCCAATTCAAGAATAGCAAGTCTGAAGCAAATTGCAATTCCTTATACAGATCCTTTCTACATAGAAAGTCTGAATTTTTACTTAGTGCACAAAACAGTTTTGAGAAAATGTAGCAGGTATGATAAAAAAAACAGCAATCTGTTTCCCCTTTCTGATGTAGGTAACTAAGGATGAAGCCTGATTCCTTATAATAGGTGAGGTGGGAATCTATAGGCTATCCTACAATCTGCTAATTGGGATTTGGGACTTCAGGAGACTTACTGAGCTGGAAACCTTGGTTGGAAAAGACTGTCCTAGAGAATGTTTAGTTCTGGCTTGAGCATTTTTGGCAAAATAAACAAGGAGCTAGCTGGTCCGCACAAGTGTCAACTTGTGGTAAAGTAGAAGAGTGGTACCCAGAACTTGGAAAACTCATTTTTGTGTGTATTTGAGCACATTGCTGTATATGCCAACAGTTTCTATCTTTCTACTCTTTACACTGAGGTGGTTTATAAATGGCTGGGGAGGCACTGGACATAGGTGAAGTTATTTCATGGTGCAGCAAATACAATTCAGTATGCGCACAAGCATCCATGTATTTGCTATTTTTTTTCTCTCTAGAATTTGCCCCATGTTGTTTATCAACCTCCTTTCCCTGAGAGAAGTGGTTGGAAAAAACAAACACACACCCACAACAAAACAAAAAAAAAAAAGATAAACGTGCCGTACAGGAATAAAGTGTCTGTGCTTTTAGCTCATGAAGCACTAGTACCCACTTTCTCTCCTCTATGGCATTTTATTGACGGTGCAGGAGGCCGCTCCATTTTGTTGCCATCCTATCTTTAAAGAAATCTGATCCTATCATTAACAAACCTGCCCTACTGTAATCACAGAACATCACAATTTCCATGTATCACAGTAACACGGGCAGTACTGGTCTATGTAGTTTGATTAATGAGTCAGTCCAGAAGTGCTTACAGTTCCTAAACCATCAGCAGAGTAGAACAGGTTATATGTAGCCATTTTATTTGGTAGGTTATTTATGTGGTATACAGGGTATAATTTTGAGAGAGATGACGACTCGTCTCTTGTTTCGATCTGGAAGTTTAGGTCTTGCAATCCTCTCCCTCCACCAGAAGGTAATTCCTTTCCTTTGCTGGAGGGAGAGAAGTGAAAGGCCACTTAGGTACTTGTCAGTGATACAGGGCGTTCAGGAGGACAGTGGCAGGAGTTCCACGTAGTGTTGATAAGTGCACATCTAATAACTGGGGGGGGGGGGGGGGGGGGGGGGGGGGGCGGAGCCCAACA